>NC_082341.1:120202421-120528810 GCF_027477595.1 Haemorhous mexicanus
CCAGGAGGCATATTTAGAACCCCCAGGGTTCACTTTGAACTATGAAAAGGAAAAGGCTTACTCTGTGCTATAAACAAAATGTTAATTTGAATTATTTGAAGGAAATGCTCTGCCTGTGATAGACTTGTTCCTGAAGTACTCTGCCTATGATGGACTTGTTCCTAAATAATTAATAATTTCAGCCAGAAAAGTAAACATTATGGCCCTGAATTTTGCTTCAGGTCCTACCAGTATCAGCCTGGAGCAGCTCTGCAGATATGAGCGAGCTGTATAGATCTCATTTGATATTGGTTCAACCCAAAGTAATCTTTGGGCTGAAAGCACCATGGGAAAAATGCATTTTGGTCTGTGTTGTGTCCAAACATTTCATAGCACTTAAGTGCTCTCCCCGACCTCTAGTGTCTCGTTTTTCAGAGGAATGGTTTCCCTCATAGCTGAAACATGGTGATGGTAACTGGAGTGAGAAGCAGCTGGGATTCAGGAGCCTGTTGGCTGAGTAAGGGGCTTTAGGAGTGGGGGGAAAAGACTGATGGCTAGTAAGATCTCATCTGGAACAGGGGGGAAGTGTTCCTTGGCCAGGAGAAGCCTGTGGGGAGGGAAGGGGTAGGGGCATGTGCCAGTGCTTCTAATGTCCCTTGGCTCCCTAAAGTATTGGCCTAAGATAATTCTGGCAGCTGTGCCTCTGGCTTGTGGTTCAACCTCCCTTCTACACTTTGAAATAGGAGGGATAAATAACTTTTGCTTTATCCTTCTTTCTTGTGAATGTTGAATCCTTGGTATACAGATTTTCATGATTATGATGAGGAAGAGGGGAAAAAAGAGTGCATAATGCTGAGGGAGAAGAAGAAAATAGTCCTTGAAGAACTTCTTTCTGAAAGGTAAGGACTCTGCCAAGCTTCATTATGCCTTTATTCCCCTCTACCCTGCACCTCTTTTGACAATTGTTGAGATCTGTTTGTTCTTCTCTTATATGAGTAGCCCTACAAAAGAGGGCCAATCACACATACCTTTACATTGCCTGCTAATCCAAAATGGAAGCAAATGCTACAGAGCTAAAAATTGCATTTAACTATTTTATGTCAGAGTCACACACAGAGAAGGCAAACAATAGAGAGCTAGAGATAAGTGGAGTTATTGCAGATTTATTACAAATATTATCTCGTGTGACATTATTATTTATTATATCCCACAATGCATGATAAAAAGCTACTCCCTGTTGGAGATCAGTTTATTCAAAGGTTCATGAAATTTGTCACATTAATAGGGGGGCTCTGAAAGAGCCATTTCCAGGTTCCTGTTGAATGCATATACTGAAGATGCATGACAGGCCATTTCACTCACCCTCATAGTCCTTCCAAAAGTTTCTGCTGGCAATTTCCAAGAGGCACTTGGCAAAATAGCCCTTAGGTTTAACCCATGACCAATGCATCGTCTGGCTCACATTTGTCTATTTTCCATGACAGCATGAATCCTCAAATTTAGTTTGCTGCATTACATCACAAGATTTCTTGGCAGCACAAGGCAAAGAAGAAAAAAAGTATTTTAAGTAGTTTCTTAATAATTAAAAGGCATAAATTGTTTTGCCTTTGGTCCTTTCCCAAGAGTCTGAGATTTAACATATTTACCAGCTCTATTTCCAGTCTTTACAGAGTCTTATAATGTGTTAGTATTCTGTCCTTTCCAATAACATTTTTCATAAATTCCACGAGGATCAAATCACTCTTGGGCAGTGTCTACCTTCAAGCCATGCTTTCTGGCATAAAAATAGCATTAAAAACACCTCAAAACAGGAGTCCTACAATGCAAATGTACCAACAAAGCAATCAGCAGGTTAAAAATGACCATTAATTTTATAGATAACAAAAGTGGGGAAATGCATAGGTTTTAGAATGCGTGAGAAAATTTTGAGCAAAATTGCTTGTTTCCACCAAAATAGAATTGCAGTGATGAGTTTGTAGATTTTCTATTATATAGAGTAATTTCAAGATAAGGAAGTCTTAAATATTATTCAACTGTAATAGAGGAAAAACTACTTAAGCCTATCAGTCTTTACAAGGTACTTATTTTTTCTGTACGTGAGGTGATTCTTAACAGGGATTTGAAGAAATGTTATTAGAGTCTTCTCTCCCTGGAATTAGAATTCTGTGGGGTCTAAAAAGAAATACCTGACTTAAAATTTTGATCACAGATTCAGAAAATTATTAGAAAAATAGATTTGTGGAATGGTGTTATTAATATTGAAATCAGTAATACCTCTAAAGAGTTATAATTCCACTCTGCTAACAGAACTCTTAGAGAGATTTATTTTCTCCCACTGAATAATATGAATCTCAAATCTAAAGAGTGATTACTTTGGCAGTGAATTTCTAAAGTGTAGCAGTCAGGAGAAAGTACCTGCTTTTATGGAATTGCCCTTTGAAATATAAAGTTCAACCCTGCATTAATGAATCTGTGCATAGTTTTGCCAGTGAATGCTACTAATGTTTTGTAGTGTCTTAGAAAGATCATATATTTTTATTTATTTGACAGTTTTTGGGGGCGGGTATACATATCTTTATGATAAAAAAAATATATGACAGAGAGGAAGTGTCCTTCATGCTGTGCAGAGAGCTACTGACATCCTGATGTCTTGTTATTCCTCCAGGAAAAGTACCTGAAGCCTCTAATCATTGACTTTGAGAACGCAGTGAGGTACCCAGCATTGCTGCTAGCTGCCAGGAATCTCTACAATGTCGTGAAAAACACCCAGGAGCAGAAATCCCACTAAGAAATGAACCTCCTGAATGTTCAGCACAGAAGAGCTGGCAAAGGCTTCCATGGAGAAGTAAGTGCCTGTGGAGGTAGGAATCTTTTCCTGTGAACCATGTTGATCTGGTTAAGAGATGGGACTTTCCCAACCCCTTGAACCTGACTCTTCTGCTGTGCAGCTGAACACCTGATCTGGTGCCTAAAACACCTGTTGATCTGCACTAATCAGAGACAAATATCTTCCTTCAGTTTCTGTCTCAAAACATATTTCCACTGTACAGCTTTTCCCTGGACTGAAATTTCTAATGATTATTTCCAGATTTTTTTCTTACTCTTCACTGATTAGGCTTTTCTTTTTTTTTTTTTTTTTTTTTTTTTTGGGTGGCTCAGAGCCCCATCCAACCTCTTACTTGTTTCTTTCAGTATCTGCCTCCCACATTTATGCTTCATGGATTTGAAGAGTGTTCGCTTTATAATCCTCACTTCTCTTTCTCTCTCTTTTCTCTCTCCCCCTCTCTTTTTAGCTCGCTAGTTCTCAGGCTGATTATCTCTTTCAAAAACCTCAGGCTTCAAATCTCTCTCCCACACCTTCCTTATCCTGTGTTTAGGTTAGATTTGTCCAGTGACCAACTGAAGCATGTTTGGAAAATTAACACTGCTTTCCTGTACTTAATTAAGATGTCCCCAAACCTTTAGCTGAATCTTGACACCTGGATGTGGTCTGAAACACAGTAAATGAGTTTATTTGTGTGATTGCAGTAAGAGACCCTGTAACATGACAGAAAGGATGTGGGAAGGTATTGTTCATTCATGCTGGCGTTCCTGAGGTGCCTTTTTGGCTGATGATGTGCCAGATTGTCCTGCCTTTATCTTTGTTTGCCAAACCCATTTTCTGTCTTAAATTCAGCTCCACTAATGATCAGCACAGTTTCAGTGCCAAGCCAGATACAATTGGCTACTTGTTTTAACCACAGAGTTGTCTAAATATTGCTCTGAGCTGCTCAACATACAGCAGAGGTTTTTCAGATCTGCTCTCATCCATGCAGGTGCAGAAGGCAGCTAACTATTACCATCTGGTCTCTGGAACTATATTTGCAGGGACAGCCAGAAAACAGACACCTGTTTGGAACAGGACTGTAAAATAAATCATAGCTTAATTATAGTGCAAGAAGGGTATGAAGGAACCAAAAACTGAAAGAGGAAATGGACAACTCATTCCTTACCTGAAGAGAAAAAGCCCAACAACAACAACAACAAAAAACCTAAAAAAACAAGTAGGGTAAGAGGGACAAAGCTCTTGGGGTTGTAAATTACATGTTTAGGGAGGAAATGGGAAACCCATTTGTAAATTTAGTTCAAGGAAAGGCAGATGCTGCTGCTGCAATTACTGTCAGATTCTTGGCCAGTTTGTTATCTGTCAGGGATGGGTTGTTTGTTCAACTCTGGCTGAACCATGGTAAGTTTACATCAGGCTGTTAGCTTTTCATAGAGAACTGTGTCCGGGTTTTTTGCTGATTTTGGGTTCCTATAATCATGGAAGGGTTTGGATTTGAAGAGACTTTAAAGATCATCTAGTTCAAAGATCATCTAGCTCCAACACCCCTGCCATGGACAGGGACGCCTTCCACTAGACCAGGTTATTCAGAGGCCCTTGAACACTTGCGGGGATGGGGTACCCACATCTTCTCTGGGCAACCTGTTCCAGTGCCTCACCACCCTCACAGTAAAGAATTTCTTCCTAATATCCATCTAAACCTGCCTTCTTTGAGTTTAAAGCCTTACCCCTTCATCTTAGCACTATATGCCTTTGTTAAAAGTCTCTCCCTTTTTGTAGGCCTTATTTAGGTACTGGAAGGCTGCTACAAAATGTCCCCAGCCCCAGCAGTCTCAGCCTGTCCTCACAGGAGAGCTGTTCCAGCCCTCAGTTTACCTTCATGGGCCTCCTCTGTACCTGCTCTAACAGGGTTCCCAACCTGCTGCCATTGTCACTTCTGCTGAGTGGCTTCTGCCACCTTTTTCACTCTTGCAGGAACATGTCCCTTACAGCTGCCAAGTGCTCTCATAACCCCACTGCTGACTTCAAGCTGCACAACAACAAAAATGGGTTTGTGCAATTACAAACCAGATTTTCTTGCAGTTTATTTCTGGCTGCTATGGGAAGGTGAACAAAAATTACTTACAATTAAGACCCCACCATTTACTTATAATTAGGACCCCTGGCATCTTAATTGTAAGATTTATCAAAATTTAAATATTGGTGATATAATCCTTGTTTATCAGCTTTTATTTGCTCAGATCCCAAACACCACATAAACATTTATTTACTTTTAAATACGTTTTCACAACAGTAAGTTTGTGAAAGTGGATCATGGGCTTCAGGCAAAGTATTGTCCTAATACTGCCTTAGAAACAATTTCTTCTTTCCTGTCTTTGTGTTATGAATCATGCTACATCTTTTCAGTCATTATTACTTCTTTTATTTTCTAAAATTAAAGTGAAACAGTTGTTTCTCCAAGACATTGTGTCATTATGTTCTGTAAAGTGTATAGAGCAGATGTTTTCTTCTATCTGCGTGACCTTATCCTTGCATTTGACTTCTGCTTGTTGACATAGATTTTAATTGCAGATCCTTCTCCCATCAAACAGCGCTAAATCTTCAAAGGAATGCAGCCATGGCTCTAAATTACAATGCATGGGTGTGTGTTTAACACCTCAGGTTACCCACTAGCTCAGGATAGTAGGTGATTCAGGAGAGGAAGTCTCAAACAAGACAGCTAGGTTATTTTGGGCAAGTTTCCTTGCGTGTACTGCTCCTTTGGTTTGGAAGATACGACATTATGCAGTAATTTAGGCTTGATTTCATAAATAACAGCCTTGGCTTCTAGTCTGATTCAGTCTTCCTTTGCTTCACATTTTCCGGGCATTTCCTGCCAAGCTACATTTTCCTTAGCAGATTGCTCTCTGCTATCTCCTGGTTTCTCTTACATCAAGTCCCTTTAGGCACCATATCACGTCTTTTGAGCTGTACTTTCCCGTGAACTGCGGAGGAGCTGAATGGAAACCGCAGTTCGAGGAACTGGTAATTTGGCAGGACCTTGCTCATGCCATAAATCAAACTGACAATAAATCACTAACTATTATTTGGTATGGCTAGAACTGAAATGAATATTGTATTTGGAAGAGTCCTTTTTCCCTTCTACCCTGAGAAGCCACCTGTTTCTATTTTTCTGTCCAAAAATGAGTACCAGCAATATTATTCTTGGGTATAGGAAATTAAAACAACTTTTAATCTGTGGTATAAATATTATTTGCTTAAGCTAATGTTTTTGTAATCCTTTTTTTGTTGTGTCACAACCTAATAGCTACCTAGAGGGGTGTTTCAGTTAGTTCATTCTAGTATATTAATCCTTCGAAAAGAGAAAAAATTGGAAGAGGAAAGTGGTTGTCTTTCTCATTAACAATGTAACACTGGCATTTAGATTTTTGGGTTTTTTGTAAGACTTACTACAAAGCTGCCTGTGGTTTGATGATAATATATTAAAATTGTGTTTATGGATATATTACTACTATGTACCTCTAATAGTGAGATGCTGTAAAGCCCACATACAGAATAACTCATAAAGTAAATAAAAAAACAAAACCAGACCAAAGAAATTAGGCCAAGCTTCTACATCTTGAAGGTGAAGGAGGAATGACTTAATGTTTCCTGGATTCAGAAGCCCTGTTGTGTAAGCAAATGGAATGGGTCCATCTGTGAGAGCTAGGAAAGGAGGAAAAAAATCCAAAGTTCCTTTTCAGAGTCTATTTTCAATCCTGCTGGCTTCTTGCTGCTGTGGGTTACACCTGGGAGTCTAAGCCAGCTGAGGTTTAAACTCGACCCTGGAAAATGGAAAAAAAACCAACCAGGTGTTGGCTGCAAATCCAGGTTTGCTGTGCTGCTGAGATGTCTCTCTGTTATCAGTCTTGGACTTCAGGGCAGCTGCCTATCCAGAGAACATGCTGTCTGGGTCAGCAGCAGCCTGGGAATCCAGGTCAGGAAATGAAGTAATTTCACATATTAAAGCTCTCTGAGAACCTTGGTAGCCTGTAGTAGCCCTTCCTAAGGGATTACCCACATTTCACCAATCAAGTAGAACAGTAGATCAGCAGTGACTTCTGGCTTGGCACTGGCTGATCATACCAAACAGAAAGAGAGTTGTACAGCAAGAGTTGGTTCCAAGGTTGGGAAATATTCAAAACCACATTTGGATTGTCAGGAGCCTGGTGCACAAATGTGTTGTCTTCGTGGCTGGTTGTGTGAATGTTATTTTTGGTGACTGGTATCATCATTTATGGCTTTGTGGAACATTAGGTGTGCAGATGCTGCCGAGTGATAAAGTGGCAGTGTTATCAGTTTGTGTTAGCTCAGCACTTGGGAAGTCAAGATCTTAACAGCAGTGGTGCAATGTGTTCAAGTGCTCATTTGTCCCACAAACTCTGCCAAGACACCCCTCTCTCACATCCCTGTGAGAAATGATTTTTTGAGTTGCACAGGTGTTTGGGATATGGAGAAGTGAATATTCACGTGCTACAAATTGAATATTGCTCCTTGTGCTCAGGAGGCAGTTTGAATCTACATACAAAATCTGTACTGAAGAGACAGGAGTATTATGAAACTACTCAAGGAAAGACTTACAGGCTATGTGGAATTAGGTTTTTGGCACCAGTTTAATTTCAAACGTCGTCTTTAGTTCCATTCCAGAAACATACTTGGTAAAGTCAATTCTGTATTTCCAGCAAAGCTGAATAGAGTCACTGGAGAATTTCTTTAGATTTCTCTTCACTCTGTGAAAAATAAATGAGTTCTGTTTGCAAGGATTGCATGTACCTCAAACTCCCTGCTGTAGAATATTAATAAACTATTTTTACACAAAAAGCTCTCAGGTAAATTGGCTTTTGTGAGAAAACCTTCAAGATTTGTTCTTTTATTACTGGCTTTATATCATCCAAATCCAATCTGGCCTCATTAGTTCCTGTTGCACAGAAATGGCAAAACGCCTGAGATCATTGTGTTTGAGCCAACATTTCATTGAGGTCTTTCAGTGGGCTAAGATGATGTGTGATGCTCCCCAGCCTACAGCAAAGCCCCTGGGGTTTACTGGTGTGACATGGACTTTTCCCAGTTAGCCAGCCTGCCTGTGGCAGCTGTCTTTGCCAGTAGTACCAGACCATGTGCAGGATTAGCTGTGGTGTCACCCTTGTATGAGCGAGGGGAAGGTTTAATTGAAGCTTCTATATACACACCCCTTTATTATGAGATATGAGTCAAACTATAGGTGTTCTCTAGTTTTTCAGAGAAAGGCATTTTCTATCTCTACTAGTCATATTTATTTTTGCCTTTCTAAGCCCCAAGGTCTGTAAAGCTGCCCCATCTTCTTTATGGAAATGTAATAAAAACATTCAAAAAATATCCCCTGAAACACAAATTGCTAGGTTGTATTAGAATGGATTCTTGTACTCAAACGCAATTCTCACTTAAATGCAGCAACTGGGACAAACATTTACTCTGTAATAAGTTTTCTTTTTTAAAAAAGGGAATCAAAAAAGTTCTTTGAGGAATATCTGAATATAGACTTAACCAAGAGCCCAGGATGGTTTTAGGAGAAGAAACATCCACTGGTTTTGGAAAGTAAAATATATTTATAGCTGTCTAAAATACATAATGAAATATTTTGGTGTCCTTAGAAAGTATGCATCATGTCCTTGGGGTTTTTTGGAGTGAGAAAAATAAAATATTCACTTTTAGCTGACTTGAGAAAAGTCAAGCCCTTAATCCTTGTTTCCTGCTGGCGGTTCTTCGTCATGCTGTGCTATGAACGAATGCAAAATGGCAAGTCAGATTTTGTAAATGAGGGGTGAGAAAAATGGGAATTATATTTTTAGAAAAAGAGAAAACTGAGACCTAGAGACCATTTGAAACAAACCTGCTTTCAAAAATACTGGCTGTAGGAAAAATGAGGGGAGCACAGATTCATACATGTCAGGACAACAAAACTTAAAGTCTGAGAGGAAGTCTTCTTATCCTGATGTAGACCAGCCTGGAAAAATACTTTTAGCCTCCAAAGACTGTTAAAAATTGTTCTCTCTCATCAAGATGCATAGTTTATTTAATCTGGATTGTCTGGATGAGATTGTGATCTGGGATATTTAGCTGTTTCCACTCATTGAGAAAAAAAAAAGAAGGCTTATTTAGTTTTGCAATATGAAAATGATTAGTACAGTTAAAAGTTGTTAGACACTAAGACCATAAAGCTTACAAAAATATATATATATAAAAAGTTCCTAAAAATATACCTAAATAATTGATGTAAGTATAATAAGTATATGGGATAAATCCATTTTTCTGTGTGTCAGGCCACATTTTACAGTTAATGATTTTTGCTTATTAAATAGATTCTACTGCTGTTCAGTGAGCTGAGGCCTTTCCTCCCTGTTGCCATAATTTTCAGAATTTTAGTTAGTGTGTCTCATCTTCCAGTACCTTGTTTTCATTGATAGATTGGGAGAAGAAAACAAATGGTCTTTGCCCCTTTTTTCTGGATATCATATGATGTAGCTATAGCACCAGTCAAGACTAAATAACTGAAACAAAGACAACTGTTGGAAAGGAAAGCTGTTGTTGAAAAACATTTTGTCACATTAATATGCTTTGGTTTCAGGTTCTAAGCTTGGCTCTTCACCAGTTTGATGCCGTCTGAAATTTTCATTGAAGATTTGGATATTTTCAGTATAATTTTTCTCTAAGTGTATGCAATCTGTCATAGACAGGTCACGTGCAATATCAAAACTAATTTGCATTAAATCTGCATTAAAGGAAAACTCAAAATTTTGTTTGGAGTTTTTTAATTGAAAACATATTTTAATTTATTTTGCCTAGGTATTAACAGTATGGAGAGCTCAGAAACTGCGGTGCATATTGGAGAGAGCTGTGGAATGCCCCAGACTAATTTAAGTCCATCTCCACCCAAACCCACCAGCTGTGTTGCACCAGAGTCTCAAGCAAGTATTGGACAACTTGATCATCAATTGTTACCTCTTGGCAACTTCCATGCAAAGTGCAAGGTTTTGTTCTGAACTCTTTCTGTTCTTCATATTTTTACATAAATCTGCACAGATACATCCACATTCTTTGACATGCCTGAAGCTGGGAAAGGCACTGATTTACATGGCTACATATTGCTTTAGACTCGTAGCTTTGGGCTGCCTTTTAAAGTCACTGACAGGTGGTATAAACCCATGAACACCTTTAAATAGCTACATATTGCCTCTGGACCTGTGTACAATTTGATTTACACTGGCTGTTAAACTGACATTATTCACTACTGTTTTTCCTCATATTCCTGCTATTCAGAAATCCGTGCAGCACACAAATCAAATTCCGAAGATTAAATTAAACTTTTGCATTTGCGTGCACACTCATACCTCTTGTTTTTACTTTTTGACCCTAAGAGGACCTTGTATAGTATTTCCCAGTGAGCGGAAACAATCCTTGAAAGGGTTGGGTAGTGGGAATTTTGCAGGACAAAGTGGAGAATTGCCCAGACAGTCACTGCAGGGGAGGTATGAATTGTTGCTACTGTGTGAGCCTTTGCTTCCAGTTATCTGGTTTGTGTTTATTTATGATGCATGAATTATACAACACGGGCAGGCTCTTTCAATTACTTAATAAAATACAAATATGTAAATACAGGTACCATCCCCAACACACTGCTTTCAATTCTTATCTACTGCAGCACATTTCCTGGATTTTACTCCTTCCAGCTCTGCTGGTAGCAAGTGTTGATTTGATAAAGAAAACAGGAAATAATTCTTAATTTCAATAATTCATGGAAAATGAACAGAAACTATGATATCTGTGACACATGAGAGCACACATCTCAAACTGGGGTATTAGTATTCAGTGCTGGGACTGTTGCCCTGGAACATATGCTTAAAACATTTCTAAGCCCCTTCAAAATACCATTTCAATTGAAATTCAGTAATCTGTTGAAATAAGTCAACACAGAAAATTATGATATAATTGGAGCTCTTTAATTGCCAGTTATGTCCTTTGGTTGATCCCCTGAAACAATGTTATTAGCATTTAATGTAAAATTTATGCAGTAAAAAAGGTGAATTTATAGGGTGAAAGGACAATCTTCCATTTCATGAAATATAAGTGGCAGATGGAAACATGAAATAAAGTGCCTCCTGCCAGCTTTTACTGTACCTGCTAATAAACTTTCCTGCCTTGAGACATTAGAAAGAGTTTCTTTGGGACAATTAGCACTTACTAAAGGATCTGCTCTTCCTCCACCTTCACAACAGTGCAGCTTTTTTTAGAATTTTTAATATATTATGCAGCACTTCAGTTAAATGGGTGGTTGAGTGGAGTTGTGTGGCTCTTGCTGTTAACACAAGAACATGCCAAAGCATGACAGGCTGCTGTGGAGTTTAGGTCCCTTAAAGGATAATATTTTACATGGGATTTAAGAGTGCAAAAGGTTTACTGCTGCCTGAGTGGAGCCTGTTTACCCCAGCTTGTTTTACTGACTCCTTCCCCAGAATTTTAAATCTATATTGTTTTGGTTTAACTGCTGCCAGCAACTAAGCCCTTCACAACTGCTTGCTCAGCTCCCCACCCACCCCCCAGTAGGATTTAGAGAAGAATCAGAAAGAGGTTAAAACCAGGGATTGAGACAAGAATAGCTTAATAATTGCAATGAAGGTGGTAATAATAATCATAGTAATAATAGTAATAATAATGATTACTTAAGATAAGCACTTAAACCCTCTGTGATATCAGTATTATTCTCATACTGAATCCAAAACCGGCACAATATCAACTATTAGGAGAAAAATTAAATCCATCTCAGCTGAAGCCAGGACATTTGCCCCATCACCAAACTGAGACCTCTTCATCTGGTTCCTAGCTGTGGGGCTTTCAAAGGGTGGACACAAGTTCCTACCAAAAGGTGTGGCTGTGCTACAAAAAGACATTCTCCAAACACAGCAGATTTCAGAGCCATTTCATTTACAGCAATTTCCTCATAATGCCATGCTTTTATGATCACGTTTTTATCTTGGATTTTACAATACTGCCTTTTCTCTCAGCACACCAATCCATGAATTTATCTTATTGGCATGTAATCTAGTTTTGTGAGCAAGTGCAGCTGCAGATGAATGGATACAGGTTTTTTTCCTCCAAAGAGGGAACCTTTTTCTCCTCCTCTGTTCCATAATACACCTCTCCAAGGACAACAGCAGGTTGCATTCAGTCCCAGATCCCAAAAGCTTTTCTCTGCAGAAAAATATTTTACAGTTTGAAAGTCTATTGTTTTGGATCTTGGATGCCACTGCTGTACCCATGTGAATGCTACTTTGAGTTCAGTTATATGTGAACTTTAACAAATAATCATGTCCCACAGAACCAGACTGATCCCATTGCCATGATGGCCAGAGGCTCCTATGATGCTCCTCCTCATCAGCAAAAGTTTGTGAGAAAGGTTCCCAATGTGATTTCAATGGATTTGACATCATTTCACAGGGGCTGTTAGAATATTTAAATGTGGAAGGGTTTCAGTAATAAATTCAAACTTGCAGAAAACTTAGTGGGATTTTTTGGTGAGTTTTAGCACAATTCCTTTGGTTTCTTCTGTGTGGCACGGTTAAAATGTTAATCAGGGTTCAAATCTGTGTGTACTCATTTAAAAAACAGTCTTCTGTGGGTATTTTGGCTTCATATCACCTGATATATTATATACAAGTTATACATTATATAAAAGTTAGTGGAGGTTGTTTGGCTTTCATTGCTGTAATACTGAAATGGCTGATGCAACCTGAATATTTTTTATCATCTCATTAAAAATCAACATTCCAGAATGTCCTTATATTTTCATTGGTAATTGAGGAAGAAAGGATGTATCATCTAATAATTTTTTTAATTTCCTGTGCTTTTGTATGAAGATATGAAATAAAGGTACAACACAATTAGTAGATGTATTTATTGAGACTATGAAAATTCTATGAAAAACAACAAGGGTTTTAAAATCCAACAAAAGTGCATTATGAATTTCTCACAAGACAGCATCAGATGTTATGAGGTCTGCTTTACAACAATCCCCAAAACACCTTACAGCCATCAGGGAACAGCTGCTGACTGGCTAAAGTCCTGTGCACTCCAGCTGCCCCCACCAAGCCCTCTGTACTCACTTGCTCTGCAAATCACTTTGCCTTTTCCACCACAGGGCTTTTAATGAAGATGTAGAGCAGAGAAGGTCAGCAAGAAGAAGCCTTCTAGACTGAATGTTGGTGGGAGTCTGCAGTCCAAGAGACACCTCAGAAATTCCATGCAGAAACCCTCCTGAGTGCCCACTTAACTGCCTAGCATAGTGAGAGCACACAAGACAAGCAGAAAATCCAAGCCCAGGTTCCAGTTCATGCAGCAACTTAGCAAAAGTGCCTCTGTCGAATATGTGAGAAGGTTTAAGACCTTCAGACTCCTTGGCCATTCTTGATTGTCAAATTTTGCATATTTATAATAGCTAGGAATCAGTGCGTGTCATGAACACTTTGTACTGTACTGTATGCAGTTATGTTTATTTTTAAAGCATGGTGTGAGGAGGGAATGTTTCAGCACAAGTGTGGCACTTTAGTTAATAATTGACATGTTTAACATGCCTTTTCTATGGCAACTAAGAGCATTCAGTTATATATATACATTGACCTTGATGTCAAAGATTACCTCCTCCCCCTCATGTGAAATTACTTGAAGTCCTGCTTTTACTGTGTTTAGTGAATGCTTGGGAAGCTGGACTGTAACCAGAAAATCCAAGGGACAGCAAACCACAGCATTTGGGCAAAAGAAGGTGGCCACAGATGTGGGTAATGGCAAGAACTTGTAAATTTAAGTTGGCCCATGCTATCTCAGTGAGTGAGATCAGACACTAAGATATGTCTTCAGATGTGTCAATTGTGTAAAAGAACTCCTTAGGACAATAAGGAAGTTGGCATGAGAAATCAGAGGCTACAAATTATTAAATTTATTAATAAAATAAAATCCATAAGGAAATCTGGCAAGTGTTTTTGCTACAGTCAAGCATTCTTCTTGCAGTAGCTTAACCTCCATTCCTCATTCCTTCCAGAATATAATCATCCAGTGGGTTAGTTTGTTTCTCTTTTTTTTCTTTAATCTCACTTTTCTTTTGTTTGTTTTTTTTGTTTATTTTAATCCTGTGTGCTACTGTTTTATGCTGATAACACAGATATCATCAGTCCATACTGAGTGGGTTGGGCAAATGACATCCACAACTCCAGGACTGCTTTTCGGGATAAGAATGTTGTTAACCTCCCAGGCTCACTGTAGTGCCTGTAAAATGAATATGGTTCTGCATATATCTGTACATATAGATAGGCACACATGCACCACACACACACACACACACACACACATATATGCAGGTATATTTTTATGACACTTTCCTCCTCCATCTAAAGTGTAATCTTTCTTTTGCTCAGGTTAATTTGATACTTTCTCTACATTTAAATCCTGGTTGACTCAGTTTAAAACTCCTATAAACTGTTCACAATCTCGTGGGAAAAAGAGAAGTGAAAGAAAAAGCCTGTGAACCTGAAAGACACTCAGCAATTCCCTGAATTCTGGCTTTTAAGAAATGGATATACAAGCTTCTAAAGCATCTGTGTCACGTGCATCCTTCCCATACTCATGAATATCCTCCAAACTAGAGCTGTACAGAAGCATCTCAGCAACTGCTCCCTTGCCCTCCTCCCCACCCAGGCAGGTATTTCCCTCTTGAAAATGTTTTCCTCCCTTCTGTCCTCTAACTATTCCCTCTTAATCTTTTGAGCTCCCTTAAGCAGAGTGACATGATTTGCTGTTAAAGCACTGCCCCGGTCAGGATGGTCACTGGAGGCCTTCAGGTGTTTGTCACAAGAAAGGAAGAACAGCAGCCCTGGGCAAGAGGTGACCTGTCTTCTCTTGTTTCTGCTTGGTTCCTGCTGGGAAAAGCAGTGGGATGAAGTGGTTTTACAGAGAAAACTCCTAAGATTCTACTTACATCTCAGGCTTTTGTGAGTCTCTCTCTGGTGTATAGCTTTTAACCAAAATCAGAATTAAAGGATGCACATATGTGCCGTTCTGAGTCAGGTTTTCTGACGCCAGGCACCGCTCATGCCTTTCCATTTTTCTGTGGAAAAGTGACAGAACCCACATTCTGTCACCCTGGGACATTCTACTCATTTAGAAAGGAGTTTGTATGCCTGACAGGAGACTGTTTCTTCCAGTCTATGGCTTATTGTCAGCATCTTGAATGCAAGCAAGGTAAATCTGATTGAAATTTGAGAGAAAAGAAATATTAAATAGAAACAAAAGTAAAATAACACCGGGCAGTTTACTTCAACTATCAAGGCAAAAGAAAACTCTCCTAATGGTGTTCCACGCATTTTGCAAAAGAAATTATGCTTTTTATGATGATCTTGAGGAAAGGCAAGTTCTTAAGCAAATTAATGTCACTCAATAATACCTAAGAAATACTGTTTCAATGGATATATTGTGAAAAGTAGCACTCCTAAATCTGCTGTTGTTCTGCATACATTTATACAGATGAGATATATCTATCTTACCGTTACATTTAATTTGGGGAAGATTTCCACTGCTAATTGCCAGATGATTGATGCTTCCCATTTGTGCTTGAAATACACCTGGAAAAACCACAGATTAAGAGCTAAAACTGTAACCATACAAAGAGAGGATATATGAGGTATATGTGAGGTAATGAAGTTGGATTTTTTTCCTTTTTTCAAAAGATTAGTAACCTGAAAATGTTACTAATCTTTTGAAAAAAAAACCTTACCTGAAAAGGTAAGTTTCTGCTTGTTCTTCTGAAACAACATAATGAATGACTTTTTGTTCAGATTCTTATGTGGGACTTAACATTCAAAATATGTTGATTGGTTTTTTTGCTTTGTATGTCTGCACTGCTATATACAGGAGGATTTGTGACTCTGATTTGCTCAGGTACTAATTTTGGTGTTGAATGAATTCTTATTCTGAACAGAGAATACAATACAAAGTGAAATAGATTTCTGAAGGCATTTTGTGCACAGAATATGATTAAGAAGCAATCAAGCACAGGAAACCCACTCACTCTCCTACCTTGTTACTGGGTAGCTGGGTCATGCTGTAGGGGATGAATTTAAAGCAATTCATTATTTTACAGAAAGATAAGCTTGAAGCTGTGTGGGCACATGGATATCCCCCCCCCCTCCCGAACAACTTCCTGGAGTTTATTAAAGCCACACAGTAGAAAAGAACAGAAAGAACTGAATTATTTTTCTTTCATTAGAGGAGAGCTTTGCATTTTGATACTTCTGCAGTTAATCAGTTTCCTTCCATTTTTCTCATGGCATCTTTTGAAAACTCAGGTATTTTGAGATTTCATTTACTTTTCTAGATATGCAATTAACATTCTGGTACTACATGGTGGACAGCAATTCTTGAATTCAGACAGTGACAGTAGAGGATTAGATAGCCCAGACATTTGCTCCTCAGTTGTTGAATTTTTTTTCCAATTAACTTTGAATAAGTTGGATTAGAACTTTCAAATTCTAGTGTTGTAAAACTTCTGGCATACCCTGCATTCCTCATTAAAAAATTAGTAGGCCTGCAGTAATTCTGAAAGTGCTGTGTTAGAATTATGGGTGTCAATAACTTGCACTGTGCTACAAAAGGGAAGCTCATGATAAGCATCAAGGAATCTTGTTGCCTGGGGTAAATTTCCAGAGGATAAACAGAACTTGACAAGTACCTTCCATTCCAGCAATGCCTCTTCTTTATAAAAGCAAATTGAAATAGGCCATTACCTTTATTAGAAAGTCCCTTCCCAGAAAGAGTGTTATTCCTCTGTGTAACAAGGTGCCATGCATCAGAGAGCAAAGAATGTTTCTTCCCTAGATTGCCAGTCTTCTGCTGCCCTCTCGGATCCTCTGTTTCATATAGGCTGGCACTAGGAATGGTATTGGCTGGATGATTACAGGTGGATAACCAAACACTGACTTGGCATTTTACTTGGATGATTCAATCAGCTAGGAATAAGATTCCCTTTCCATTGCAAAGCTCTGATGTCCCTGTCTGCTACTCAGACTTTGCAATGGAAAATGAATTTTGTTCATAGATGGACGAACAGGCATGAGTAGCAGATGCAAAACTCAGAAGAGTATGATGATATGACACATATTAGAGCAGGACACTGCTTTTAATGGGAATGTCAAGGTCCTTGTAGGGAGAGTTTATTCTCTGTCCAGTCTTCATCACTGGTATCTGATTCATCAATACTGTAGGAAACAGGGTGATATAGAAAAATCCAGGGGTTGCTTTCCTCTAAGGTGAAATAATGGAAATGGCAAAATCATGGGGCAACTAATTTTGATTTACTAATAAGCACTGAATATTGTGCTGGGGGAAACTATCAGGAGGTTTCTGCCTCCTTTATCTGAGTTTGCAGACAAAACCACATTAACCTGAAATGCTCTTTCTTTGAAAAGAAAAAAAAAAATATTTATTGCTGATGGTTTCATATATCAAAATAGCTGCAATGGAGATGTTTCCACACAGAACAAAAATGCTATTTGGAAGTGTTTGTTTTCATTGCCTTGCAGGGATTTGTTCTGTGCAATGTGTGAAAAATAGACTTCTGTGTTTACAGTCATACAAATTACACCAGCCTCTGTGTGCTGCCTATTCTCACAGGCATTGTTTTATCTCTTAGCCTCCTTTTCAGCAGGTCTGGAATGCAGGTTCTGAGAGGTGTGTGGGGGGCTGCAGAGATGAGCAGCTTTGGCTGTTCAGTCCCTGTGATGCTGCAGAACACTTGCACTGCAGGCCCTTGTCTTATGTAAAAGAGGAAAGACATGCTGGAGGAAAGGACACGATGTGCTGACCAGGGTGGCAGGAGGTCAGACTCACTGGGCAGGATAACAAGAGGCTTTTGGGGGCTGAAGTGATTTCTAAATATGAGCTGAAGAGCTCACATGTGTCCTCCCTTTCTGAAATGCTGACACACATTGCTTTAATGGCTGTTCCTAGGGCTTTAGCTTTCTGAAAGGGAGTTACAAGAAACAGCTTAGCCAAAATGTGACTGACAGCCAGAGCTTAGGAGAGCAAAATGTCCCCATGGAAGGAATATGGTCCAGCTCTTTACACCCAAGATAAATTTAGGAATTGCTGGCAAAATTACCCCGTTGGCAAAGATATTGGTATATAGTAAGTTCCAATAAGCTCTGCTTTTATCCCCTTACCCATACCTCACCTCTTACAAGGTCAAGATTGACTTAGTTTGGGGTTATTTTGGTGATTGTTCTTTGTTGTCCTTTTATTCAAGTCTTAGCAGATCAGACAGACTTCAAATCCTTCTCTGCTTGGACTCTGCATTGTCTTTGTGTGCCACCAATGGTCACTGTGCCCTAGAGCTGTCCTGTGGAAAACACCCATGGAGGCCTGGGGTGAGGACAGAGAAGAATTGTGCAGGTGAGTCTTCTCCTCACTAACATTCCCCCCCTTAGGGGAACTTACCATTTTCCAGATAGCACAAAGTGTTTTGATTGTGCATCTCACCTTCCTGAAAGATGAAACTTAAATGTATGAATTCACAATTAAAAGGAAAACCTGCTTGCCATTCCATTGGAAGGCTTTGTGGGAACCATATCTTTTGCTGTCCATTGTGGAGGACCAGGAAGAATCACACTGAAATCCCAAGTGGAGCTTGTCTGAAAGCTGAGAATCCACCTCCTTTTCCCACCAGAATAATTGCCATCAAAACTGACTCAGAAATCTATTCTTCTATTATTTCCCTCAACACTTTAAATGTTAATTACTTAATCATTGAAGAGACTTTTTTTGTTCTCTTCTATAATATAGTTATTATTTAGAAATCCAGGAATTAATTGTCATAAGAACAGGCATTCTCCTCTGCAAGGGAAAGTATAGGTTCCATTTGTCACCCTGACTGTAAGATTTCCTTGCTCCCCAGTGCTGCAGCTGTCACAATACTCACGACTGTTTTCTTAGAATGACATGCACTTGGAACCCCGTGCAACTGTGGCTGTCATTTCTCTACACACCCAGACACCTAGGGTACAAGTTTCCCTTCAAGCATTTAATCCCCAAGATAATATGCAACCACTGTGCAAAATGCCTCATTTTCTGTAGCTAACACTCTTCCCTCAGGTGTGTAAGAACAGTTTCACCTTTTCTCAGCGTTATAAATGTGGCAGATAGGCAAAAGCAATAGCTGGAAACAAGGTAGGGTTGATGAGCAGAGGGTAAAGCCCCATACTGTTGTCATTATCGTGACAGTATAGCTGCAGAAACTCCCAACTGAAATAAATGCAAAGACAATTCCATACTAAGAGTTAAAGAGTCATTTTTAACAGCAGTGAATTCAGTTTTCATGGTCTTTTTGTTTCCCAGGTACAGAATACATTCTTGATTGATTGCTCTACTTAACTGCACGACTGGGACCTCAGTGGAGACAGCAGTTTTACAGTTCCTGGAGGTGAGCTCTGCCCATGCTGAGCAACAACACAACAGCTATGAAACAGCTCCTGGATGATGCTAGCTTTATCTTTTTTTTTCTTCTAAAGCACTTCTGTACCCCTTTCCCCAGTAAAATCCATGTTATTAAGATGCTCACCTGGGCCATGGCGCTGCTCAGCATAGGCAGGGCAGGAAGGGGAAGGGGAAAGTCTTGGGAAAGGCTTGGAGTTCTGTCTCCCAGCCTGTCTGGGTAGGGAGACCTAATGAAAAACATCAAAGTGGGACAGGAACAAGCACAAGTTGTAGCCTGGGGTCCTCCTGGACCCTTTCCATTCTGATTGCATCCCAGAGATTATGTGAGGTGCACTTCTTGCACAGACAACTGGGATTTCCTCATCTGCAAGTTTCCTTGACTTGACACTTCAAAATAATCTTTCAAGTGTGAGTTTTTTAATTTGTCTCTTTTTTTTCCTGAGTAGTTTTGTCTGTAAAAATATTGACTTGGCAAATCAAGAAGTAACACCTAGACATCTCCATAAAAATTAGTATTGAACTTGGGATTGAGGACTCAAAACTCTGTTAATGCTGTATTTTATTGCTTTTATTGATGATCAAACATTATCACACATCATGGCTTTTAAAGGGGATTTTGAGGAGCTAGCTCCCTCTGGGAGATGAATTTTAATTCATGGTTATTTATTCTTTCCTTTCTTTTTATACAGACTTGTTTTTGTGTTTGAGGGGTTTTTTCTCTGTAGGAATAAATGCTTATACTCTGTTGCAGCCCTACCTGCCTATCAGCTATTTGCTCATAAATCTGCAGTCCAACACCAACTCATTATTTCAGAGACTGAGAATAACAAAGTAGGCCCAATGATTTTTGTCTGTTTTGTAGAGCTTGACTAAAACCCATTTCTAAAACAGGCTGAAAAGCAGCACAGCCTTGATCATTGATGTGCATTAGAGAATTTTGGTCAAATGCTTGCAGTGAGTCTGCTGTTCCTATTTGCACAGTCATTTAGGACTCTGGAAATCTCAGCCTAAAACTATGAAGAGGGGAGGGGAACTGTAGTTACATCATGAGCTGCCTTCACTGGAGACTGCTCTTTGAATTGTCCAAATAGTTCTCACTGTATCAGTGTTGGCTGGAGTTGGGGTTTTTGGTAGTGATGATATCTGCTCTGCAAGGCCTTTTGTCTTTAGCTTTAAAAGGATAAAAGATGGAATTTCATCTTTTTTAATGTGTTTGAATACAGAAAGGAGTATCCCTGTACCAAGCACCTATTTACTGCCCTTTCTTTTGCCTACAGTAACACTAAAATAGCATTTGGGGAGAAAAAATCCACTAGGGTCTCACATGAACGCTAATGAGCTTTTTATTTACTATCTGTTTATGACACATGGCATTAGGAATGTGGCTTAGCCTATCAAGGCTCAGAAGCTTTTTATGGTACAGAAGCTCATGTTTCTAATCAAAGCAACTGCTATCTTGATTTTGAAGTAGCAAACATCTGTAATGAGTTGCTGATGAATGATTTGTGTGTAAAAATAATTTATTGATTTTTTTTTAAATCAATATGTGTGTGGAATTTGCTACTAGGGAAAAAAAGAAAGAAATGAGATCTATATCAGTAATTAAATGAGTTACTAAAAATTCCAATTAGGAACAAAATTCATGTAATTAAATGGAAGCTCTCATTAAAAATTCAGCTTAGGAGTTTATTTTTCTCATAGAATTATGTCCTAAAATAATAGCACATTCAACCTCACAAAGAACACAATTTTAAGCTTCCTCTAAGACGTGAAGATTTCAGCTGAAGTGTTAATGATACATAAAACAGTGTGTGCTATTAAAATTATGACATCCAGTCCTACATACCATGTACCATCAAGACTTTTAGCACTGTTACAGTAATTAGGTACTTGCTCTTCAGCCCCAGTGAGTAGAGGGTGGTCCATTTGTACAAGTTTATTCAAAGAAAAAAAAAAAAAAACAGCAAAAATCTGACTAAACAATTTCTTCTGCAGCTGTACAAGTATGAAGATGAAGAGTGTGCAGTTAGACCAAGGAGAAATAGGACTGAAGCCAGTGCAGAAGAATTCAGCTGGCTTACTTATAACAAGTACACCAGCATTACCACAGATGTCATTCTCTATAATTTATAGAGCAATTTGCAGTTCTGTTAGGTTGAATCAGTCATAACTGGAGAACAGACTGTAAAGTTACACGAGCATACCACTCTTAACTTGTAGGATAGCAAAACAAAATGATTTATATGTGTTAACAAGGCTAAATGCCCCTCAGATACTTGGAGGAAGAGATGGAATGGCTGGGTTTGAGCTGTCAGGGCTGGCAGAATGAGAATCAGGATTACTGTTCTACATGAGGGTTTCACAACTCCTACTTTATTTAGCAAAGCAAGCAGGTTAGTTTTCAGTGGAACACCATCACAGCCTTCACCCAAAAGTTTGCTGCCTGTGTCAGTGTATCTTTGCAGGAACACAGGCAATATTGCTGATGACTGAGCTGCAGGCAGCCTCCAGCAGGAAAACTGGATGATCCAGAAAAGTACTGATAAAGAGTTATGATGCCATTATCTGTCACGAACACCACTCAGATGGAGCTTTACAATTTATGCAAAGCCAAAGTCAAGTGGTAGGCCTGAAGGAGACCTTGAAAACTTCCACAGAATAATATCTTGTGCATTTTATATGGGAATTTTCTTCACAATTTGGAATTTGATGTGCTGGTTAGCTGTCAGAAGGACTCTGCACAGAGATAGTTTTATTGCAAATATTCTTGCCAGGGGAACAAAAAAAGCAATCACCACTTCATGTTTGATTTATAATTAACAGGAATAAAAATGTAATCGCAAATGTAGCTGCCACATCTAGGCATGGTATTAATATTTTATGCAGTGCTTCAAAGTTGCATATAATGTGCACTGTAAAATTTGAGTATCATAGTAAATGAAGTTATGAAACCTTTAAACAAGAAATTCTGGACTCTCACAATTATGGAAACCCAGATGTGTTAAACAATGATCCTGTAAATTACAGCACGTAACAAAAAATTCTTATCTCTCTGCAGAATGTGCAGGAATATAAATGTCTTGTAAAATTGGTAAAAATGAAAAGCTGAAGGTTGAAAGGACTTTGGATGAACTTTATGAATTCTGATCTCAAATATATTCATAAATTATATTTATTGTTTTAAGGCATTGGTAATTTTATAAGAGGGCATGTCACACGGGTTATTTGCAGGTCAGGCTGAAGGTTTAGGAACTTCAAATATCCTGTTTTCAGATAGCTCTTCTGCACCTCATTAATGGAAACAGAGACCTGTTCCAAAAATGCCATTATACCTGTTTGTATTTCTGTCAGTGGCATATCTGAGCAGCACCAGATGCTATCGGAGGGCACTTCCACTGCAAAAGCTTGGAAGCTTCTGGGAAGCCAGGTCACTCCTTTGAGGCTGGCAAGAAGCCCAAAACACCACATGGCAGCTACTGCAGCAAGCCACAGGGTTTTACTGTGCTCAGGGGAAGTGTTGGGTGTTGAGCAGCCTGACTTCCAGAGACACGAGTGATGTGTGTGGCTTCAGCCAGCGCTGCTGAAAGTGCCCTTCCTGCTGTGTAATCTGTGCAGCTGGCAGATGGCATTTGTGATTACTATTGATTAGTGGAGGGTGTGAAATGTATCTACCTGAGACTGAAGCAGAACAGAGCAGTCAGACATCTGCACAAACGCCCACAAGCACCACAGAGAGGATATTTCCATGTCTTTACCATCCCAAAAGTGATGATCTCATGTATGATTGGCAGCTAGAGACTCTGCCCAAAAAGCTGTTGGGTGTCTATTTCTCCTCCCTTCCTTCTTCCTTCCCAGGACCAAACAGATGCTGCAAAACAGCATGATAACTTTTTTATAAAAAAGATACTACTGCCAATAATCACAAAGAAGTTGGCATTTTTATAAATCCTGAAGGCCACTCAATTATTATTGCATATAATGTCTATATAATGTGTTCTTGTATTTAGAGTGTATATAACATATTAATGCACATGCATACAGCACCACTGTCACATTTTCTGGAAAAATCCCTTCGCCAGGATTTCTTCTCCTGGAAAGCTGAGAAGCCTCAGAGAAAAAGGAAAATAATATTATCTCATTTGCTTCTCCTGTGTTTCACTGCTTTGGAATGTGGTTTGGAGATTGTTTATCCAACATGTGAATTGTTTTGACTTAATGACCAATCACGATCCAGCTGTGTCGGGACTCTGGAGACAGTCACGGGTTTTTCATTAATATCTTGTAAAACGTTCTGTAAGTATGCTTTGTCTATTCTTTAGTACAGTTTTAGTATAGCATTCTTTAATATAATTACCATAAAATAATAAATTAGCCTCCTAAGAACATGGAGTCAGATTCATCTTTCCTCCCCACAACGGGGGACCCCGAAAATACCACACATACGGTGTAGCAAATGGGGTGTTCTGATTCAGTTCTTGTTAATGATGTTATAGGACAGGAAAAGAAAAGATTTGACATCAAGACAGGCATGTTAAAAAAAGGTAGTCAAATGGGGGAAGATATAGCAAAGGAGAAAATAAATTCCAGCATTAGCATGTAGTTTTCTTAGCTAAGAACTAAATAATAATTATGAACTTTCTTTCCCTCTGCCATCCCAGGGTTAAATAATAAATGATTTTGTTTCACTGTGAGTACAGTTGATTTTTAATCTGAAAAAACTCCTCTTCTGCAACAGAATCTCACATAAATATAGATCAATTCTTACAGGAGTCTTTCTGCCCTTCATAATTATTTCATGACTGCTGTGGCCAAGCTGGAAATGTCAGGATAGGAAAGGTGGATTGTAAGTCAGAGTCTGCCTTGCAGGGTTTCTAAGTCTTCATAAAGGTTCTATAGGATATTTGTGTTGCTAAACTGCACTGAGGCTTGTGTCTTCTGCCTCTTTTGGGCAACAAACTTCAGAAGCATTACCTTGTCATTTATACATATAAATATCATGATGTGATGTGATGTGACCCTCACAGCAGGAGAATTGGGGTGCATGAATGCCAAATGAGTGCAGGACAGTGTACAGTGCTCTGCTCCAGAAGGGCCACAGTTAGGGGATCATGCCCAGCCCCACTGAGCAGGGAGCCAGGCTGAAGGCAGAACTGCAGGTGGCTGCTCTGAAGATCAGGAGAGAAGATTGCAGGTCAAGAGAAAATGGTATCATTTCTATAACAAAGAAATCAAGTCAAATTTGGGATGAATTATCTATCCAGATTAAGATAATTTTCAGGCTTTTAGTGTGAGGTTTAGTATTCTTTCTGATGGGGTTTAGAACACCAAAGTATTATCCCTAAACACAAGAGCACTGTAAAGAACTCAGTATTAATGTGGTTTAGCTAGTCAGTCTTGTATATACTAGTAGAGGGGTAGCAAAGAGGAAGGTGATGGCCTTTTTTGTGTGCCATATCTGTACCCAAAAGTAGGCATGTCATATTGGCTGACAATATAATCAGACACAGCTATAGCTACTTATCTCCTGTGAACACTAAATTACATATTTATTAGTCCAAAGATGTAAAGCCATCAAGCAATCATGCTAATGCATCTCCTGAACTAAAGAAAGCTTTGAGTTCACTAGTTTGTGTGCATTCATGGAAAGTCTGTGATATTTTATCCGGAAAACATTTGCAGTAAAGGGCAAAGTACCAAAGTAACCCATATTTCAAACATTTCCAAAGAGAGTGGTTTCTGGCCTTTAAGCTGGAAATGGACAGATTTCTGGGAATTTGGCTGTAGCAACATGCAAGAAAGATGCAATTGATTCTTTAAATACTCTGTAAAGTGCTCGTGTCCCACCCACTCTTGCTACCACAGAGTGTAATTTGAGAAGCATCTTACAAAATATGATGTTAAAAACAGATGTCTGGATCTAGACTGACCTTGAAAGAGTAAAGGAAAGGAAAAAAGTCCGTTCAGCACAGCAGATTGGAAAAGAAATTATATTTCTGTTCCCTTAGGAGAGTACAATCTGATAGAAGGTATTGATAAAAATATAAATAAAACTGTTTACAAGCAAACTGAGACTTACTTTACAAATTAGATTCTTAAAAAGAGAGAAAAATCAACAAAACTACACGAATTCTGAGAGTGAGCAGAAGGCCCTAGTGGAACAGTCTTGGTTCAGTCAGTAACAGAGGACAGTAGAAGACAGTTTGCTTTCAGTCAACTCAGCCCAATCTTTTCCATTTCACTGGGAGGTGGAAAGCCTGTGAGTTACAACACATATCTCTACATCTGAATTAATCATCCTGGTTCCTTGAGCAGTCATCAGAGAGAAATGGGCAATGAGTGATGTAATGAACCCGCAATATTATTTTGTTTTTTATTTTAGCTGCAATTCAAATTTACAATTAATTTTTAAAAATAGAGATTTCTAATAGAAAGAGAAGTTTTGCATTACACCCAGACATAGATATAGTAAGAATTCCTGCCTTCCCAGTGCCCCATGGGGGTACTGGGAAGGCAGGAATTCCTGGGAATTCAAGGGAATTCCCAGGAATTCCCTTGAATTCAAGGGAAGAAAAAACAGCACTGGGCTTTTTCCTCTCCCAACTTATCCCACTTCCATTTTTGTTTCTGAAATGGATTACTGCAGAAATGCTGCCACACAAAATATAGTAAATTATTACTTTTTTCCTCATATATGAAGAACGTGCTTCATAACAGAGGCTGTGTCAAAGTTAATAGGCAGCATATTCCACTAATTGCTGTTCATAATTGTCCTCTCAGGCTTGAACAGTCCCACTACCCACAGAGTGTAAAGCATAAGAAATTAAATAATTAGGAAGCTTTTGGGCTGTTGATTTATCTTTTTTCAGTTTAATCTGCATGCAATCCCACAATAACTTTATGTATTGTCTCTCATGCCCCTATCAACGCATCCATTCCCAGGGCTCTGGTTCCTTCAAAATCAAGATATGAGCCTCAGCAAACTGACAACATACACACAAAAAAAGGTTTTGCAAAAAGTTAATTCTGCCCTACATTCTCTGGAGAATGATATTGGTCATGTATCAGCAGCATGTATTGCAGACAGAAAAACTGAGAAGGGCTGCCCACAGAATTAAGCCCAGAGCCTCTGATGCTGCATGATACCACAAATGGTGAATGCCCAAATTATCAAAGAGCTAAGATGCCCTTAGACTATCAGAGGAGTTTAGTGAGTAGAAAACAGTGAGCTAAAATGCCAGTCTGGTTGTACCTTAAATAACATTAACGTAACGATCTTCACAGCTAGAAACTTGGTTTTGTCAGCATTTGCAAATTGGTGGGGTTTTGGGCAATGCCAGTCAGTTTGTGGCTGCTTATAGAAAGCATATGAGCCCTGCAGGAGTATCAGAAGAAACCAATGAGCACATCTAGATGTCTGTCCAGTGTCCTTCCCTGAGGCAGCACACGTATTCAACAAAATTAATGAGGCCTCAGGTGGGCATCTCTTAAGCAGAGCTTTTCTAAATGAAAGCACCATCTTACTAACTGGTGACAAAAGTTAGTATCTGAGTTTTTTATTTCTACATTTTCACAGTTTTGCTGGGTGTTGCAAATACCTTGGAAGAACTGATATAGGCTTGGTCTAACTATTGTGACACTAGAACTGCCAAAAGGAAAGAGCATTCAGGGAAATAAAGACTAGAAGGACTAAAAGGTGGGACCAGAAAAGTCAGGCTAGAGCTAGAAAATATGTCAGGCAAAACCTGGAACCTGCATGTCCTTGCAACATGAGCTGATGGACTTAGGTTCCCATGGGATCACATCTGTGACAATGTCTTCTCTTGTTCTTCTCCTTTGTGGGGTGTTTTTCTTTCTTAGTCATTCATCCCTGTCCCTTCCTGCATAAGGATATAGCTTTTTAATCCTTTTGTGAGAACTCAAAGGCTCCTCATACTGGTATTGTTTCTAAATATTGCATTTTGAACTAATGGCAGCCTGGAAAGATGCTTCCTGACATCAGGATTGCATTGAAGGGTAATTCTTGCAGGAACATGCAGTGACTTGAGTTCACATAGGCAAACTGTTTAATAGGAAAAGCCAAGTCAGAGCTTATTAAGCACTGTTTACATGGAGTTCAGGACAAATAGCACAAGTCCCTCATCTCAGTACAGAAATATGTATTGCTTACGTAGATTCACCCCGGTTTGACTTTATAAATTGTTAATAAATAGTGCCAAGGCCTACCAAAATACTGAGCCAGCTTAATGATAAACTAAAAGCTTTCCATTTCCTTGCCTTGAAATAACAACTCCCATGTGTTTTATACAGTTATTACCTTCAGGGAATTTAGACTTTCATGAGTGCTCTGGCTATTTACTTTATTTGCTAATGGAGTTAGCTGGGCTGTAATGTGAGGAAAGTTGAAAGGGCAAAAACTGGTTTGTGTTTAGAAGTGCCTAGCAATTTGCAAAGGAAACAGTAAAAGTAAATTTTAAAAAAATCCAAAGTAATCTGTTACTTCTAATAGTGGAGGGAGATGCATTCCCTCTATTTTAGCTGCCAGCCTTAACACGGTCACAGAGAATTTTTAGCTGAGCAACCCAGTTTGCTGAGTATAATTGTTTAAATTCCCCCTAGGGCAAGGCAGGTTTGCCTGCAAGCCTGCAAAGTCACAAAGTCACCTTGGCCAGTTTGTTGTTTCCCTTGTTTATTCAGACAATTTTCTGGTCCTGGGAAGACAGCCCCACAGACCTGGTGATAGACCCTGATAGACCCCACCAGGGGCTCACCCCTGGAGGTGAGAGCATGAGAGCACCTCATCCCATGAGGTACAGGCACAGGTACTCTGTGCTGCTGAGGTTCTGGCAGCTGGGAAGTTAAAACACAGAAGCAGTCAAGAAGGCAAGACCCAGGAGATCACTCAGAGAGTTCCTGGGGGACAGTGACCCTGTTATTATGGGTCTGGAGGACTGGGGGGAAGACCCTGGCTTTGGCTGCCTTGAACAATACCCCTTTTATATGAAATCTGCCTGGGATAAGATCTACAAGAAGCCCTGTGAGGAGGGAGCAAAGCCCTACATGACTGATTGAAGTGTTTCTCACAGCTGGTCTGATATCCCAGGGGGATGCTTGTGTGAACTGGACTTTGATATATCTATTAGCATTTCCTTCCTTTCGTCTTGGCGGGATGACAGAGATTCATTAGATTTTGGACAGAGTCAGGCTCACTCTTTCTGGGCTCAGAGCTAACTCGAGACCTCTCTCAGGCCCCTCCATGGGCTGCCCCGGAGCCTTGGGAGTGTGTAACACACCACAGAGCACCACAGCTCATAAACCCCATCCCCAGGATTTACACTCTAGCCCAGCACTGTGCTGATGCTGTCATGCAACTTCCCTTTCTCCCCCCTCTCCATCTCAAGGGCCTGCCCTTGATGTACAACATCAGCACACTCCTGCACGCTCTACTGATAGTACCTCACTTGTGTGAGAGACAAACAGCGATCTGCCTTATTTTGTTAGTGGCATTACCAGCACCCTAGATGCCATCCAAGGGCAGAGACTGAGCCTTAGCACAGAATTATGGATATTCATTATTTTAAAAGCCCTGTTACAATCCCATCTGCTGTTTGTGTGCTGCAGTGTTGTCAGATTTCAAACTGTAGGAGAGGAAAATAGAAACTACTGCACCAAGTGAGGCTGTATTCATTCTTGAATGGCTGAATTTCATTATTGCAGAGATTTTTTTAATGGGTTTAACAAAGACTTTTTAGATATTATTGTCAAATCAACTCTTTAAACAGGCACAAGATGCTAGATACTAAATGAGGGAAGCATCTAAATCCTCAGACAATACACTGTTAAAATAGCTCACTTTCTTTTGATCTTGTGCTTCTGCTGCCAACACTTGAAGGGTTCCATGAGCAAGTTGTACAACTAAAGTTTGTGTCTGAGCTAGAAAGAAAAACTCATCTGGAGAGCTCATACAAGTACCAATCCCTTTTCTGTCTTCTGATAGACCTGAGCTTGCAGGGCAGCTCTGGGACATATCTGTCCCTGTAGTCATTCAAACATTGTCAGGAAGATGTTGGCAGCAGGAAACAGGCCAGCCTGGCAAACATCACTGTTTTGCAGCATAATTGAAATGCAAGAACTCAAAATAAGGGAAAGTGCTTTGTCTTTCCAGAAAAACAGTGCACTACCTTAAACAAAGTAAGTAAAAAACGCACCGTCATCCAACTCCTCTATTTACTTTAAATCCTTCAGAGGCCACAGCAGTGACCTCAGTGGACAGGAGTTTATTTAATATTGGAGTGAATCATTCTTTTCAATTGCCTTCAGCGTAAGGGATTAGGGTTGCAGGAAGACATTGGTGTGGCCAGCCCGTGAGAACCTAGAAGTGAATGGGAACAGGGACTGTAAACCAAAACATGTTAATCTTGAAAATCTTTAAAAACCCCATTCAGAGGAAACTAGGAGAGCTGTGTGAATGCCAGAAACAGGCTAAGGTGCAGCTGAAGCAGCAAAGCTCTGTTCCCTGACTCTCCCATCCCCTAGGGACCTTTCCTGTTTGGAGGCCTGTGAACCCACCTAATGAGGAGGTTCAGTGCACGCTGAGGGCTCCAACAGAACACCACTGAATTTCCCTTTTACTGCTTCTCTGCTGTTGTTGTGCAGTGACCTGTGGAGCTAATAAACTTTAATGCCCATTATTGTTCCTCATTACAATAGACATTATCAGCATCCTCCTGCTCCTCTCCAGAAGATTCAATCACTTTATCTTGGTATTACATTAGTAAAATAGTACAATAACTGAGACTCTTTATATATTCAACTCTCTGAAAGACAGACTACTTGCCTGTTTCTAAAGGCTTAAGTATAAAGTTGTTAAATACAGATGCTGTGCAGGGCTCACAAGTTGTGTAATTATTTCCACAAGCTGTTTTCTCTTGTAAGTAAAAACTTTAGTTCTTTTTCTTTTTTTTCTCACCACCCTCCTCAGAGGGCAAGAATTCTCATAAACGCAACCTTCAAATAATCATGTTTTTACTACCAGTATATAATTTAATTTAAAAGGAAAGGAGGGGGAAGTTTATAGGATTCTTATTATCCAACTGTTACATTTCATGATTAAATTCATTAAAGCAATAATTCAGAGCAAAGGGGTGGTGCTGAGGGCAGCAAAGTTTACAGTGTAAATACTTAGTGAGCCATGCTGTATAGCCAGGGCTCTTATCTTGTGAAAATGATTTATAGAAAACAACTTGATTGCATTTTCAGCCCTACTACCACTGGGTGATTAGATGAGAGCTCTTTGTTGTTATGACTGTCTGCTTTAACTAAACTTAACTCCATCTGCTTTTCATTTAGCAGCCACCACATCTCTCTGGCAGGCAGCTGCCAGGTAAAGAGCAATTTGGAGACTGATGCTGCTGGGGGTTTGCAGCCCTCAGTTCAGTTCCCTGACCTCCCACAGGCTTCCTGCCAGAAGGTCTGACATCCCTTAATCCCTCAGCGAGGTTTCTTGAAATAGCTCCTCCATCTTTGCTTATTTAGACTAAAAATTTCTCAGGCAGGGTCTCTTTTACTAGACTGAAACTGCTGCATGTTCAGGCATTAATGGAGTGCAAATACTATAGACAGGAAGATTTGATATCATTATGCTTATGTTGTCTGATAGTGAGATTGAAGACAGTATTAGGGTTGTGCCTGAAGGACCTGAGCATCACTTAGGTTTCACCGTTGTTAAGTGGAGGAGAAAAATAAATAACCTAACATCTTGTGATTTATCTGACTTCAGCTTGTGCCAGGCTCTTTACAGCAAGGACTTCAGTATGTGCAATTGTATTTGGAAATGACATGTATGGAGGAAATGAGGACAACCTCTTCTGACCACTTTCCAATGCATGAATGATTGCTGCCTCTGCATTCTCATGTGCACATATGTAATTTCATTGAACTTTTAAGTTTCTCAATCGCAAGGAAAATTATGTAAAGCCCTTTGGACCTATCAGAAACACTCACATACATCCTGTGGGATACCCATAGTGTGCTTGCTGATATGTATGAAGACAAAATCTTCCATTTTGGATCTGTAAATGGATGTATATGTCCAGCACAGATGGTGGAGCTCTTCTACAAGGGGGTAGAAACCCCCTAACTGGTCATCTTGAGGGTTTGAGTATTTGCATTTGACATGGAGGAGACCATAAGAGTGCCCTTGGCATTGCACGAGGCTCAGAATTAATGTGAAAGCTTCCTGCGAGGTACACAGCAAATAACAGAGAGATAGAGATAGAACCCTAAAGCTACATAACCACAGGAATTTCTTCCTGTAAATCTCTGTACTTTATTCTGAGATAGGGATGTACTTACCACCACTAAGAGTTCCCTGCTTAGACCTCAGACCCAAACTAAAGGCTTAGATTTATTTTTTTGTTTCAAAGAGAGAAAGTATTTCCCATCACTTCCAAAGGCAAGGAGAGGGCTTTTGCCCACCTTTAGCATAAGTACTCCACTTGCATAGAGCCCCAGCAATGCACTCTCCATCCTCTGGCAATAGTCTTAAGCCCTAGGAAGGATCTACATCCTGAGGTGCACTCTCAGCATTCTGCTCACAAGTAATGAGATAAAAAATTCACTACAGAGGAAAGAGCAATCTATTGGCTTATGAATTAGAGGCATCAGCTGAACCTCAGGAAAGCTGGATTCTAGGTCTTTCCCTGAATCATTAACATAACATGGAATAACTGTGCAATGGGGCTGGATAGAACATGATTTACACTTCAGAGCAGTTTCTCAGCAGGCAGGTAGGTGGGGGGTTAATCTTTCAGCTTTATCCCAAGAGCCTCACTCAGGAAACCGACTGTAATAGAAATGTTGTACTTTGTTCCCTTTTGAAGGGTGGACCAGGAAAGTTCTCATCTCTCTTTTTCCCTGGAGGAGCATGTTGCTCTTCCTTCAGTTACCAGAACTCATCCCTCCCCCGGGTAGGAAGTGTTGTTCTATAGCCTGTTCTATAGCAAGCCACAGGGAGTGAAGGTTACAAATGTTAGCTAAACCAATCAAATTACGGGCTTGTATGTCCAGCCTAAATGAAGAGAGGGTCATATTTACATTCAGGGAAGCTATCAAAAGTGAAGGTTTTGTGGCTAAGTGAAAGGAAATGTGTGCTTGGGAAACCTATTTGCCTGTTTAGTCTGTTTTCAACTAGCTCCCTAAGGTTTCTGGTTTCATACAGGGCTATATCCTCAGGCCAGGATATTAAAGTTTCTAGAAACAGTGAGAAAAGATGGATATACACAGGCACTACAAAAGTGCTTAAAATTATCTGAAAAATGGGATAAAGTGCAGGACAGACAAGAAACCTTTCCTGCCCAGAGCAATTTATGCCTCAGTTTCCTTCTTTGCCACCAACGTGTACTGGTTTTTTTTTCTTTTTTTTTATAAAGATTGCTACAACTACTTCACCTAAAAATGTAACATACACGATTGCATCATGTGTATTTTTGGTGTGCTCAGACAACACGTTGAATTTTTACACTAGCAGCTATGAAATATAATTATGTCAATTTTAAACAGAGGCAGAGTTTTGTGATGTGCCTGCTGTAATCCTGGGACAAGAGACATAACACCATATTGGGCTCAGATCCTGTTCTGTATAACCTGGATTCTCCTTCTACTCATGATTGCAGAAGTTGCAATGGGACCTAAGTGACTGTTCCTGTTTCACAAAACATTGCCTCTATTGCTGGAAAGCCCTCTAATAGGTGTAAGAGGAAATTAGGAAGGAAAGTAACTGGCTAAGGTGTATGGACTGAGATATAGCACATCTGCCTGGTTCCATCTCTAAAAAAAAAAAAAATAGAAGGCAGTCTTTCTGAATTAGGTGAAGCTGTTTCACCTTTTTTCTGTTTAGCATGTTCCCCACTCCTGTGCAGTAACTGTACTTCTCTGTACCCGTGCACAGCTGGCTGTAGATGATGTTTCATTCTCCAGGTGGTAAAGGCTCAGGGTTGAAGGAAGATCTCCAGAACATTCCTTACTTTACCTGAAGTGACCATGTGGACTTCATTTAGCTACTGCACACTGTAATGATGGTAATGAGATTGCCTCAACTGCACATTGAAATTACTTTTGGCAGGGTAATGAGCAAGGTCAGCATAGAATGGTTTGGGTTTGAAGGGGTTTTCAAGATCATCTAGTTAGAATCATAGAATCACAGAATACCCTGAGTTGGAATGCACCCACTAGGATCATGGACATCCATCTTCAGACCCTGCACAGGACATCCTCCAGAGTCACACCACATGCCTGAGAGTGTTGCCCAAACTCTTCTTGAACTCTGTCAGGCTTGGAGCTGTGACCTCTTCCCTGGGCTGCCTGTTCCAGTGCCCAGCCTTCCCTCTGAGTGAAGAATCTTTCCTGGATATCTGATGTAAACCTACCCCGACACAGCTCCAGGCCTTTCCCTTGAGTCCTGTCAGTGGTCACCAGAGAGAAGAGATCAGTGCCTGCCCCTCTGCTTCCCCTCATGTGGAAGTTGCAGACTCTAATGAAGTCTCCCCACCTCATCTTCTTCAAGCTGAACAGACCGAGTGACCTCAGGCATTGCTCATAGGGTTTCCCCTCAAGGCTCTTCACCATTTTTGTAGCCCTCCTTTGGACACTATAGCTTTGTAAAGCTATTGGAGGATAGCTTTACAACCTTCTAATATTGCAATGCCTGAAATTGCACACAGTACTCAAGTTGAGGCCACCCCAGTGCAGAGGAGAGCAGGAAAGTCGCTTCCCTTGCCTGCCTGGCAATGCTGTGACTGATACACCCAGGACAGGGTGTATCAGTCTGGAAACCCAGAGCACCAGAAATATTTCTCTGTCTGCTCTGGGGTGCCCTGACCCCCAGGGGAGCACTGACTTTGACCCTCATTCATGGAGAAAGTTTCCTAGACTTCAAGATAGACCAGAATCCACAAAAGTGTGAAATAGATTATAGAGAGTAGTGTAGGTGTATCACTTGGTGAGAAATTTAGGTTTTGGGATTTTTAGTATGTTGTGGATGGAAGCAAGATGGAGGGCACAGGGTGTCATCCTGGGTTTCTTCTTCATGCTTCTTCCTTCTTCTTCATGGGTTTGGGGGCCATTTGGGCAGAAAAGTCCACATTGCAGGCTCTTTAGGATGTTATTGGGTTAAAAGGGAAAATAATCTAGGTGTCAGTTCTTAATTGGGTAGTTTAGTCTTAAAAGACCTTGTAACAAGAGATAGCCATTTTGTGCCTTGCTAATGAAAAGCTGCCAAAGTCATAGCTGTGAGACTGTTCTACTGGTAAGAAATGATGAACACCTGAGTCCAAACATGGATCACTCTCTCCAGTGCCTTCAATCCAGAGCCAGAGAAACCAATAACTGGTACCCCCACAGCCCCTCCTGGTTGCCACAGCATACTTCTAACCCTCCCATGGGCAGGGACACCATCCACCATCCCAGGTTACTCTGGGTCCTACTCAACCTGGCCTGGAATACCTACAAAGGTTGGGCATTCAAAACTTTTCTGGGCTGTCTGTTCCACTGCCTCGCTGCCCTTATGGTAATGCCGTGAGATGCTCATGTGTCTGCCAAGGAAACCATGGCTGAGACCCCTCTCACTTTACTGTCACTCATTCTGAAGTTGAGGTGACTTGACATGGTTACAAAGAACTTAATGTTGATTCTTGAACCACAATTAATGTGATTTTTTTTTAAAATAAGGGTTTATTTTAAGGATAAATAATCAAGAGCACCCCATTTGAGCTCATTTGTGCCAGGTACTACATGGATCTCCTGCACTGCAAAATAATAAATTTTAATTCTGATATTATATACTGCCCACTCACTGTTAGAAAAATCATTTGCTTCTGATGTTCCCAGCAAGCTGTGAAGCCAGGAAAAAGGGGGAAAATGAAAGTCTATTCTCAAGCCATGGTGCAGAACAGGAAATTTTACTAAAAAAGAACTTAAAACCTCCATATGATGAGTAAAATCAATTCCTATATATAGAGGAAACATCCTTCAACATAAGGCCTCTTGTTTTCCAGCAAGAAATCTTTCATATATACATAAGAAAAGCAAGGCATATCAGAAAAGTGCCAAAACCTTGTTGTGCATTCAAACATTTCTTGATGACATTTTTCTGAAATAATGTTAAAACATCCGAGCATTGACAGCTTCCCAGGCCTCAGTCTAGAAACAACATGAAAATGTGACTAGAGCAACTGACACTAGAGGAAAAAAAGAGGTGAAGTCTTTGACTTGAATAAGAAAGAAACACTTAAGTTCTTTATGAAGCACTCTGTCTCATCTGTCATGTGTCAGACTTTATCCTTGGACAACTGAAAAATCAGGTAAGCAATTGTGGAATTGCTAACGGTTGACGGAATAGTGAGATTCCTCTTTTTAGAATTCTTCCTAATTCCCTTAAGGCAATTCCCAGGTGTTTCCCTGTTTCTTCCTAACGCCTCTGCAGCCCCTGGTTTCTCCAGAGCGCTTAGAATTACATCCCCTTCCCCTGCTAAGTCTAGTTTCAAGCTCTGTTTCTGAGTTGAGCCATCTTGTTGCCCCCAGCACTCACAGGAAAATATATCACCGAAAGAAGACAAAAATAATTTGCAGATCCAGATCTTTCAATTACCAGGAATCCCCGGCTTTGCTTGACCCTTCTAACATAGCATCGCTTGTGGATCAGATGTAGGATTCTGGAGAGAAAAAAATGTTTAGAGAAAAACTTGTTGTGAACAATTATGAAACCATTTGCCCAAAAGGAAACTTTCTTCCCTACTCCCAACCTTCAAGTTTCATCTGGCAGGAGTTAGTTCAGGCTGCATGACCCAACCTTTTCCATGGTGACTCAGCGTTTCATTGCCTGCAGTTCTTTGCAAAGCAGCCATAAGGTGAAGTCTGTTTTCTTTTCTGTAGAAATAGGGACAGCAGATGGCTTGTGGAAGAAACTAAGCTACATTTCAGGTCCTCCTGGGGCTTATTTAACTCAACCTTCCACATAAATAGTCAGATTGTGCTTACTCTCCAATGAAGAAAAGTCTATTTTTAAGTTCTTTTATTTTCAGAAGATATAAATGTCAGCAGAGGTTGAGATAGTGTTCAAGCAGTTTCAGTAAATGAGTAAAAATGAAATTTAAATTGCAGAGGGACAATAATCATATCATCACTTCTATTGTGAAAGCCTAAAATAAAGGCAGAAAACCTATTTCAAAAACTTTCAGAGATTTTACAATAATAATTCTTAGTCTGCCATATGCAGATCTGAGCTGGTAATGAGCATTCAGACCTTTAGTTTCAGGGTCTCTGATAAATTTTTTAGTCTTTTTGTGATTGACACATTTTTAAATTAATTAGCTTTGATATTTCTAAGATTTATTTCCAAAAAAAAATCATTGATACAGACTTTGAATATCTTCCTAATGGTAAACTGAGCTTGTTAAAGTATCAGAAATTTGTCATTTCAGTGTCTACTTGTGGTGTACAATTAAGGCACAAGAAATAGCCCATCATTTGCGATGCAAGATGATAAGAATGATGTGTTTTCTCAATCAATAAACTAGGTTTATACATGCTTTCATCTAATGCTCATGTTACAAATTTGTCTGACACAGGCCTGTCAGGTTGAATCATCTTCAAAAAGTTCATTCAAAGACATGTATAAACAAACATTCCAAAGGAGATGAGAATATCTGAAAAAGTTCTACCTCCCATCATTTAAGGATTGTGCACATCTTGTCATTGTAACACTGAAATTTAACTAAAAGATCTTGTAAGTTGGGAATCAAGAGAGTTCTCTTGTTTCCTATTTCTTCTACACATTTTAATTTTTTAATGAACTTTTAAAAATGTTTCCTAACAGATATAGAGCTGTGAAGTCCATAACATGGAAAAACAACCTAATCAAATAACATGGAATAACATTATTGAAAAAGAAGATAAAAATAGAGAGTTCTGTGAAAGATGGAGCCTGCTTCCCTCTAGAAAAAAAACCCCAAACCTCCTTGCTGTATAATCCAAGTTAAATGTCTATCCAGTCGGTCCTATGGCAATTGAAAAGAAGTGTCCTGGGGGCATCCAGAGCTGCTCTCCTCCCTGCTGGTGTGGGAGGATGCATGTGGGGTTTATGGCCATGTTCTGGGGATCACTTACTGACTTACTCAACAGCAATCTCAAGACCACTCGTGTAACATCTGTCTGTACTGGAACAGCCTCCACACACCCAGTAACTCTCATCCTTGCTAGACAAAAATACCACTGGCACCATTCCTCCTGCCCCGGGTTCCTGGGTCTTGAGTAACAAACTAACAAGATATCACTTGGTGCCAGATTTTAGTTCATAACACAACCCTGGTACAGGAGTGTTGTTAATCAGGACACAAGCTTGGAGAAATGCTTCATTAGGTTATTAGCTCACTGCTAATTCTATTTATTTCATTATTCTATTTTTCTTTCTATTGCTTAATTAAATACACCCTTAATGGATGGGATGACATCCCAGAAGGAAAATGTTTCTCATAGTTGTTGGGAGAAACTTCAGGCTTCATTTTGTTTCTGGAGAAAAAGATGCTAGATAAATTGGTGCTGCTCTGTTGGCCTCTGGGGATATAATGTCCTCCAATAAGTAATGTGTGACCTAGATAACAGCAAACACCTCTTCTGGAGAGAAAATACAGAAGTATTACGTTATAAATCAATAACAATAGCGTGAAAGAGAAAGGTGCTTTCAGTTTGAGAAAATTGAAAGGAGGGCAAGATACCAATGAAAACACAATCTAGGAATGGATGGCAGAGCTGAATGAAATAATATTGTGTTCAAACAGTCCTGTCTGGAAACCAAAGACAAGAGTAAATACAAAGAAGGTGAACAAACCTTTAAAGTGATCATTGGAGACAATAGCTGAGAAAAGCTTTCTAAGATGAAAAAGAAATATTTTAGAAAATGAATTTATCAGAGTACATGGTAACCTGAGATCTTTTTATCTTGAGATTTCTGCTTGAATTCTTTCCTAGATAAATCTCACCTTTCATATGAAGTCATGGCAAAAAATTACTTCTCCAGGGGAAGTGAGAGGAGCATGGCACAGTGGCACTGAGGTGCAGGCCAGGGAGATTATTCTAAGGAGACTGCCTGGAACTGAGAAAGATGGGCTTTTCAGAGCAGCCAGACTTCTGTTTCTACCTCCAGTGCTTATCTCTAGGTGAATCCCCAATATGTTTCATCCCTCATCAGTATTCCCATCCTAGAGCTCTTGGACATCTTCAAATGTTCTCTTTTGCCCTCTCTTTTAATGTCTAAAGGGAGTTTCAGGATAACTTTTGTAAATTGTTGGTGTGACAGTCAGCTCTCTGGCTTCTGGGAGCAGGTGGTTTCTTCAGAGCTGTCAACAAGCTTTTAGGAGAATTTCCACACCTGTTACTTATCATTTCTGAAGCCACATGTATCTCATCCCCTGAGGTGAGGCTGTATACAGTTATCCTCTAAGTTATGTTTAAAAATTAATATGCAACTTGATACATATAAGAATCTTGACCTTGAAACTTCCTTGCTGCTGTGTGAGTTTTCCTTACATAGGTATGATTGCTTCTTTTCAGGAAAGATCATCCCAGCTACATGAGGGATATTTCCCATGTGCCTGATTTATAAAGGAAAGAAAGTTAAAGAACATCTTATTTCAAGTGGGAAACAGTGAGTCATGGTGGTGACAAAGAGAAATATGATTCATGTCACATTTTCAGGTGTTTCAGTTCCTCAAATATCGTCGATAATGATTCACCAATTCTGATTCTTTGCAGATTTCCAAGTGCCTCTAAGGTTCTGTTCTAACAGCTGCTTTTTAACCCTTTTTTAACCCTAAAGCTTACAGCTTTAGGCATCCAACTCCACAAAATAGCAAAGTCTTAAAAGCATGCACTGAAGAGTTCTACAGAGGGTACAGGCCCCTTGCTTCTGCAAGCAACTTCACAAACAGAATTACTGACATTCTGGCCTAGACATCTGAAGTGTGCCTTGCAGCTCGGACCAGAAGGTAAAATGATCTGAGGAACAGAGGGAAAAACTGACTGAGAAGTGAAAATTGAACATAGAAGCTGTATGTGCCTTAGGAAGGGCAGTCATCCTAAGGCAAGGATGCTTTACAAGCAGGGCAAACTTTTGCTGGATATGGGTACTATTTACTTTCTTTATTGCCTCACAAAAATTATTTTAAACTGCTCACTGATGTTTTAGGAGGCAGGAGAGGTCTCCAAAGCACCTGGTTTTCCATTCTCATTTCCTCTTTGCTTCAGGCTTTTTATGGAATGATCCTTTTGCCCTATAAACTTGCAGTGAATCTAAATATGCAACATTCAGCCCTCCTTGACTACTCACTGCTGAGAAGTTCCCTCTGTGCTTGGAGATTTAATAGCAGAGCTATTGCTCATGTAGCAACTACAACAATAGGAATCATGGCAATAGCAATCTCATTGCTAACTTCATTTTTGTGACTGTATGGATGAACCCCTATCTTGCAGCATTCACTATTCCAGTAGAAATGAGGCTGTTCCTTCTGAATGTATAAAATACATTTTATGAAGCATTTCCCCTTCTTTTTCATCCCTGTGTGGAATTGTGCTCTCATTTGCAATATTTAGCAATTCATAAGTCTAGTGTTTCTCTGTAAAATTATGTTTCCATATATTTAAATCACAATTTTATCACCTGTTGACATTGTCTTTTGATATCTAGTCCTGTGGACTATTTTAGTACAGATTATCAATTTTCCTGCCACCTTCCCAACCCTGAATTTCAGAATTTCAGTAGGCATTGTGGCTTCAGTTAGGATGCTCAACATGGAAATGGCCCCATTTCCATATGCAGCAGTCCTAGCTCCTCACTTTCCAGCTACATGCGTTCTGACTCCCATCTCTGTTTCCACATAGTGCATTTATTCATGTTCACATTTGGTTTTGCTTTCATCTTTATTCCTCTGACATTTTCATCCTCTTTTGCAAGATTTGCCTGTCAACCCACCCTGGTCTCAGCACGCATCCATGTAACACCCTGCAGCCTAAAGGGGCTGATTCCTCCTGCTTTTCACTGCAAAAAGCATGTGCATGGCAAGATATTGCCGTGCAGGAGAGTGTGTAATCACATTCTTTTACAGCATTGTCCCACACATGATTTTTGTCCAAGGTCAGGAAGCAGTTTGAAGAGCTGTCCAAAGACTGCACTTTTGCAGTTCTAAGGAATGGCTTCCTCAAGAGCTGGATGAGGGATGGTATGCCGCTCATGGGTTGTGTGGGGATGGAGCCTACTCACTGCCAGAGGGGTGCTCCTGCCAGTTACTTGTTAAAGTTCTTTCAGTACCTAATGAGGAGATGTAAACTGAGGGGCTTAGAAAGTGATTATTTGCTGAATTCAAAGGATTTCCAGCAAGTAGTGGAAAGCCCTCAGTCAGCTAGGCTGATCACCTGTATCACATAGCACACGCTACTCTACTTCCACTGGATCCAATGGCTTTGTGTTTCGATAGCACATCTTCAAAGCAAATTGTGCTGCTTTGATTTAAGGATGAGGAGAGTTTAGGAGATGATGGATTTCCTAAGCAGTTTACTTCAGGAAATAATCTTTTGGAGTGTTACTGTGTTTAATACTTTATCTCCATTAGAATTTATCTGATTCAATTTCTTAGATTTTATAAGAAAATCTAAAAAACAGTACAGACATTTTTCTCACTACATAAAAGACTACGTACTCCCCCCTGTTTTCTCCTTGTGAAGACATTATGCTCTGTAATCAAATCACTCCTCAATCTTTGCTTCTAATAAGCTAACCAGATTTAAGCATTAAGCTTTTAACAGCACGGTGTTTTCTCCAGAAAATAGAATAAGTACTGTGGTTATCATCGGAGCTCTCTTGAGACTTCTAAACCCCACTATAAATGCAGCCACCAAAATTGCATGCTGTATTTCAGTATTAGTCTCACCTGTGTTTCACACAGGGATAAAATTACTTTTACTTCATGGATTACAGGGTCCAAACAGTCCTTTTTCACTAATACATGTCACTGAGAGGCATTAATTAGGTTGTTTCCCCTGCGGTGAATTTTAATTCCTTACAGAGCCTTTGCTTTCCAGGGTACAGTTCTGTATTCTGTTCTATGCCATCTGTTAAGAGAGCTTTTGTTGTGTAGCTTCCCTGTCTGCATTACTGTTTACCGGTGTCTCAAAGCCCCTACTTTTTATCAAAAGCACTTTTTTCTCCTTACTTTTTAATTTCCAGTCTTAAACATCATGGTAGAGTAATGGGGCCCCCCACAAACCCTTCAGGAAAGGTTTCCTAGACTGATGACATTAATAACAAGATTTCTTTTTCATGTACTACTGAGAAGTGCTTGTTGAGTAACTTGCTCTGGTTTGTAACTTACAGAACATTCCACAGGTTTTGTTACTGAACCGTAAGTGATCTGTGAATTCTCAATGTCCCACATCCCCCAGATTACTAATAACTCTGAGGCAAACAAGGCTCAGAGTTATTAGTAATCTGGGGGATTACTAACAAGGCTCCACATAACATTGTTTTGCCTTTCTACCCTCCCTATCTTTCCTAAAAAAGTTAAATTTTACTTTTATTTTGAGCATAGAGTTTTTCCAAAGGTTTTAGTACTGTGGCTTAACAGTGTGGATTTTTTTCCCTGAGAAGGTTAATTTTCTGCTAATCTTACACATTTCATGTCTCCATATCCCTGCAAGTCATTTTGCACTCAGTTAGATGGCTGGCTTTTTGCTTAATTTATCATTAATAATCACTTCCTTCCATCTCTTACCTAAGAGATTTCTCCTAAGTAAAACGGCCCCTTGTTCCAACAGGACAAATCATATCTCTGCTAGTATCAGCTCGTCATTTATCTTCCTGAGAAGGAGCAGAGAGGCAGCATCCACCTGGTCTGTCTTCCAAAGCCTAGTACACCCCACAGAGTCCCTTGTGCTGCCCCATCTTTGGTACAGACAATGACACGTGGCTATTTTCCCATCCATTTCCCAGGCTGTTGTGCCAGGGTTAACTCACCATCCTGCAGCAATGAAGGACCTTGTCTGTGCTGTATTCACAACTGATTTTAATTATCTCAAAATGTCAGGAAGGATCATTGGTGGTGGCTTCTTGTAGATGGAAAAGTTTCCTATAATTTTCATATGTTTTAATAAAAAACAAGATCAACACAAAGCATAGCACAACCCATAGCACAGAGAAAGACCTGTGTATAATTGAAATGAGCCTTAGAAGGAAGCACCAGACAGCTGTGCCTGTTTGGGCTGACAACAGCATACAAAACATTTACTCAATAATCTTAGTTCCTTAGTATGATGCTATTAAATCTACATTTATTTAGCATGCACAGCCTTTCCCCAACCAATTAATTTCCTCTTGTTGATGAAAAGTTTTGGAGAATCTAGAAATAGTTGATATCTAAAATGAGATAGGAAACCTGGTGCCAACTGTTTTTGCATTTCCAAAGGGGAAATATGTCCCGCATCATTCTTGCTTAATATTTAGCACAGATGGCATTTAAGGAAGTTGAGAAAAAAAGAGCTATGAATTATTCTGTCTTTAAGGACAAGGTGTTTGCATTTTATTCTTATAGCTACAAGGAACATTTTTAAAAGGAACACAGTTTCTGCTTCCTTTTTGCTGCAGGAGAGTAATTTTTGGACTGTTAATGTAATTTTATAATTTTCACAGTTTTCAGTTTTTTTAGTATATACAAGAACATATGCTCTCACTTAGGTACTTCAAGGATTTATGTTTACATGGAAATTAATGTGTCATGTCTTGATGAGACACAATATGCAAATTCCTCCTTTTTGTTAATTGACTAAATAATTTCAGCCATCTTACATCCCTGGAAGGCCTTGAGATAGGTTCTTTCTTACTGAAGTCTGAAAAAAATTTGCTGTTAATTTCTACTGCGTTGCAAGACGTGCTTGTCTTCAACCAAGTGGTTGAAGTTGGCACTTTTCCTTGTACACAAAGAATCTTATGAAAATAAAATGACTTTTTACAGAAGAAAAGAGTCTCCTACCTCTTCAATCAAACCCAGACTAACACTTTCTTCAGTTCATCGTAGGTGGATTTGTTTGGGCATCTCTTTATTATTAACTGCTTTCTTGAGATGTCAAAATAAATGAATTTATAAAATTGTTTAAGCTCTAGGAACCTCATTATATGTGGAAAAAAATATGTGCTGTAAATTGACCTTTTTAAGAATGCCTGCTGTCTCAGAAATTCTCCTTGTATAAATATTTAAACTGAGAACATACTTTATTGTTACCTTTTGACATGAGATGCCAGGTAGTGGATATATTTATATTTTAGTTTGCTTTCATTTTGTTTCATTTATTCATTTGTTGATTAAATTTCATATGAAGAATTCAAGAAAGTACAGAAAATAATAGTAAATATCAATTATGTAACCTCTCAAATGAGCCTGTTCAAGACAATTTCTCAGAACCCATCTATTTTCTCGGTGCCATATAGTAATTTCTTTTAAATATTATGCTACACATGAATAAATTCCATTAGTTCTTTAACAGAGCTGTAACTTCAAAGACAAAACCAAAGAGATTGTGGGAGAAAATGGACTGTCAGTTCTAGATCAATTGTGAAAGGAATAAATGGAAATGAATTTTAACTTTACATCACAAATGCATCTGCTACTGAAGTTCAACGACAAAACACAAAACTCATATAAATTAGATCTCTGAATTTTAATTCAGTTCTGACTCTGAAATACTTTCCTGTCAACAACATTAATCCAAGGGATGTGGAACAGTATTTTCCTGTATAATTTCAGAACAAGGCTTTAAAAAACTGCCCAGATCATCAGACACTAAAACAGGAAAGCCCAAAATGAACTTTTCAAGGTCTGTTCTTGAGAGGGGAATATGCACAGATTCAGGCCTATACAGCATTTTAAATGAAATTAAGAAAATAGTCTCTGAAAATGGTGCAAACAATTCAAAATGCTGTACCATACACAGAAGACAGCCATACAACCCAGCCATCCTGGTTTCCAGACATTTTCTTCATTGGCATTAACTTTTTGGTAAGATTGCAGAAGGATGACATTATTGAGAATCAACCTCAGTACAATTATTTCTCTTTCCAAACATAGTAGAATGTTTTTTAAAACACTAAGTGTCAAATACAGAATGTATGCATAAACTAATACAAATAGGATATAAAAGGATGCCTAAACTCTTGATGAATGGAAAAAAATAAGGAGAAAAGGCAAGTGCAACATTTTGGATCTGAAGTGGCCTGTTGTACAGAGCCTGTCCCATTGCTCTGTCTTGACAGGAGTCACACCCTCAGCACAGTGGTTTCTGCTGCTACTTCACACTGCCATCAGTCCCTGACCATCTTCAGCTTTATTCCCGTGGTACAGGTTGCCAAAGGTTCAAACCCAAACTCAGTATGTTAGGCAGGCTTTTTTTACCCCTAAACTTCTGTAAACTGTCAAACAACTGAGAATATTTTGATATAGAAGGACTCCCCTGACAGATCTTTGTGAGCATCTCAGATGGTTAAAAGGTTGGAGAGTTACTGACAACTGTCTGTCTAAATCTTAACGTTATGATAAAAAAAACACATCCAACAAGGCTAGTAGGATGAAAATATCAATAATTTTGTTGTGGGTTTCAGAAATTAAAGTCTTCTTTATGTTTGTTGTGGGTTTTGCTTCAACAGCTGTGTAAACTATTTTCTTGCAAGCTCTAATCTAAAGTTTATGAAGTCAAAAGTGGACCAATTCAAGATTACTTCCTAAGTTATTTTCCTGGAGGAAAATTCGTCCTTATTGTACACATCACTGCTAATTTAAATGGAACTTTTCCTAAGAGTAAAACAAGGAAGAGTTTCATACTCTTTTGATGCCTGGAATAAATAAAATGGACCTTACTCTATGGCAGTCATATGTCATTTCATACTCAGACATGAATATCAATTCATTTACATAGAGTCACACAATCACACAGAATCACTAGGTTGGAAGAGACCTTCAAGATTATTGAGTCCAACCCATGCCCTAACACCTCAACTAAATCTTTGAATCGAGTGCCACATTCAGTCTTTTTTTAAAGACATCCAGGCATGGTGACTCCACCACCTCCCTGGGCAGAGCATTCCAATACTTTATCACTCTTTTGGTAAAAAACCTTTTCCTAATATACAACCTGTATTTCCCTTGGCACAGCTTAAGACTGTGTCCTCTCATTCTGTCAGTGGTTGTCTGGAGAAAGAGACCAACCCCCACCTGGCTACAGCCACCCTTCAGGATGTTGCTGAGAGTGATAAGGTCACCTCTGACTCTCCTTTTCTCCAGGCTGAACACCCCCAGCTCCCTCAGTCGTTCCTCACAGGGCTTGTGTTCCCAGCCCCTCACCAGCCTCATTGCCCTCCTCAGGTGGTGCTCAAGCCTCTCAATGTCCTTCCCAAACTGAGGGGCCAGAACTGGACACAGTACTGAGTACAGGGGAGGAATGACCTCCCTGCTCCTGCTGGTCACACTGCTCCTGATGCAGGCCAGGATGCCCTTGGCCTTCTTGGCCACCAGGGCACACTGCTGGCTCATGTTCAGTTGGCTCTTGACCAGTACCCCCAGGTCCCTTTCTGCCTGGGCACTGTCCAGCCACACCGTCCCCAGCCTGTAATGCTGCAGGGGGTTACTGTGGCCAAAATGCAGGATTTGGCACTTGGTCTTATTAAACTTCCTCCTGTTAGACTCTGCCCATCCATCCAACCATTCCAGGTCTCTCTGCAGAGCCCTTCTTCCCTCCAACAGATTGGCATACACTCCCAGCTAAGTGTTGTCTGCAATCCCCTCATCCATGTCATCAATATAAATATTGAAGAGAACTGGCCCCAGCACAGAGCCCTGAGGACACCACTGCTGACTGGCCCCAGCTGGATGCAGCACCATTCACCAGCACTCTCTGGGCCCGGCCATCCAGCCAGTTCCTAACCCAGCACAGCGTGCTCCTGTCCAAGCCTGGGCTGCCAGCTTTTCCCGGAGTGTGCTGTGGGAGACAGTGTCAAAGGCCTTGCTGAAGTCCAAGTAGACAACATCCACAGCCTTTCCTGCATCCACTGGGTGTGACACCTGGTCATAAAAAGAGACCAAGTTGGTCAAACACGACCTACCCCTCCTAAACCCCTGCTGGGGGTCTGATACCCTGGCCATCCTGTAAGTGCTGTGTGTTGAAACTCAGTATAAACTGTTCCATTACCTTACCAGGTACTGAGGTCAGGCTGACTGATTTATAATTACCAAGATCATCCTTCCCACCATTTTTGTGAATGGGCGTCACACTGGCCAGCTTCCAGCCACCTGGAACCTCACCAGTGAGCCAGGACTGCTGGTAAATGATGGAGAGCAGCTTCGCAGGCTCATCTGCCAGGTCCCTCATCCCCCTGGGTTGCATCCCATCTGGGCCCATAGATTTATGAACATACAAGTGGCTCAGCAGTTCTCTGACTGCCTCCTCCAGGATAACAGGGGGACCATTCTGTTCTCTGACACCATCTTCCAACCCAGGAGGACAGTCATCCTTAGGACATGCCGTCTTCCCACTAAAGACTGAGGCAAAGAAGGTGTTAAGCACTTCTGCCTTCTCCTCACCTGCAGTTACTAAGTTTCCTGCCACATCCAGTAGAGAACAAAGGTTGGTCTTATCCTTCCTTTTGCCATTAATATATTTGTATTGTAAAAACATTTTTTATTATCCTTTTCAAAACTTGCCAAATGAAGTTTGAACTGAGCTTTGGCCTCCCTAATTTTTTCCCTACATGCCCTAGCAATCCCCTTAAAATTATTCCTGAGAGACCTGACCCTCCTTCCAAAGATGATACATCCTCTTTTTAATCCTAAGTTCCTTTGAAACCTCGTTGCCTATCCAGGCTGGACATTTGCCTTGTAGACTCATCTTTCAGCACTCAGGGACAGTCTGTTCCTGTGCCCTCAGGATCTCTGTTTTGAAGCAAGCCCACCTTTCCTGGACTCCTTTGTTTTTAAGGGCTGCTTCCCAAGAAAGTCTCTGACTAAGTCTCCTAAATAGGCCAAAGTCTTCCCTCCAGAAGTCCAATATAAGAGTCTCATTGATGCCCCTCTTTGTTTCACCAAATGTAGAGAACTCTATAATTTCATAATCACTCTGCCCCAAGCAGCCTCCAACCACCACATCTCCCACCAGCCCATCTCTATTTGCAAACAGCAGGTCCAACATAGTCCCTCCCCTGGTGGCCTCAGTCACCAGCTGTGACAAAAAGTTGTGCTCCACACACTCAGATCTTCCTGGACTGCCTCTTTTCTGTTGTATTATGCTCCCAGCAGATGTCTGGTAGGTTACAGTCACCTACAAAGACAAGGGCTGGTCATCCTGAAACATTCTCCAGCTGCTTATAGAATAAGATGTCCACTGCTCGCCAGAGGAAAGCCCTGCAGCTAACGAGAATGAGGAACTCACCTGCTCAGTGCTCTTTTAATCACCCATTAATAAACAATACTTCTTAGAATTATTGTGTTCTTTACATATTTTAAAGACCCCTGAAACATATATAAATGACATTAGTGTTATTCAGTTTGTCAACCTGAAAAAAATCTGCAGCTTTCAAAATTGGTTCTAGTATCTCATTTTTCTCATGTTAATGTATAATATATTTGCAAATTTCTGGGCTGAATTACATTACTAGGTCTACTGGGCCATGAAGCACAATTATTGCTCATAGAATTCATGTTATGAGAGTAATGCAAAATCATTCTTCACATCAATGCTTTTCTTTAAATGAATTCAACTGATCTTTAAATTAAGGGTTTTTTTGCTGAAAAGGGAATTTTAGCCAAATGTGAGTTGAGATATTTCTGTCTTTTCTTCTTTGAGGGTTTTGTATTGTTAAATAGAATGTATTTTAGCTTTTTAAAGCAATGCTTCTCTTTTTGCTGCCTTTGTTTGAAAGCTGGCATGATGAGGAGCTTCCTGTATTCTAAGAATACAGCATGTGTCCAAGGCTGAAATATGATCACATCCAGCCCAGGCTTTTTGTATGCTTTTGTAGAAGTTTTTTCTTGTTAATTACTCTGCTATTTGTCATTGACTATTTGCTCTTAATTTTTTTTGAGCTTTATGGGGAATTTTATCTCATCCTGTTCTCTCTACATTTCTCTTCTAAATATTTATACTAAAATTGAGCAAAATAAACAGAATTGCTTCCTGATTGCCACGATATTTTAACTTTTTAATAACTTTTCATCTTTCTTCCTGCTGAACTGAAGCACAGAAAGATGATGGTAGGATTCTCAAGCTGCTTTCAATTTTCAACTGAAATTGCTGCAGGAGTTGTGTAGGCTTTTGAGACTGTCCTCTACAAGAAGATAAAAAAGTCATTGATAAATTTGGCTCATGTCATTTGACTAGCCATTATCATTATGCATAAATTCTTCCTTTGAAAAAATAATTTGATAATCAATCAAGGAAGTGTATGTGAAAATTGCTCCTCAGCAAGTTGACAGATAGGTTGAAGCTGCGTTTTGACCTGTGTTGTAGGTAGCCCTGTAGTTTCTTAACAAAGCTGCTAATTGTTCGTGAGCTATTTAGGCTTAAGAGCCAGACACTATTTTAGAAAATATTTTTGGTTTAAAGATTTTGTTTGCATTCTTGCCACCTTGAAAAGGATTTTATTCTATTTTTCTTTCCCTGGGCATTTCAAACACAGAAATATGAAAAGCTCAGCAGAAGTAAAATGCTGTTTGTCTAAATTCTTGAAAAAGTTGCAAGGTGTGCACACTGTGCTTAGGTGCAGTCTGTGCCTCCAGCCTGCACTGTATAGAATGTTAGGAGATCCTGTATGATGTGGATTCAGTTCTTAACCAAAATTAGTCAGTAGGCAGGCAGTGGTTTGCCATCTACATCTCGTGTGGGCTACCACACAGTCATTGTGCCTCATTGCTTGGGTAAGTTCAGTCTGCCCATGAAAAGAGCTCAGGTGTCTACCATGAAGCTTCAGCTCATGCTGGAAGTAAAGGAGAGAGCACTCTGAGGGGCTGTGGCCAAAACACCATCCCTGTGTGTGCAGACATAAATCCCTACATTGATCACAGAGCATACAGTTCAGGAGTTTTCACAGACCATGTTTTGCCACATGGAAAAGGCATTTGGAGATGAATGTCTGCCATTTTTGTTTGTCCAAAAAGCTGTCATGTTACAAATGTGATAGACACTTCTTAGTCAGACTGAAATGTTGCACCATAACAGGTGTCCAAACGTCCCCAGCTAGCATGAACTGCTGCAGAACATCCTACATCCTTCTTGTCATGTAAGAGGAAATTTTCCTTAACATTTTTACATGCAACAGGAAAGTAATATGTATTGCACACATAATTTATTCTAGAGACTGGATGTGAATGTGACTCACAGGTGTCAGAGATTAGTTAAAACACCTCCAGAAAGTATTTAAACATGGGATAAAGAAGGCAGTAAAACAACTTACACAGAATAAAGGACAACCTGTATTTCTGTATATAATACAACCCAAAACGATTTTTTGTCCTTGGGATATAAGTCATGAGCTGCAGAAATGCTGGCACACAAATTTTGAGCTGCTCCCACAGCAGCTTGACAGTCCCAGAACACAAGTTCTCATAAAATATAGCTGCTCTGTCTGCTACTCCCCTGGCAAGAGATGCTCTTCTTGCTTTCATGCCAGTGTGGTGGGAGAAACACTCCTACTCACTCTAGCTATAAAATACATAGACCATAATTGTTTTTCTGTCACTGCTGCTCCTTTTCTTTGTTGCTTTACCCAGTGTCATTGTAATTTACCTTCCATTTTCTACTGTCTCATTTCCTAACTTGAACCTCCATCAGTCTGGAAGAACTTCCGACAGAAGCACTCTTTGCTGAAATGCCTTGCTTGCCTCTGTCAGACCTTCCACTCAGTAAGGAATAGGTCATTCCTGCAACTTTGTATGCTGATGTGATGCCTAAAGTTTTAGCTTTCATATTTTCCAGATTCTGTGCTGCATTAGCATATAACTCTGAACTTCGTGTAAAGCGTTAGCAAGTTCTCTTCACAGTTTAGTTAGACAAAACAATAATTTTCCAGCCTTAGGACCAAGGACACCATTGCAGCTTCAGGCCCAAAAACTGTAAACAATGGTGATTTGAGGAGAGCAATCTGGGAGGATGGGATTTCATAACCTGAAACTGTAATTGGAAAATTAACAATATGGAAATGGACCAAAACTTATAAAAGTGTGAAAATGTGTGACCTGTTTTCCATCCTGGGTGGAACCCAGGCTATTGTACTGTCCAAGGTGTATCCTTGGAAGGCCTTTTTAATAAAAACTTACTTTGTTCCATTAACACTGTCTAGCCTCTGTTCTAGGTAGCTCTCAAGGCATCAGACGGGCTGCAACAAACCAAAGCTGTCTAGAGCCTACAGCCTCCTTCAGTCGCACTTTTTCCCAAGCACTGCTGTTCTAGACATCTTGCAGTGAGAGTCATGACATCAAAGCTGTCTCACCTTCATGAAACATGGTATTCAGGCTTGTCCTTTTTGTGAACTGTACAATCTGATTGATGTATTCAGAGTCTGGAAATTCAAGCCTCTCAAATACAGCTTTACCCATAACTGTAGCAGAACTCTTCCTGTTGAGAAGTATCAAGTATTACAAGCCAATGTACATTTTAGTTGCATAGCCAGCTTTGTTGACTCTTCCCTTATTCTGTTATTCAACCAAAGCCACTCTGATTTCACTAGCTCATTTTTTGCTATTCAGTTCTGAATCTATCTCTGATTAGACCTCTGTGAACCAAGGGACACAGAACATCACACAGCACTCATTTTTTCCCTTCTTAACAAAGGGGGGCCTCTGCAACATAATGTGTTTGACTGATAGGCAGGCTGCTGGGTAAGTAGGCAGGTAAATACACAAGTAGGCCAAGAAATGTACAGGTAGATGGATTTTAATTTTTTTTCAAATTAAAAATCATCTTATTTTAATAGTGAAAGAAGTTTTTAAGAGCAAGGCCCATATTTTAGTTGTGACCAACAACTGAACTACTTGCAACCAGTCATATCCCAAGTCTGTTGAGACTTTTCTCTTGTAATTGTTTTTTCATGTGTTACTTCAGAGACCCGGAGTTATGTTGTTGTCTCTTGATAGAATTGTAGTCATTAAAAATAAATATATTTTTTATTTCAACATTTCTTACGATCAAGATCTTGAGATGTTGAGGAAACAGAGCACTAAGAACATAAAACAAACATATTAGCCTACATTTGAGCAGTCTCTACAACTGAGGTAGGGGGTGTGCATTGCACCCAAGGCAAAAAAATGATGGCAATGTGGTTTTACAATGCATACTGTATCTTCAGAGTTAGGCCAGAGCATGCAGCTTCATCTGCTGCTGCATGCCTGGGAAAGCAATGCTCCCCTGAGAGTGAGGACTGTCATGTTCAGATGACAGATGTAAGTCAGGATACAGAACCTGCCTTTCCCTCACCTGATAGTGATAAATATCTTGATGGCTGGTTCAGGCCTTCCCTGGGGAAATGGAAGAAGTCTGTGTTTTTTATCTCTGTCATTTTTGGTGATACAGATTTAGACAGAAACCATAACCAGGCTATGACTTTGTTCTCTTCTCCACAAAGCACAGCCTCTCTCCCTGGGCAGCCTCCCCTCCTTTGTCCCTGCATTGCTAACATTCATGCCTAGATTCCAAAACATGCATTTGAAATTCCTCCTCAGAACCAAGCACATTGTATCCTTCTGCAGCCCAATATCCTCTGGAAGGAAACCAGGCAAAAGGGCAGAAGGAGACAGGAGACTGAGTCCAGACCCCAGATTTCATAAATGGGGATGGGGAGCCAAGAGATCTCTGCCTAAGACAAATACCTTCATCTGCAATTTGTGAATTAAGCAGCACAGAGGGAAAATCATAACTGTTCAATTTCTAATGTTAATTGTTAAAGCAAGACCCTCCCAGGTGTTAACCTGTAAAAAAGGCCATAAAATGGTCTTTCCTGGGCACCTGAGAATTCAGCTAAGAGGAAGCTTTCATCAGTTTTCAAACATGGAGAAACTTGGGCTCTCACAACTTTTTAGATACTGAAAGCAATCAGTAAGTTTGGATAAATGTGTAATAATCTGGAATTAAGGAATTCCTGTGTACATAGATTAGATCACCCTACCATTATTCATGTGGATATTTATTTTTGCAGAAGCAGCTTATTTATGAGTTCATTATTTTTGAGGCATCATGCACTGTTATGCTTATTTCACTTAACTACAGAGATGACAAGGCTAGAAGTTAAATGGAAGTTTGATTATCAAAGAGAAAGAAGGGTTGATTCAGGTAAAAGATGGAAGGCAAGGGAAATGGTGAAAGCAGGCAGAGAAAGCAAAACAAAACAAACCTACAAAATCTAAGATCATTTCCATGTCATGCAACTGGTTTTAAAAAACCCAAGATAAAACATACCTCCCCTCAAGGTGAACTGATGAATTTTTTATTTTGTTCTATTTCTTCCCAAGGGGAACAATAGCACTAAAAAATGATATTTAGATCAAAAGCTTGTGCACAAAGCAGTATTTCAACTCCATCATCAGCCAGGAGGATGAGGCATCAAAATGCAATATATTTTAAATATGGAATTGATGTCTCTGAGGACGTTCTTTCCTGAGTGGAAGAAAATATGTTTTAAGACACACATTACATAGTATAGAAGAAGAAGAAGAAGAAGAAGAAGAAGAAGAAGAAGAAGAAGAAGAAGAAGAAGAAGAAGAAGACCTACATCAACAAACTCACCCTGAAAACACCAACTCAAAATAGCTTATTAATTGGGAATAGTTTCAATCAAATGGCAAAATTAAAAATTAAAATTTAAAAAAGTGAAAAACAAATAAAATTGAATCACATAAGCTCTATTTCCCCCAAAGCAGAAAAGTTCTTCTTTTTACAGTTTCTCATCCTCCTTGGATGAAGAATATTCTTAAGCCTTTTTGACAATTGTTTCTACATATGGGGGAAACACATACACAGGAAATAAATGGGTGATATGGAATAGGTGATATTGAAATTGAATTTACTAATATGGATATATCTCCTAGTATCTTCCACTTTTTTCTCAAAAAATGCAGTCTTCAGAAATAAGACGTTCAATGAAACTGCCTTGTCAGGGATGCTTGGTTGTCAAAGAAAGAGAAATTTAGTTATGAAAGAATGTTGGTATAGCAATGTCACTGAAAAAGCAGCTTGAAAGAGGAACTACCTTTGTATCCTGGTTTCAGAATTTCATGCTACTTATAAGTAGCAGTTTCATTTTATCAAATTTGTGCATATATTGTGTTATCTTAAAAGAACGAAAAATAATGCAGCATTATTGCTCTGCTATGCAGTAATGATTTGTCATCATCTGCAGCTTTTTCTCAGTCATATAGAAGATGTCCCATGGGTTGGGCAACTTACCCTGCAGCTTTTTGTTGCTTTTTTGCTGGAAGGAATTACTTAATTTCACCTCTTTAAGACTTGTGCATATGCAGCCATTTCCAAACAAACTGGGTTTCAAGCCACATTTGCTGTCCCACTGGCTGGAGTTCCCTGGAATCAGTGTTTTGCTAAAACTGCAAACCCGAACCGAACCTTCTCTGAATTCTGCACTACTGACCTTCCAAGAAGTTATGTTGGGGAGTTTATTGTCTTTTTCTATTGAGTTTAAAATTTAGACCAGCTCTGTCAAGGTGTAGGAATAGAGTGTATTCTGGATATTTTTCCCTTACTGCAAATGGCGTTGGCTGCTAATCATTTGAATCTCATTTCTGTTAATAGCTTCTGATGCTTAAATTTATTTATATTAATATCAAAGAGAATTTCTTTAGCTAAAGTGTGGCATCTGCCCTGTGAACACAATTATTTGGGACCCAGAAGTCCGTATGTTTCACTACCCATGAATTGTCTCGCACAGCTGCACTCTGAAAGAAATATCTACCAGCTTTTCAAGTATTTACAGCTTAGGCTGTGATTTTATGATGGTCCTAAGTCAACAGAAGTGGAGCCTGTCTCACCTAACCTTGGCCATACATTCGCAATTCTCCTTTTTTGCCACCTCTGTTATTCATCCTGATGTCCAGTGAACCAGTTGAGTATACTGATCTGCCTGAAAACCAGTCCAAAAATAATAAAAAGTGATAGGTTTCTGACCAGACTAGTTTTCTGATTCTTTCATGTCACAGAGGCACTGGCACACAACTGGTGATGGGAACTTGTAGCCGGAGATAATCAGGAGACATGAATATCTCTGACAGCGCCAGTCTGCCCTTTAGGTGCTTTCAGTAGGAGCTGGGACCTAGTATTTGCCTCATCTTGATTTGTTGCACAGCTCTTATCTTGCTGGAACTCTCTGACTATCTTTCTTAAATAAATATATTTGTCATTTCCCTGGATTTCCACTTCTTCTGCTCTTACTGTTTCTGTGTCCTTCAAGAAGAGGCCAAGGAGACACATCTGAATTGTGAGTCTGGAATGAGTACTGCAGATTTTGACTGACCTTTTCATAATGGATTACAAGCAAGCTGGTAAAAGCTCCAGTCCAAAGAAAAGTCTGCTACCTTTATCGGTGCCCAACAAAGAGCCTGTATGTATATTTCACTTGGCTTTTGCAGTTTAGGAATTAGAGTTCTCTTACATCATTTTTCTGTTTCACTAGAGAGAAACCCAGAGGCTGAGGGGCACTTTCAGCAAAAAGCCAGGGGCAAATGCAGCATTTCAAGGAGTCCCTTCGTTGCTGACTTCTAACAGAGACAAGATATACTTGCTCTCAATCTGCATGTTTGTGTTTGGCTTTCCAGGGACTCTTGATGACTTTTGAACTCATCAGCCAAGTATGGAAGAGTCTGAAATTCTCATAAAGAGAATAAAAATCCTTGTGAGATTCATAGAAGAAGAATGACTCTGTAATAAAGAAAATTGGATGTTAGGGGAAGGTTTTCTCCTATGGAGCACACAGGTTGCTGAACACCAGAGGAACTTTAGAGGACAAAACCTTAGTAAAGAGCACAAACCCCAAGAATCTTTAACCTGCATCTGTATTCTTTTAGAAATCAGCATCAGTCTGCTAACAAAGAAAATGCATGATTATGTATAAAATAGGAAGCCATTAACTCTACAGCCCACTGAACTATATATTATAAATTAGATAGCTTAAAATGCAATTTTCTTTCTTGCTTTTCCTTTACATTAGTAGATTATCCACATTCTTCCTTTCAAAAAGTTCTCAGTGACAGTGTAGACTGAATGTTATTGCAGAAGTTTATTCATTCCTCTTGCATCAGTATTCATCAATGATATAGAGCCAGTCTGAGCTTGGCAGTGACTCAAGGGCAGGCAGTCATTTTTCTAATCAATGCACCCTCAAAAAAGTCATTTACCATCCATGTCTAGACATATAGCAGAAACCTGCTTTGCTTTGCTCTACTTAACATCCAATCTATTCTCTAGAAAGCTGGAAGCAACTTGAATTTGTGTTGCCTCATGCAGATTTGGAAAGGTGCCACATGGACTGTTAAGCTCATCAAGCCCTGCTTCTGGAGCTCCATAAAAATGGCCTTCAAAATCTTTGAATGGCAGCATAGATAGGCTTACACACAACCTAATCATGCAATTCCTCTTTAGGATTCATTTTGAGTACTAAGAACTCTTTATTTTACCTTTCCTGAGAACCTTTCACCTATTGTTCTAAACATTATCCACCATTCATTCAAGTCAGGTTGCTCTTTTATCACAGCGCCATTTGAACACGTCCCAGGCCTTGTATCTGTCTGTGTTTATATGCTCAGACTATTGTCAGTGGGCCCTGTGAAGACTGACATGGACTTGTTTTATAAGGATGACATCTCAGTTCAAAAATCACATCAATAAAGCTTGAAAAGCTCACTCAATTTAATGGTCAAACTCACAACCTAAATGAGCTTTTTTCACAGGTATCAGAAGTAAAGGGTGTGATGTGTAAAGGCTTCTTTTTCCTTCTTCTTGCTGCTAGCATTCTTTCACCTATTCCTGGCAATGGGGTCACTTATCACCCTCAAAAGGTATTTTTAGTGTATAGGATATTGCCACTTTGGAAGCACTAGCTGGGTGAGTCATCACTTCCTATTGATAGCACCAGACTTGTGCAGTTCTGCTGTCTCCTACTGCTGATAAAATTGCTCTGTGATGCAGCCATAATGCATGCTATAGCACAGTTAATTTTGGACCTCGGGGACTTAAATCTTATCAGTCAGGGAGTGCAAGAGCTCTAAAGGGCCACTGGGCCTCTGTATAATTTAAAACCTAAGATTTATATGGCAAAGAGGCCTATCCTTAAAACCATTATTACATCATTATTTCAGATTACTTCTAAGGATAGATATGCAAACGGACGCACTCAGCCTGAATAAACTGCACTGTTATAAAACGGTATATGATGGAAAAGAGCTCTAACAGCCCTCAGGTATTCCAGAAGACTCTATTGATTCAAGTTGTCCAACAGATTTATGGAAAGCAAACTAAGAGACTGCTCTTAGGAGGACCCGTTTCTCCATCAACACTACATTGAAAATGCACTCAGAGTGCATTTTACTTTTTCCTTGACCCTTTTTTTTCTTGTGCTAGTAGAAATAGTGGTCTATTGACAAATGCCTGCATTATTCATAGAACCTTCAAGGCTGGAAGATACCTTTAAGATTATCAAGTCCCACCATCAAGCCAGCACTACCACTGTAACCCCTAAACCACTAAACCACATCACCGAGTGCCAGATCCAGATGCTTCTTAAATGCCTCCGGGGATAGTGATTCCACCATCTCCCTAGGCAGCCTATTCCAGTGCCTGAACACCCTAGCAGTGAAAAAAAATTTCAAATATCTAATATGAATCTCCACTGTCTCATCTTAAGGCTGAAAATAAGCCTAATGCTTATTTTCAGTTAGCTTTCTTTTAATCCTATATCCAAGGAACTTTCTTAATAGCGGTCTTGTTTCAGTTAACTATATATTATAACTAATGTAATAACTAATATAATAACTAATATAATAACTTTCATGTTTCTGATACTTGTTTATGCATCTGTTTTATTTGAGAGAACAAAGAAAACGTTCGTGGTCAGGGTGCAGACATCACCTCAGACTATGCATTTTAAGGCATAAGGGTTTTTTTCCAGCTCTCCTTTGGGTCATCAATCATTTTGTACCTGCAAAAGAAGAATGGATTGCCTTGTTGTGTGCAGGACAGCCACTTGACAGTAATATGAGCTGCAGTTCTTTGTGAGGCTTTTTCTATCTGGCTGCATAAAGAATTGGAGTTGCAGGGAGCAGCTTCACTGTAGGAATCTGACTTCCTTGTGTCCAAGCACTCTGTGAAATGATATGTGATTTTTGAAAACAGACCACTTAAAGATTGAAATTGAAGTCTGGACTGCAGATATCTTTGTCACCAAGTATTCTGGTCACGTCTCACAAGTAGTAATTATCTGCTGTGAGAGAAAGTGGCTGGTAATGGTCGAAATTACATTCTAAGAGCCACATAATCAGCCATTTATCTGACCATTTGAACTGTTCTGTAATAGCATATCTGATTTCTTTCATTGTTAATAGTACCTATTCCTCACTTTCCTTTTTTTCCCCAAGACCCAGTGGATGCAACATCACTCTTCAAATTATTTTTTCTTTCTTTAAATTCCCCCTTCAGGTAGAAATTCCTAAAATGGTCACATCAATGCATTCATCAGACCTCCAAGAAGGTGATCCAGTTAGCGACTTGTTTGCCTTGGTGGGAAGACACAGCACCAGGGCTGTCCACGAGAGGGTTTGAAGAGATTTCTTGCTGAAAAGAAATGAAGGGTCTGTGCTGGGTGTTAGCACCTCTTGGTTGCTGGCCCAAAGGTAATTCTGAGCAGATGTTAAGCAGTCTGGTCCTGCTTTTTCTTGGTCGGGTCTGCCAAGTTTCCTGCTTGAATCAGGTATATTACACGTTAAGGAACACTTTCCCGACATTCTCCCTTTCAGCATCGTGCTTCTCCTTAGTCTGGTCTTTTCTGGTGCTGAGCAGTTCAGAGAAGTCCATGTTTTCCTTGGCAAAAAAGCTCCACAGTGAAAATATGTGCAGAGCCCAGCTATAGAACAGAGCCACAGGAGAGAAAACCCACCACAACTAGACAATAAAAATCTGACTTGGAAATGCAGAGTCTTGTTCTGGGAAGAAAAAAAAAAAAGGAAAATTGGGAAAAAGAATTGTAAGGCAAGAGAGAAAAGTTTATGGGAAACAGACAGAGAGGAAAAAGGATAAAGAAGGTAGAAATGTGAATTAGGAAAAATACCGAGTGAAGGAAACTGATAAAGTGACAGAGCTTCTGTGACCATCTGAAAAAGAGGCATCTGTATCACTGCTGACTGTTTCACCACCAAGCTGTAGCCTCCTCTTCTCCCTCCCTGTCAGTCACTCAGAAAACCCACTATGCACCACTATGGACTGACACACAGATGGAGTGGATGGACAAATACTTGGAGCCCTTCAGCTATCCCTGTATGTAGGCATTGATCTGGGCAAGGGCTCACAGGGTGGGAGGAGGGAGCCGGTAAATGACAATAAGATCCTTTGCACGATTTCTTCTTCAGGGAACTGTCATGAGATGTCAGCTATGGCTTTAGTGACCTTACTCTCATATCACCTTCAATAGACCTTGCTGCAAAATCATGCCCTGTCTTTTATTGCCAGAACAACTGATCTCCATTGCTTTTAAAAAGCATTTTGTGCACAGGAAGAAAATGGTGTAGCTGCTTTCCCAAACATCTCTATTTCCCTCAAAACTTCATTCCTCCAATCTCATTTTCTTACTTGTTTCTCACCTCTCTATTCTCTGATTTGTCATGTACTTGCTGAGAGGAGGTGCACAACCTGCAGCAGACCCTGCAGATGATCTCAGGTTCCTAAAGCAGGCAGCTGAGCAGAACAGTTGTTTTGGAGATCCTGCAAATGACACTTCTGCTAATCCCTCTCAGACTAAGGTGTTCAGGCTTTTCTTTTCCTGCACATGCCCTTATATTGAATCTCAGGTAATGTGTACTTGGTATGGGGACTGAGATCTCCATCCTGGATACCAACATAACATAATTCCAGCATCTTCTATTGAGATCTCTTAGTGCACACACATTTGACGTCTTTTCAAGCAGCATAGCTTTCTGCACCTATCTTCATTCAATTTAATCTGAAATATTCCAGACCACCCATCCCTGGATTCATCAAGAATGAGCTGAATTTGAATCCTGACAATGCTCCTGAGCCTGTTTTTTCTCAGGTAGTTCAGATACATATTCTCTGTTGGAGCAGTAAGTTCTTAAAGAGAAAATGTAAAGTAAGTGTTAAGCAGCAGAGACCTCCTGTAGCTCCCATTGTGATGTGGCCCGCAGTTTGAGGTGAACTGTAAGCAGCTACATCTTCATGTTTGTGCCTTGTTACTCCCTAGGTGTCTGTAAAAGCATTGGGTTTTGGTAACAATTCTCTTGGGTAAAAAAATTAGACTGATTGCCCTAGAGCTCCAGTCCTTTTCCTTCTTTTCAGACTCTGTCCTCCCATACCTCCCTGGTCTGTGTGGGATCCCAGATCTTTGTCAGCAGCTTTGCTCCTTAAGTACACTGACATGGATTTTGTCAGGCACTGCTGACTCAAATACATCTGTACGGTCTAAACACTCTTTAATTTACTCTTTACCCTGCTCTGGTCTGTGTTGCCCCATTTCCCTATTTACTTTGTTTCAGTGTCTGGTGAAGACTAATCTCCCTCCTGCAGCCTGAAAAAAAGCAGACACTCCATACTTCAGCTTTCACTTTACTACCTGACTTCTGAGCTTTTTTGTGAAGTAATAGATTTTCTTTGAGGTCTTTCTCTGACTTCTTTTTCTGTTTCATGCATTTTCTGAACCCTTACTTGTTACCTTGCTGTTTCTTGTGTGTTGAATTCTAAAAAGAAGAAAAGCAAAGCAAAACAAAAACCCTTGAGCTTTTCTGTTTGTTTGAGATCTTTCATTGTTTTTGAAATGCTGTTTTCTTTTCAAGCATCCTTTCTTGTATACCCTACTTTTACCCTTGCTTTTGGCATTTACCACAGGGGTTTTTCTTTTTCCTCAGGGGAAGAATTACCCTCATAACTTAGCATAACAGTTTAACCTTATTGCTTTGTTTGTTTTTTTCCTTTTGAAAGCACAAAACAAGGGTGGCCATCAAGTGGCATTTCAGACACCTTGACTACTTTGTTGGACTCACAGCTCCTTATTCTGCTATTTATGTGTGTTTCTCTCTGATAATAACTCACTCCTGTTAAGGCCCCTTCTGCCTACATTTCTCCATCAGATTTGCAGCCTCCTCCTCAACTGTAACTGAATTTCAAATTTGCCTGCTGTTAGTACAGCAACTTCCAAACTCTCTTGAAAACAAACTAGGGTGAACACCTTGCCAGTTGGGTCAGTGTTACTCTTTGAACAGATGGATAGCTAGGAAAGTAAATCTGCCACTGCCCTTTTCTACGGCATTGAATCCTTCAGCTGCTGAAATTGCCTGGTGCTCATACCTTGATCCCCTGTTCAACCTACACTGTGGAGTGGACTTTCTTCTTTTCCTCTTCACCTCAGGCAACACTACTTTTATTTAATATCTGGAAGCAATGCATACATTCTTGATACATTTTTAAGTGACCTGAATCACAGATAACAAGGTGATAAGCATATTTTAGATGGTTGCCTTAATTTTTTTTTTACTGAGTCCCAGCACAGGCCATAGGATGTTTCAGCCAAAAAAACCCAAAAACAACAAAACAAAACCCTCACTATCTCATAATAAATCTATTCATCCCCCCCCTCTCTTATTTTAATATAAAGCAATATTGGCAGAAGCTTTGTTTTTGTAACTCATGTGATTTTTACCAGCGAATATACCCAATTTTTGATTATAATGTGGTGTAACAAATATTCTGCAAATCAAAGCAAACAACCACTGGGAGTTCTCAGGCCTGTTATTATCTTAGCTCTAGCAAATACTAACTCCAGGCTGCACATTTGGTCAACTATAAAATGACTACAGATGTGGACCATATTTCATCAGACCTCTGTTTATTAGGTTGTCATATTTCTACAGGGTAACCCCTCGCGAGGGGGTTTCAGGATTTCTGGCTTTCAAAGTGGAGGTTTGTGGATTTCTTCAGCAGGGGAAGCAAAGTTTCTCACAGTAGGAATGCAGCACCCAGCATCTGCAGCATGGATCCCACTCAGGATTGACCAGCTACCTTCTGTTTGCACTTCCCACCTTCACCCCCGCTGGCTTGTCAGCCCATCACCTGCTCAGGGCATTCCAGCTGGGGCTCACCAGAGCAGACAGTCCCAGCATATTTGGGTCACTCTGATACTGATTGCAGTCACTATAAAATAATTTTTTCCTGAGGCGTCCAGTCTCTGTCCTCATTGTAGTAATTCTGTTCCAGGAAGCTGAAGCAACTTTAAACAGACTTACTGAAACTTTTTTTTTAAATTTCCATCTATTTCTACTTTGAAATTAGAACATTCATAGCTGCTTCTTTTAAAAAGCTCAAAATTCATTTTGTTTCTTGCATCATGCTATCCAGCTTAACTAATGATACCAATCCATTTCAATTCTCACTCCTTTGCTTAAATTGCTTTGTATCTCTGATAATATGAATATCCATCTGCTAATCAATACACCAGAGATATCCCCATTGATTTTTTCTCTCTTTTTTAAAGAGTCTGTTCTAGTAAATTATCAACTGCTGCTACCTAAGTAGTTTCACTGAGTGCATTTATAGCCAGTAAAGCAATTTCTCACTGGTTAACAACAGGAGGAAAAAAAAGCAGTTGCATTTATTGGATCTGAAAGGTACACAGGCTTGTGACCTGTTCCTGGGGGATTTGCCCCATCCCTCTGGAGCTCCTGGCACAGCATACACGGTCACTGGAGGCTGCCTTGAAATGCCCTTCCACACAGCTTCCCCTGCTGTGTGGATAATGACTTTGCTAGTTTTGCCATCATACTTAGCAGGCCATGATGGACCACGTGCAAAAGACTGAGAAGACTTTAGTAGAGGGAAAATTGGCTCTTAATAGATGAAATTACTTTTGGACTGTGAAAGCAATTTGTCCAGGAGGACTAGCACCTTGCAAGGAAGTGAGATTAGACTTGAACAACTCGCTCCTGGGTCACCTCTCGACTCAGGCACTAATTCAAAAGCCTTCATACGCTGTGGTGCTGCACAGCATATCTGACTGCAGAGCAAAGACTGAGTGTAACTGACAGCCTGGTATCAGGGGAGTGCATCAGGAAAACAAAGAAGAGGAAAAGGAACTCTTTAGGAATAACTAAAATGTTCTCGTGTCTCCCTTGTGTCTCTTCCTGTCTATTTATATGGTAAAAACACTTTACATAAAATCTTACATAAAAAAGGAAAGCTCTGCAGTGTCAGAATTAGTCTGAGACTGGGTTTCCTCTGTGTTTTCATAGTGGCTCTGTTTCAATGGTACTTCAATTTGCCATGCCAGATTCTAGTTTCAGTCAAAGTGAGGGATAGAAGAAATGTTGGCTCAGCTGCTCAGTTGCTTGCCTTATACAGATGCAAGAACAGAGGCATTTCCTAGTGCTGCATTGTACTGCTGCCATCCACTATTCCAAAAAGCCAAACAAACTACTACAGTTCTCTCAGTAAGATTATTTGGGGTGGGATGGAAGTAAAATTGTTCTTATTTCCCCTCCTGTGCCTGAAATCATTCAGCTGTTGCATCTTTTCAAGCTCTCTTTGACATCTGTGAGGTCTTGGAGTTTTCCAGGTTTAGGGATCCCTGCATGCAGTTCATAAGACTATAAGAAAAACATTTAATAATTCAAGGGCTGGTAGAAGTTAGAGTGCATTCAGGTGCTTCATTTTGTCAAAAAAACCCAAACAAAACAGCTGATGTTACATGTAACCTTGTAAATTAAGCCAAAATGTACGTCTCAGTTCTGGGAATTCTGTTTCATTGGTATCTATTTGTTATTAACCAGATAAATTTCATAAACTGTGTAGATACATTAAGGAGCATGAGGCTTGCAAATAATCCTTTTCCTTCTTTTTAAAGTCACCTGTGTGTTCCCATTGACATATCTATTCTCCTTCTTCAAGCAGCATTTTCCATGTTTCAGCAGTTTTATTTCCCTACAGAAAAGAGATTACATGCAAAAGTCCATAATTAAGGAATGTGATGTAACATCATTATTAAGATTTTCTTCACCATTGAAAATATTCTCCGATCTGGTGAAACATTAGGCTTGTTTAATGCCCCCATCAGGTGGCAAAGCCTGTCTTTCCTGAGAAACACAGGTGGGTAAGTCTGGTGGGTACATCTCTAATGCAGCACAAGAGAATTTGGCCACCTGTACATCAGAGGATGGCAGAGCTGAGGTTGAAGACTTTTACCTGGGCTAGGAAAGTTGCCTGGAAAGTTGTCTGTGTCACTTTACCCAATAAAAAATTGCTCCCTCTAAAAGTTATCACAAAGCTCCATAAAGCCTGCAGTCTTTTTAAACTTTTCAAAATTGCCTTTTTTTTCTTGAAAAATGAGAAGTCTGGGAAGTTTCATAAGCCTCCAAGGACTTGCCAGCCAGAAAACTCTTGGCAGGTTTCCTACTTTTTCACTGATCCTAAAGCAAATACTTTAGAGTGTATGAGGATCCCTACTGACTAGTGATCATTCTAATTTTGTTGAGTAGTAAAATTATTAGGATCACAGAAGACATAATACTATATTGATTGCAATGTGCTGATGCTGGCTAAAATGAAAGTTTCACTAGTCTTGTATCATCATCACCTTCACAAGTGAAGGGATGCTAATGTTGGGTGTAACGCCAGTGGCAAGGCACACTAACGGCTCAGTGGAGGTGAAAATATCATTATTTGCCTAATGAGGGCAGAAAAGATGAAAATTGCTCTTTATATTTCCATTAAATTGCATAGATGCCATTGATAGAGTTGTAGAGGCTATTTTGCCCCTTAATATTCCCATGATGCAAGTTAGATTTGTGCTCCTAGATGAAAGCAAGAATGGGAAGCCAAAGATGAACAGTCATAGTGGCTTGTGCAACACGTATGAAAATGAGACCAGAAGCAGGGAAAATTTATATCTTCTGAAACATAAATATTTGCTTAATGGTGATCCTGTCTGCATATCACAGGGAGCTATTTTTTTAGAGATAATTAATAGTAAATTTCATTTTGTATTTTCCTGCCTAGTTATTGATGCATAGATGCTATGTGATTAGGACTACACAGAGAAGACAGACATTCCTACATATTCAAATGCATGAGTATTTTTGTAAGATCTACTGCCTAGTCAGCTTTTTTGGATTGAACATGTAGTTAACATTTAAGCAATTCTAATTCAAGAAATGCAGGGTAACATCCTCACGAAACCCTTTCTGATGCACTAAAAAGACATCTAGTTCTGGTGAAAACAGTAAAGACAGCTAATGTTTCTATGTTCTGGTAATGGTTACTTCATGTTCCATATCAAATATATTCAGTTAAGAAGAATGGCAGGGGTTTTGTAGCAGGTACACTTTAGGGAAGTAATCATAATATTAAATAATACTAAAAATGGAAGTGCTTTTCACATGTAAATGCTGATTAAAATAAGTTTGTGGAACCATTCTAGCAAAAAACATAGACTGGATAAGGTAAAAAATTGACATAAATTTTACTGAACTTCCTTCTGGGTTTTGGGGGTTATTTTGGGCAGGTGCTTCTGGATGGACACCTTTTGCCAAAGCTGAGAGTTGCTGAAAGTTTTCTCAAGTAGAAACAACAAATTTGAACAGCAAGACATTCCCATTTAAACTGAAATATCTTTTTTTTTTTTAAAAAGAAACCCAAACAGAGCAAATAAAATTTAGTTAGATTCCAGCTAAAACTGCTTCTCTGTTTTTCCTCTCCTGGCTTTATTCAGAAGTACCAGTGAACCAAAAATACACAGCATTCAGATGGTTCAGGGTTCTTGGATGGTAAAGAAATACAGTTATTAAAGGGCTTTTTAAAAGGTCAGAGAAAAGCACAATAGGAACCTAAGCACGGAAATCAAAGCCAAAGAAAATCAAATGGAAGTACAATACAAATGCTTAATAGTGAGGTTGATTTCTGCTGGAACCAGTTACACCAGAAAGTGCTAGATTCAAGGCTGCAAACCTTCCAGGCACACACATGAGCCAAATGTCAGCCATTGGGCTCCATACAGAAGGAGATGGAATAAATTTTATGGACTATGAGATACAATAGATCGGACTGTGTGACCTAGTATTCCCCTCTGTGCTCAAGACCTGTTTAAAATGAGCTTTAGTGACACCCACCAGAGAAATCGAACCTTAAACATTAGGACAAGCCCTCATGCTTTTGGTATGGCTTTTAATGGACTGCTTTTGTGAAGTTAAAGAGAAAGCAGTATGCATTCAAAGTGTATAAATAACCCTCTTGCTGAGACTGAAACAATGACTCTGTGTATACTATTGGCAGTGCAATCCCAATGCAATTTTTTGAAAGAATGAACTATTCCTGCAGTGTTTGCCAGCTGGAGTGTTTGCTTTGTGCTTAATTCAAAATATATCTTTGGTTCATCTTCCCTACGAAGAGCCCTTCTGTTTACAGTAACTGTTAACTTACTATAATAGCAGGGACTGTAGACAATACTACATTGTCTTACAAAGCTTGATGTTATCAGGCAGAACCAGACATTACTGGCAAAGTAATAATCACTAGCATAGAAGTTCACTTTAAATAAAATTTTAAAAGTAAAAAAAGAAAGAAAGAAAAAGGAAGGATATAAATGTGTGGTTAAGAAACAAAAGAATAATTGCTATTTTTTACTGAAACAAAATTGTTTCCTTTGTTCATTTAGCTTGCTTTATATCTAGGACTTTATCTATCATTCCCATTACATGAAGGACTTGGTTCCTCACATGACCTGGGGTCTTGTTTTTGTTAACACCAGACAAACAGAAGATCTGTGTAGTATCAAAGAAGGGGGAGGGAAAGAGAAGTGCAATTTTTTTGCCAGTTGTGGTGGGATCAGCTGTGTGATTTGCCATGCACTAAAGATTAGGTCCCCAGTTTTGTGATCCTGCACTCAGTCCCACAAGCAGTGCCTTCTTTACAAAGCAGTCTAGGGCATACTATTTTGATTTTTTTACCATAGTCATGAGTCCCCAGGGGTAGAATCACATAGCAGCAGGGTTGGCAGACTGGGCAGCTGTTGCTTCTGCAAAAGTACAACAAAAGCTTCAGTCAGGGATGCAGCACATTTGCTCTCTCCATGGATCATGCATAACAGAGGCATATAGGGTATGAAGTCAGCTTCATCCCAGCTCACAAAAATTGCTGACCTAGGATGCAAGATGGTTTTGTATATTTCCTTTCTGCCTTCCTCTTTGTACAAACTTTATTCCACAAGATTTGCTCAAGTTTGCAGTTTTCAGTCAACCAGTCAGTCCCCAGGCCAAAATTGCTTTCTGATGAGGGAAACCCTTTTTTATTTTCATGAAACGTTCCTTCCCAAGCACGGTCTGGATTTCTCATGAATTCAGTTTCCAAGATGGACAATTTTATGTCAGTTGCAAAATGGAGCCAAGCAAGTACTTTCACACAGTTCTGCTTTCTGTGGAATCCTTTGCTGAATCTGGCTCTGTCTCTTTGTTATGATTTTTGCTTGTGTGGCAGTTTATTTTCCAGGTGTGTCAGTGCTGGAAGACAGTGGAAAAACATCTCATTTTTTGTGGGGATTTGATTTTCTGCTGTGAGCATAAGAAGACCAAGAGGTAAATCCAATGGGAAAACCAAGTTATTTCAGTTATCACCAGAAGAGGACAACCATTTAATCCACACCCAAAATAATTTCTAAAATACTACAAATGTCTCCTATATAATGGCAGGAAACTGGTAAACAAGAAAAGATAATGTCTTTTTATTGGCAATCCCTTCTGCCAGAAGCCTGCAGACTTAAGTTCTTCTCAATTTCTTCACAGTTAATTGTCTTTAAAGCCAGCCTCCCTAAATTGCCTGTTCTGATTACTGGCATTTCACAGAAAAGAAGGACAAACACTGGAACAGGTGTACCTATAAACTTAAGGTCTCAGTCCATGGAAATACTCAAAACATGACTGGACACAACGTTAAGGAATTTTTCTACCTTCAAAGTTGATCCTGTTTTGATGAGGGGCAGGATGACTTTCAGAGGCCCCTTCCAGCCTCAGGTTAACACCTGAGTCTAAGAAAGAGAGGTAATTCTTCTGTGCCTTGGCTTGAACTTGTTGCATTGCCCCTTAGGATGATTTTTAGGCATCATTTTTTAAGGTTGCTGGTCACATTTCTCTGAAATGGATGACCTTTCTTGAGGCCATGTCAAATATTGCTTATTAATATTAGATATGTTGTATAAGCTCTTTAACATATTCTTTATTGCTATTAACTGCAGTGAGCTTGGCAAACAGTGACTGTTTGCTAGAGCAACATGAACAAATTTTCCTCTAACGTCACTATTTTTGTCTTGAGTATCAAAAACATTTGCCAAAAACTTGCCATTTGTTTCACTGTTCTTCTCTTGATCTGCAGTATGTAAGTCATCTTGTTCTTTTGCTAGCTTTAACTGCTGTGCTCAGTCTACTGTGTGATCCAATTATAAAAGTCCTTTTAAACATTTCATTTCATAGTCCTACAAGTCCTGATGCAGATCTTGGAAGTGTTACTGTTCTTCTAGTACTCTCTTCACCTCAGCTGTCATAAATAGACATAAACAAATAAATTATCCCCTTCATCCCTTCCTACTGTCATGACATGTGTTGCTCATTATCTGTTCTCCATTAATCCTTCAACTTCCGCCTCCCCAAATATTTCCCCATTGAGAGAGAGGCTATTTATACAACAGGACAAGGGGGAAAGGATTCAAACTGAACAAAAGCACTTTTATCTTAGATATTAGGAAACCATTCTTTACTAGGAAGGCAGTAAGGTACTGGAATAGCTTGGCCAAAGAAGTTGTGGATGCCCATCCCTGGAAGTGTTCCATACTAGGCTGGATGGGGCTTTGAGCAACCTGGACCAGTGGAAGCTGTGCCTGGCCATTGTAGGGTGGTTGGAACCAGATGATCTCAAAGATCCTTTCCAACCCAAGCATTTCTATGATTTTGTGGTTTAAACATGGCCTTTTAAATTCTTGATGCACACCAGGAGTTGCCTACTTGTAGTAAATAAGCGCTGCCATTTGAACACAGTTTGCTAATACACATCCAGTTTTTACTCCTTCCTGTGGAAACAAAGAGTGAAGATGGAAGCCATACTCCAAAGCCTCCTAGATGTTGGGATTGCCAGCCTGGAAAATGGTTGTCCATTTTGTTGGTTAATGGGGAAGGATGTTAGTGGTGGAAGAAGCCAAAATGGAAAGTCAGTGGCGTTATGTCCTGTCCCAAAAATCCAGACAAGCTGATGGGTTTTATCGCTGGTAAATGGACTAATAGGCCATTTATAGACAGAGGAGCTGATGGTTATCTGTCTCCATGTCTTCCCACTGCCTTTTAGTTGAGACCAAATAAAAGTCCATGCCCAAGCTGGTAAAAGCGATCTTGCGGTTTTTCACAAGCATAGAAGTGATTTGCTGAGTACCATGGAATGGCCTTTTGCACAGGGTCTGCACAGTTCTTGCAAATTAAAGATCTTTAGCAAGATACTCAGCTCTATTCTTTGACCATAAGATGAGCAAATGAACAATAATTTGTGATAGTTAACCAAGGTTATTTGGCTGAGCTACTCAATCCTTTTATAGATCACTTAATGGCGATGAGGGTGCAATATTTTAGATACAGTATCAAATTAATGTCTATGAGTTCTCACCTTGAACACCATTCATTTCTCAGTGCACACAGCAAGATGATTTACAATGAGTTCTGGACAGTAAAAAATGCATAAAACAGTATCAAATTATTCTATATCTTAGGCAGCTTTTCAGTTTGGGGGTTTATGAGGCGAGATTATTTCTCTAGATGCATGCATAGCCATCTATTATGGCCACCTGAAACACGTGTTTCTGATGGATGGCAGATGCACAGATTTTCATTTGGCCCCTTTCCCTGTCCTACATAATCTCCCTGAGACCTTCCTCATATAAAGATCTCTCAGGTGCTGCTTATGCTCTTTAGATGGCATGAAGGAGAAAAAAAAGTTTTTGGACAGAAATTATCATGGCTCTCACTTGACAGTTTTTTTTGGTTGCCATATTCAATTTGGTGCATATTTTTGCTCTGCCAAACAAATGCATTAGAGAACATTAAAAAAAATGAAATGGAGAAAAGACAAAGTAAAGAGAACAACTATTAAAATAGTCATACTATTTTAATAATGTTGGAAGCATAATATAGACTAGCTTCTCCTTGCTGTCCTTGGACTATGTTTTAAATATGTGTTTTGAAATACTGCTCCTAAAATAATGAGCTTTTAACATCTGCTAAAAAGTAAGCATGAAATCATACAATCATAGAAGGTTTTGGTAGGGAGAGACCTAAAAGATCGCCTCATTCCAATTCATTGCCATAGGCAGGCTCATCTTCCACATGTACCAGGTTGCTTTCATTTCTTTAGTAATTCACTGGTATACTTCATGCTTTTGTGTATCAGACTATTTTGTCTCAGCTTTCAGTCCAGCAGCCACAGAATACAACCATGATACAGCAGATTCTTGCTGCTCAAATCACCTGATTTCTGGGTAGTAAGGATAGTGTGAAAGTATAAGGACTCAATAAAAAAGTTAGAGGATGCTCCATGACATCATATTCTTTGGGTTGGAAAAAGAGAAGCACTGTGTCATTAAATGTAAACAATGGGAAATATTTTTGCAACTTGAGATAGCAAAATATCTAAAGACAAATCTATCAACTGCTATTAAAGACAATATTGATGCAGGATAAGAATTCACTAAGTACCTGAAAGTCATCTGGATGCCTCTTTCATTTTTACTCCTTTTCAACAGATACTCCAAATTGCTTGCTTAGCTTAGTCCTGTAATATTGATATGCAACCTTAAACTGAGCAGCTGTTGCCCTGATTTAGGGTTTCTTGCACAGTTAGGATTTGCTGTGCTGTACTGTTGATAACATTCTTGGCCGTAGATGAACTTGTAGACATTTCCAGTGGTGTCTCAAAAAACTCCTGTCTTATACTTTGACTTTAGTTAACAGAATAACATCTCACCTTGTGCAGTCCTGTTTTATAATGTGGGATATATATATATTTTTATATATATATATATATTTATATTTTTATATATATATGTATATAGGCAGTGCCCTTTTAAGGGTTGGCTTAAGAAAGGCATCTGCTACCTTGGGCAACAATTTTATAGTCTTTGTGCATCAGAATTTGATCCTGAAGGCTAATTTTCCTAGAGAGGTGCAAAGAGGAGAAACAACAGTCTTAAATGTTTCCCTTTGCGCTCATTTGCATAGGATTGATTGTGCTTCTTATTACTCCACATAATTTCCTTTATTAAAAACTTGTCTAAAAATAAATTACTAATTCACCTGAGAAATGGAGGCCTGTATTATTTGAATAAAAAGGGATTTAAGTGGTACACACAGGGGAGGAAGTACTCCAGCACTACTCTCCCAGCAAAAGAGGGTGACCTGACAGTTCTAATGCATAAGCAAGATTTGGGGTCATAAATAGATAAATTTGTTAAAAAAACTAGCAACTCAGAGCAAAACAAACCAAAAAGAATGGTGGGAATGAGCCAAATAGGTTGCAATTAGAAAATAAAGTTACTGTATAACTCTGTGCTGCTCTCAAGTTATAAACACTATGTGGTCCTCTCTGCTCACTCAGTCTTTTAGGAAGGAAAATAGCAAGATTAGAGGAAAGTGGAAGTGGGAAAAAAAGATCAAAATTCTCAGGGTATGGTGTGATCCTTCTCTTCAGCCTGGGGAAAAGATGTCCAAAACCAATGAAAACTGCTGGGAAAGCTGAGGACAACGTCTCACAGTCTCTTTCTGTGTTTGGATTGGGGGATGTCTTACAAAGCTGGTAGGAGTCAAGCTCAAGGAGTCAAGATGAATATTTTTCATGAAATGAGCAGTTGGACTATGAAACTCCTTTCTGTGATGTGGACTGTAAAAGCTCACATTAGTTCAAAAAAGGATTAGGGGCATTCATGTCAGGAAATGCTTCTGGAGACTACTGAATAGAAAGACCTCCATCTCCAGGGCTGCCTGAGCTACAGACCACCAGATGCTGAGGGAGTTTTTCTGGGCATGTAACACTACATGAGCTCTTTGCAGTCACACATCTTCCTGTGTGTCTGGCTTGCTCTCATTGAGAACCATTTCCATGTGTGGAAAATTACCCTGAAAAGGGTATCAGATTTTTTACAGAAAGCCAAATGGTCCAACCCCTGCCAACTGTCTTGTAACAGCAGCTAAAACTCAAGGCTTTAACAGAAGATAAAGAGTGCTATGATGAACTTTGTCTGGCTGTGGATGAGGAAAACTCTCCTCCTTCACAGCAGAGTGCCCATGATGTTTGATAAACCCACAGAAATGCAACATTTGTTCACTGTTATCCTTGCACACACAAGAGCTGTTTGCAGATTTAGATTCAGCTGTGTACCGAAGTAGACCATGCCAGCAGATATGAGAGGCTATGGGGACTGCTACTGCATGTGCTTCTCATCTTTGGACTCCTTTCTCTCATAATCTGCTCCTGGCTGCTGCTGCTGAGCCACATCAGTTAGTTCTGTCAAGCTTTTGTCCTGTTTGAGCAGTGCTGCCATGAGGGAAATTAATTGCAAAAGCATGGTCATTTTAATGAGAGGATGAATATTATCTCTGAGGTTGCAGGATGACTGAAACAGTAACTGGACTTCAACCCATGGTTTGCAATTTCTTCTGGCCATGAAGCATCTCAGATCTCATGGCTCTGCTCCTTGCCACCTGTTTTGCTGGATGTGAAGGGCCACAAGCCATCATGGCAGGAGACTCCAAGCTGCAGAGTACTGATCACCCCTTTGCCTTCTACTACACATTTATCCTTGAGGATAAATGTATTCAATCAAGGGTGCTATTATGATAAAATAAGACATCTCATTCATGTACCAAATGAAACATAAATAGCTCATAAAATAACATATGAAAAATCTTCAACCAAGACTATTTATATTCTCTCATTCATGCCTGAGTCACAGTGATTTCCGTCTTCTTTAAATTTAAGTCTAAACTAGTCAGATTTTTGAGTATTTCTGTTTAACAATTTTCAACTTTTTGTTGGATTTGTTCCTTAAGGATTTGGTTTTTTTTATTGCACCATCTTTTAGTTGATAATTACCTTCTAAGCATACTTCAAGCTAGGTGGTTTCTGACTGGTGAAACAAATCAGAAGCTCCTGGGGGAACTGAAAATGTATCTTCAACTGAGGGAAAAGTTGTCACCAAAAAATTTCATCTTTCTTCTCTCTCTCTATTCTCTTTGCTCACCGTTTCTCCTCCTCCAATGCAGTAGTTCCCTCCTACCTGGGAGCCTTCAAGGGAACATAATATTTATTCTAGTAGGCACAATGCTGGTGGGAATTGAGGATGGTTGTAGGCAGTACCTTGAGCTGAACCATGCTGGGTGTGTGAGGTAGTGGCTGGCTGGCTGCAAAGTAAAATTTTTTCATTCCCAGTAAAATGGTAAACCACACTGAGCTTGGGCAGGAGGAATATATTACTGCATTTCCCTTCCAGTAGGAGCCAAAACAAGCCAGGAACTGAGCAATGAGGATCTGGTGTGGGGTGAAGGATAAAGGATTTTTCTCTTTAATATTTTGAGCAAAGCTGACAATGGTTGCAGAGAGAGTTCAAGGCTGATGTGGCAGCCAGCAAAGGCTAAACTGGAATGTAGGAATTGACAGAGTTAGGCTGGATGGGCTCACAATTGGTTTAGAAATGAATTCCTCCATTTCATTGCATCTTTTGGATTAAAGTCTTATTACAAATGACGAACTACTGTTGTATATATGTTAAAAGGCAAAACAAAGGAAAAATAGATGGAAAAGAAATGTGGCTTTGTTGGTCCTTCAATCCTCAGGAGAATTTATTTGTCTGGCTTGAGACATGGGCCCAGAAAACTGTCTTGGTATTTATATTGAAGGAAGAAAAGACTGAGATACGTGGGCCTCAGCATTATGCTGAACTGCACAAATTAATTTGAAAGCACTGACCCCAGACTTCAGGCACTTTATTTCCAGTGTATATTTCATGTTCTTTCACTGTTTAAATGGCTAGAAATAATTTGGGACCTTTTATTTTTGGATGCCAGCTTGACAATTTATAGGTGAGTCTTGTGTTTGTTTTTCTCAGCAGAGAATTGTGTCACTCTGAAAAAAAATCTGATTTTCTCATTCCTGAGAGAGTGTAAGACAGAGACAATCTTCAGCAGGTGCAACAGGGGACAGAATAACATAAAGAGACAGTGAGGGACCAGACAAAGGTGCATCCTCTAACATCCATAAAGTCATGACTGTGAGTGTTGGGTGAGGAGGAATGAGCCAGGGAAAGCAGCCAAGCTTGGTGCCCTCTCTGAATTCCCTTCAACTGCAGTTGGCAGAGGTCAGCTACAGCAAACATAGGCTGAACCTACAGAGACTTCTGGGCTGAAGTTACAGAGACTTTAAACTCTTAAATTGTACTGTGTCAAAGACTCAAAAACCCAAGAGCTGTGATTACGCTTGAGAACCATGATCAGTGCAAAGCTGAGGTTGAATGCTCAGGGTCTGAAGTGGAGTTGTCCATCCACCTCTATGAGCTAACTAGAACAAAGCTAACAGGTGTCATCCTTTGCCCCCTTGCCTCTCCTCCTTGAGGTTAGGAGGAGGGAGCAGAATGTGGTCTCTGGAATCAGGCTGCAGTTGTGGGTGGTCAATATGCCTTTGAGTTTTGGTTTGTTGTTTTGTTTTCTGATAACGTTCTTTGAGAGTAAAGCAACATCTGAATTCAACTCTTCTCTGCTATCTCATAAACATTATTAGATATTTCTGTGGTATAATTTCAAATTGAGACAAGCCTGTTTCTCTAGTAAAAATAGAGGGTTCAGAAGAAATAACATTTTAATTCCTGGTTAAGTTTTTTCTTGTTGTTTGGTTTGGAGTTTGGAGGGATTTTGTTTTTTATTTAAAATCTTCATCAAGAAGCGTACACACAGGAAAAGGTTAAGATCCACACACAAAAAAAAAACTTGGCAAGTAACATGTTAGTTTGCTTTTCCATGGGAAAAAAAAAAACCAGCTGATTCCGGCATCTAACATTTTACACATCCTTTTATAAATAAATTAATTTCTCCCTCCTACAGATACAAGCCCTTGCAGAGTTCCTCCACTGGGGTATTTACATCCTCTGCTCCTTGTTCAGTTGAATGAAGTCTTTGCTATTTTTTTTGTCACTTTGCTTATTTTGTTTCCCCTTTGTTTATCTTCTCCTCTTCTTGGATGCTTTTCATAAACACCCATTATTGATGTGCAATCACAGCCAAACCACCAATGTTTTTCACTGTTTAAACATGTAAGTGTCAAGGAGGGGAAATGGTCTATGGTCCTCATCCAGGCAGCCAGAAAGCACATTTCTAATACTCTGATATTGTCTAGTGATGGAAGATTGTGCATGAAGTTGTTAGTGGAACAAATAGGAGTTTTGTGGTGAGATCAGAGGGTAGAAGAGAATTATGCCAGCGCTTCCTGCAACATTCTTGGAAACATTCTTAAATACATCTCCTTCCTTTGATACCATATCTCACCAATATTATGTATTAATTTTTCTATCTCAAGATTAAGAGACCACATCTTGGTTAAAAGTCACCCACTGATGACTTTTGTCAAACCTGTATCAATACTTCCATTCCTACTATTATTAGACCCTGAATGGTTCATTTTGGTGTTAGTCAAAACCAGCACTGATGAATGCACTTCTTAAATTGATAAAAATACCATTTCAGTCAACAGGTTCCAATTTTTGTTATACTCTTTAGAGTTACAGAGTCTTAGTTTACTGAGTTACAGCAATCTCAATGATGTGAAACCAGTTATGACAGGAGGTAATTAATGCTGGTAAGCTGGAAGGAGGTTGCAATGTCATATAAAGCTGTACAGGGATACCCAGCTGAACTGGTCATGAGCAATAATTTCAGTCAAAAATTCAGAGCTTGCTAATCAAAGCATGACACTAATGTAAGTGCAAGTATTTTAGGATCTAGTCTGGCATTATATTGAGTCACTTAAACATAGAAAGATGCCTCATAGCTGTCCCAGGTGAGGACGTGCTATGAAGCCATAGCCACAGAGATGAAAACAATACCCTGCAAAAGCCTATCATCTTTATTTTGCTGCTAGAAAACTCTACTGATGCTTTTTACTACATGAAAAGTGAAAAGCAAAACAAAGCAAATCAGCTCTTAACATTATACAAGAAGAAAGTAAGAACATATCAGTGCATATTAAAAAAAGGAGCATTTTAAGCAGATGTTGCTACTGTAGATATGAAAACACCAAGTAAAAATTAAATAAATTCTAATGTTATGAAGGATATTAAGCAAGACAAGCACAGCCCAGGCCTCCATTAAAGTGAGAGCATCTATCATATAAATGTGGAGGCACGAAATAGATAAAGATTTATGCAACTTGGGCATATTATTCCAAATGGGATTTTATTCCAGTTGAATATATGCTCAAGAGATGGTTTCTCTGTGACTGCTGTATTTCTAGATTCCCCTAGACAACTGCTATGCACAAGTAATTTCTCAGTTTTCTATTTGAGCTAGATAATTTCTTTGGCTTTCACCAGTCTCACTCTCACCAACATTTGCTATTTGTTAATTTGTCAGTCAGTCTGTTTATAAAAGATGGACTTGATTACAGCTCCAGCTGGGAGCTGTATTGGAGCAAATTCTTCTAGATATGGTTGTGGTGAAACCAGATATTAGGAACTGTTCTGGAAATGTGGAGATCTTTGCCTCGCCTTGCCTTGTCCATCCCTCTACCTCTCCCTCTCCCTCTCCCTCTCCCTCTCCCTTTCCCTCAGTATTAGCAGATGTCATAGAGCAGGGAAAGAAGGTTTTTTTTCTCTTTAACTTGAGAAACCTTTTTTCTAAAGGTATGCATGTCAAGCACAAAGAGACAAACACACATGTTGTGCTGGTGTGTCACAGGCCTGGATATTAAGAGGAAAAATCCCTCTCAAGACACAAGATGAAAAATCCACCCTGTATCACCATTGCCCTTCATTTGTTGCCATGAAGAGCTGTCACCAGGTGTTCATAGAAAGTCATGAGACAGCTTGCCAAGCTGCAAATAACAGTGTATTAAACTCAGTTGTGTGGAGTCTCAATGCCCTAGATTTTTTAAATATTACCAGAGGCAAATTTTGTTTCCAGTTTTGGGTTAGCACACAACTGAAACTCAATGATGCTTAGCCAAAACCCACAAATCTTGCCTGGTTCTGAATCAAAATTCTACAAAACCACAGTGTTTATCATGGTTTCTACATGAAGTCATAATTAACCCCAGGTTTGCTCAAAACTTTATCCAAGCTAACTAAAAATTTTGCAAACTGTGGGGAACCTTACTGAAGTATTGGACAAGTATGAAAGCATGAGCGGATACTTGAGTTCAATCTGATCCAAAGTTTTGCTGAAAAAGTTTTAAATGACTGTAGCCTGAATCTGATTGTTTTTTCCCAGGAGGTAGATGTTAATAGACATTCATTTAACTTCTGAACTCCAGAAATCTGTTCGGATTCAGTGTTATCCAGGACTGTAGATTTACAACAAATTGATACACTTCAATACATTTTCTCCAAATTATTTCTATTTAGAAAATACTCTTTTTACTCAACCTGTTGATTTTCCTAACAAGAGAATCAAACATTTTGGGGATGTAGAGGGGGTGTTGATTTTTTGGTTTTTGGGGTGGGGTTGGGGTGGGGTTGGTATTGCAATCCCAGAAACATTTTCTTCACTAGCTTAATGTAAATACAGTGATTTCTGTTCTCTGGTTTTGCTATCCAAAACATTCTCCTGGGGCATCAGTAGGAAATGTTCACTCATGTACATTTGAAGTAATTCAAAAAGAAAAAAGAGAGATGGAGAGATGGTGAAAAAGAAAGACAGTGAGAGAGTGTGTCAGAGAGAGAAAAAAAAGTCTGTTAGGCTCTTTGTTTGAAAATATGAATAAATTTCTGTGGCTGAACATACTACTGGAAAATGTGTTGCTTTGGCAAAAGATCATTCTAGGGTGAAATCCCGACCTCAGCATGATCTCTGGAAGTTTAGTTTATCTATACTATACATAAGCTTCACTGGAAGCAGGGTTTCATCAAAGGTCTCAATGAAGGGGAAGTTTATTTTCAGATTATTTTTATTTTCTACAACAGATTTGGATCTAATTGCAGTTTCTGGACTTTGTTGGGATGTCCCACATTGGTAAAGGCTTAGCACTGAAGAACATTATGTGAAAGGTCATATCCTTAACTCCCACATGTGAATGTGTAGCTTAATAAATTTAGAGACCAGTAATTTCAAGTAATTAAATGCAATTTGTCCAGGAAATTCTGCTTGGGAAAAGGTTATAAACCTCAACATTTATGCACTTTTCATGAGTTGTTTCTGTTAAAAAAATTTATGAAAATTATTCAAGGCCTATGAACGGCATCAAGCCTAAATCAACACTATTTTTTAGCATTGTATGGTTCTAGAAATTTATTGCCATTAAAGTATAACAAATACTAGAAGTGAAGTATTTTACTTCAGTTTGAATTTGAAGGTGACAATTTTCGCAGCAAGTGTGCAATATAGTCACAACCTGTCACTTTAAAACAATTTTAGTATTAAGTACAGATGGAGCATATATATACATGACTTTATTAATGACCATAAAAACCTATGCCTTAATTAATTAAAAGTCAACAGCTATGTAAGGTTTTGCACTAGCTTAACTCTGGTTTAGTAAAGCAAATTCTCTAAATAGGAACTGAGCGCCTGCCAGGAGTTCCACTATTTGCATCATTAATTCTGACCCTTTGCTTGCAAGACTCTCTCTCCCAAAAGGAATTCATCTCAGTTATCAAGTGACAGCAGAATTTCACACCCAGTGCCAGACTTCCAGTGATTTCTCCCCATATGGCAACTTCCTCAGCTCCATTATGCACAGTTACTGTGCGTCAGTCTCAGGCAAGCACGTCTTTTGCATAACCAGCTTCACTAATAAGCTGATCACTATTTCTGGAAGCAAAACAATGATTCTTTGTCGGTGGTGGGAATATATTTAAGTTTAAAGTAGGAAAACTATTGTACCTTTAGGAATTCCTGGTTTGATTCTAGCAGCTAGCTCTTCTCAGGTTCCCATTTCAGTTGGTGGAGAGAAGGGCACTGCATGCATAAAGTTCAAAGACTTCAAACAATTTGGACATTCACAGATTTCTTTCTGCAGATATTCATTTCTCCATATGTTCCCATTCTTTCTAGTGTATGTTAGATTCATAAAAATTAGCCCTGGATCCATAAATAGTCATGCAACTTCCATCTTTGTTTGTTTGCAGAACTGGGGGGTTGGTAGTTTAAAGCAGGAGGAATATTGAGAAAGCCTTCCTTTTTCATCCTAGCAGTCTATCTGTGCTCACAGTCTATGGTCTGGAAATCTCCACTTCAGGTATTAGACACAGAACACGTTTGGCACTGCTCAGCAGAGGTGTCCCTGAGGCAGTGTCTGAAAAAACTGGTCCAGGGAAATTAAATTCCTCTTTTCTCTGTGACTACAGAAGATGGTACATATAAGTTATACTTCAGAGGATGGATTTACACCAAAGGGGCAGGAAAGCAATAATCCTTTGCACTGAGGCAAGTGGAAAATCCTTCACACGAGGAAGTAACCTAAAGCACTCATGTAAAATACATTCACAAGATCAGAGAGACAGAAGATGACCAGACTGCACAAGAGGTAGTATCCACTGCAGCCAAAAATGCTTTAGTCCATAGGATTGTTACATCAAGGAAGCCAGCTCTTAATCATTTGTGTTACTGGATATTCAAAATATGTAAATGGGTGCATTATAGAAGGTTTTCAACTTAGTCTCTGTCTAAAATCTCCTCATTTTCATAAAGCTTATGGACATACAAACATCCTTATCTTAAAGCAAATTCATAGACTCATGGAATGTTTGCATAGCGTGTTTTGGGTTGGAAGGGACCCTCAAGAACATCTCGTTCCAACTCCCCCTGCCATAGGCAGGCACATCTTTCACTAGACCAGGTTTCTCAAAGTCGCATCTAACCTGGCATTGAAAATTTCAAGGCTGGGGCATCCACAGCTTCTTTGGCCAGCCTATTCCAGTGCCTCACCAAACTCCCAGTAAAGAATGTCTTCCTTGTAAGTTAAACCAATTCTCTTTGAGTTTAAAGTCACTACCCCTTATCCTGTCTCTACATGACCTTGTAAAATGTTAAATGATAAATGTATCATGTTAAATAATGCTGGTCCCAGTATGAATCCCTGAGGAGCACACTTGCTGCTGGTCTCTCCCTGTTCATCAAGCTGTGAACCACAACTCTCTGAGTGTGACTATCCAGCCAATTATTTATCCACTGAGTGGCTGAAAATGTAAGATGCAGGCATCAATACCCAAATCTCTCATCTGCTGGGTGACCACTCTGCCATTTGAGCTAATTCCCTCTGCTTCCAGTGTATGGAGTTACACAGGCTGTAGGGCAGTGTCTTTTGAAAACAAGTAAGTCAAGGACAATGCTGAGATGAGTGGTAATATTAATAAAAATTTTAATAAAGATTCTAAAGGATCTATATACAAGAAAGGAAAAAAAAATTATAAAGTGAGCAGGTAAATTAATGGCTGCTCCTTGAATTAATCTCCTGTCTGGGAATGGATCTTATCTTTGGGCATCTTACAGCACAGATCTGGGCCCTGGAGAAACGGGTTGGAAAGCCAAACAATAGTTTCTACTCCTTCAGATGACTGAAGCTGGAGCTAAGATTCATGGACATCCTTTAAAGATTGGCATCAGACTTTCAATTCTGTTCACCCTCTTCCCATAGATCATAGCTGTTGTAAATCATTACTACAACACTCTATGAAACAACAATAGAAGAATGATTGGGGTTTTCATCATTTTTTTTCTTGCCTTAAATGTTTTTGTTTTGTTTGAACACTGATACAAAGAGAAAGTACCTCTTTCTTCAGCTCTATCTTTAAATTAATGTTTATGGACCTTCTCTATTTGTCTACAGAAAAATGCCCTTAGTAATTCAAATGGAAAACAATGTCACATTCACATTTTCTGAAAAATCCCTTCGCCCAGGATTTTTCTCCTGGGAAGCTGAGAAGCCTCAGAAAAAAAGGAAAACAATAATTATCTGATTTGCTTCTCCTCTGTTTTACTCATGTGGAATGTGTTCAGAGATTGTTTATCCAACAAGTGATTGTTTCATTGGATTCTCCTGTGGGTTGTTTTCACTCTTTGGCCAATCAGTGCCAAGCTGTGTTGGGACTCTGGAGAGAGTCACGAGTTTTCATTATTATCTTGTTAGCATTCTGTAAGTATACTTTCTGTATACTTTAGTTAGTTTAGTATAGTATTCTTTAATATAATATAGTATGATAAAATAATAAATTACCCTTCTGAGAACAAGGAGTCAGATTCATCATTCTTTCCTTCCTCTGGGAGCAAGGCAAATGCAACAAAGCAAGAGTAACCATGAACTGGAAGAAGAAGGGAGAAGAGGTGCCTCAGACAAACAAAGAGTTTTCTCACCTCTGACTACTCTTTGGTTCCAGTTAACAGCTTTTTGGTGGTATTTTTCCTCCAAGTCCTTCCGGTTACCTTATGTAAAACCTTCTAAGTGATTTGCTTCTAAAATATTACCTCAAAGAAGCAATTCAGACTCAAAGAGTCACATGGTGATTCAGGTTGGGAGGCACACAGAGAATCTCTAGTCTATCCTCCTGTTCCATGTAAGGCCACCTGTAAGGGCAGGCCCAGTATCTCAGGACTTTTTGCAGCTGGGTCTCCAGCAATGGGGATGACACAATCCCAATGCACATTTCTCCTCACAGTGAAACAAATTTTGTCTACATCCATTGCAAACTGCTCCTGTTACAATGCATGCCCACCAAACTCGGCAAAAACACTTAATGACACAAAACTGAAAGAACTGGGATCTTCAACCTTGGCAACCTTGTAATAGGATTTAAATCCAAAGGATGCTTTTCTGCATGTTCCATAAGTCCTCTTCCATGTTCCCTGAAATATTACCTTGGGCTGTCCATCGAACTGCAGTGAAAGATGAAAAGTCATGGAAGTGCCCTATATCACATGATCCAGAGATATCAATTGTATCATGTTTTGGTCTCATGCTCATGCAAGGTTTTAAAATGCATTTAGCAGCTCATGTCTTTTTTGAGTTACAGTGTAATACTTTCCAGGAAAATTGTGTTCTTCTTCAAGATAGTGTTTTCCAAAATCTCATATTAGTCTGTACACTCATGTGGTTGCCTTTTTCCTTGTGGTCTGTCTGTTGACTAGATGCAAACTAAGAAGCAAATTTGTCAAGAAGCCAATGCTAGGTAACATTGTCTCAGAATGAGCTGACCATCATCTAATATGGACTTCCTGTAATCAGCTTAAAACAATGTTTTGAGTTAGATGTGCTTTAATGTATTTATTTGGTTCAGAACATAAGAGCACAAGTAAGTGTAAGCAGCCACAGGCAACTGTATGGTCACATATACAAGGGACAAAAGCAGAAGTGACAGTAAGAGAGTCTTGACATTCACTGAAGACAGATCATCTGGTGCTTGGAAGCAGTAATCAAGATTCCTTAACAAACCCACCAAAGCACTGGCAAGCAAACTGAGGAGTGAGGGATGCAGACTGCTGGAGCTATACTACCAAAGCCATACAAATAAAGGCAGTCATGTGCAGCTGGAATGCTCCCCAAGTATCACATCCTGGCTCTCAAATGGAAATGGCTGGCAAGTGTTTGCTGAATGATGTTGTAGCCCTGCTTACAGCCTCCATTTATTTTGTGCTCCTGAGGCTGAGGATTACTGATCCCCAGCTGTACAATCTAATGTTTTGTGCCCACACATTTTATTTTTTATTAAGATGATCCCAAGTACCTAGTTTCCAGGTTTTCAGCTGCTTTTAAGTAGTATTCTCCCTCCCTATTCCAGTCACTAGGTGGTCTTAAAGTGGCTGTGCCTGGCCTAAGGGAGATCCTTTGGGTAATTCATGGAAAAAGAGAGATGGACTAATAACGCCTGTACCACTTCCCTCCCCATTTATGTTTGGTTCCCCCTTCATGGTAGGTACAGTTTGTGAGAATTGAAAATATTCCCGTCCATACAGAAATTTAACAGTATCCCCTCATTAGAGATAGAGATGATTTAAAGCTCATTTAAGGTTCATTTAAGCCTTCAGAAGGAGATGTATTACTCAGCAGGGAGTAGTAATAAAAATAATGGTGTACAGTCAAGGGAAAGGGAACTCTTTTCCTGACCTGTGAGGTTCATTTCATACCAGGAATTACTGAGAATTACTGCAGAATATTTCACATAGAGCTTCGTTTTTCCGAGTTTCAGTTTTGCTTCCAAATGGAAGTGGGAATAAACTTTGGGCAAAGTTGTGCAAAACTGCTGTAAAAGGACAGCTGACCATGTGAAGTTGGTCAGAAATATTTAAGGAGCAATTTACAAGGGGAATGGCTAAGGTTTACCTATTTTTCATATTTTACACTTCCAAAATGCTTGTTTGAATACATGGTGGAAAATGTGAATTGGTTTAAGTTATCTGAAGTGCTTACTGCCAGCTGATATGCTTCAAGGTGTGCAGTCTCATCTCTAGCCGCCACTTCAGAAAGTCACATTTCCCCCATAGTATCCTGAGTGATACCTGCCACTCTCACATGGATCTCTGGCTATTTCCAGAAGCTAAAACCCCATACTGGCCCCAAAATTGCCACATAGCTCATGAAGGATCATGTAGGTATTGCATACAGAGGCATGATCTAGTCCTTTAGATTTCACTTCAGGAAAATTTCAGGAAAATTAATGGGCATTTCATCTGAGGACAGAATCAGATCTTCAGTATATGGAAAACGTGCGCTCTGCCACTTCAACATTCAGCATCTGAACAATGCTTAGAAATAGTATGTGTGAACTCATGAATGTTTGCAAATTATATCCCAGGTTTCTGATGAAAGATCACAGAATCAAAGAATGGTTTGGATTGGAAGTCACCTTCAAGATCTTTTAGTTCAAACCCCACCACAGGGAGTGACAACTTCCACTAGACAAGGTTGCTCAAAGTCCCATCCAACCAAGCCTTGAACACTTCCAGGGATGATCCATCCACAACATTTCTTAACAACCTGTTCTACTTCCTCACCACCCTAACCCTAAATAATTTCTGCCTAATATCTAATCTAAACCTACATCATTCAGTTTAAATCTGTTGCCCCTTGTCTGATCAACACTTGTCAAAATTCCCTCTCCAGCTTTCTTGCAGGTCCACATTAACTACTGGGAGGTGTCTCCCGAGCCTTCTTGTTGCCAGGCTGGATAACCCCAGCTCTGCCAGTCTGTTGTTGTAGGAGAGGTGCCCCAACCCTCTGATCATCTTCCTCACCCTCCTCTAGACCCACTCCAAAAGGTCCATGTCTCCAGAGCTGTACTCCAGGTGGAGTCTCACGAGAGCAGAGAGGGGTGGAACCACCCTGCTTGCCTCATTTCTGATGCAGCCCAGGACAGGTTTGGCTTTCTGGGCTGTGAGGGCACATTGCCAGGTCATGTTGAGCTTCTTGTCAACCAACACCCCCCAGTCCTTCTCCTCAGAGCTGCTCTCAATCCATTCTCTGCCCAGCCTGTGTTTATGTCTGGGATTGCCCTGACCCAGGTTCTGGACCTTGCATTTGGTCTTGTTGAATTTATTGAGGTTCTGACAGGCTCACCTCTCAAACCTGTCCAGGTCCCTCTGGATGGCATCCCTTCCCTCCAGCAAGCTGACTGCACCAGAGCTTGCTGTCAGTGAACTTGCTGAGGGTGCACTGGACCCCACTGACCATATCACCAGCAAAGATGTTGATCATCATTGGCCCCAGTGCCAACCCCTGAGCCACGCTGCTCATCACCAACCTCCACCTGGAATTAAGAGCCATTGACTGCAACACTTGGAGTGCAACAATACAGCCAATTCCTTATCCACTGAGTGGTCTATCTGTCAAATTGGCATCTTTCCAGTGTAGAGATTAGGTTGCTGTGTGGGACAGTGCCAAGAAATGAGTCTTCATCATCTTTCCATATCAGAAACTACCACTGTTTATTTTTACTTAATGAACAAAACACTTTTTCTGCAATTTATCACTAAATGATGACTGAATTACACAGACAAGTGAAGGGGATCCCTGGTTACCCATTAATTGTGGATAAATACCAACTCCCAGAGGTGTTTTAAATATCCATAGGTGATTACTACTTTTAAAATGAAAATATTTTAAAAATACCCAGTAGCTCATGCAAAGCCTGATCTGCAGACAGTGAAACTCTGACTAGTTTCATTGTTGACTCAAGCCCCAAATTCTAATTTAATAGGGCAGCCGCATAATTAAATTGTGAATAATATAATTTATTTAGGATTAAGAAGCATGTGTGTACTGAATATGAAATATTTAAGCTTCTAATGACCAGATGCTACTTAATTTTATTGTTCTTATCATGAAGTCAAGTGAATTATATCCCAAGCAGCAAATATCTCATACTGAAATTCTTGCAGAGAAACACCAAAATGAACAGCAGTTTTTTAGCTAGTGTTAAACTAATGTTAACCTAACTAGCATATTTGACAAGTGTTTAATTAGGAGATTGATTGGTAGAGAGATAGACAGATAGAAAAATCTCAAATGTATTGTACAAGCCAGAATTATTTATAAATATACTATGGTGGAAGGTAATGTAAAAAAATGGACTGAGAGCATGATTTGAATAACTAATACAATGAAATATCAAATTATCATTGAGTTCTTCTCTTTGGAGACTACTTATCAGTATGTGTGTTCACTGAGCGGGAGCTCCACTGTCTTAGGCTTGCCAATAAATTGGGCTGAGTGGCAAATGACTGAAATAGACTTATCCTATAGATCTAATCTCATCTTTGGATCTAATTTCGCATATGGGTACATATACAACTTTTCTCGCATGCTTTTTTTAAAATTATTTTTTAATTTGATACAAGAAAAAGCTTGTTATCCATAGAGGAGATGCTCAGCAACATGTGCCAGGGAGGCCATCACAGCTCTGCCCTCTTATCAACCACTGTTGAATCATGGCCAGTTCAGAGAAATACGTGCTGGGGGTGTTTACTTGAGGTAGCATATTTTTGGTACTAGTACTTCTTTGGTACTAGTTTGTAGAACAGAGGGGAGAAGTGTATATCCCCAGAATATTTGTCCCTGTGTGGTAAATAGAGTTTGGAACCCAGGTCAGTAGTCTATTTTCTTTTTCCTGTTCAATGGAAAAAACCAAAAAAGCTATTTGATATCCTTTGAAATGATTCAGAGGAATCATGTTTCTTGTTATCTGAAAATATAATACAGATCCAGGTCATCTTTCCTGTTCTGAAACTTAACTTTGGCGGAATCTGTTGGGCATACTGCCAAATTGTAGTGGTACACACATTTGAAAAAATGCCATTTGTCATACGAGTTATTGGAACAGACCCCAATAACTGAATGTCAAGAGACCACTGACTGAATGCCATGAGAAGCACTGAGCATGATGGTTTCTGGATGGCTCTGGTACACTTGGCTGCCCTTGTGGAAAAGCACCCATGTTGCTGCAAATATCCAGCTATTTCATTGCTACAAACAGCATTTCTCTCTCTAAATATCTATTTATTGTTTTACAAGTGAAAATCACTGGATTCAAGGATTAAATTACCACCTCTGATTGCACAATAAATAGGTAGAACTCTGTCCTCTTCACCTCTGAGTGCATCATGAGGCAGAGGCTGGAGATGCACCACCAGCCTCTAATCAACAGTGTTTGCACACCCAGGATTGCTGTCTTGGGGACCCTGCTGAAAGCAACAGAAAAATCAGGTAAACATATTTTCCTTTAACAGAGGCTGCAAATTAGCATGCTATAAGACCCACTCTTTGTTTGCCGTATACAAGATGTATAATATTAGTAGAAGTTGACACTCTATTTCAGGACAACATGCTAAAATTGCTGTTCCTCCAAATGGTAAGTGATAGCTGTCTATGCTGTTTTGTAACAGTCTGTATCAGGACAGAACAGATGATCCCTGATACAAAAAACATTCAGTCAGCTATAGGTCATGACACAATAAATAAAACAACAAATTGAAAAATAATGAAACAGTATTGGTCTATGCCAGTAGCCCTACCATAGCAGAACTTCTGCTTTACAGTGTTTTTTTCTCAAGGCTGCTTAGGAGAGGAATGATTGAATATGGCTTTTAGGGAAAATTAATATCCTTTGCACATACTTGTGGATTGCCTATCAAGTATAAGGGGCTGTGTAGAAGACAGCATTGAAATGTTCATTTCAAATTTGAACAAGGAGATGATGAAAGGGCAAGTGCTCAGGGCTGATTAGAATCAAAACCAGGTAGGATGGCAGTAGGCTCAGAATCTGAAGAGGAAGACAGAGATGGCAGCAAGGTAAGGGTTTGCAAAGGAAGGGTTCTGTACTTGGTAAATGGACATCTGATCTGTCTGGACAATGTTAAGCACTTGCTAAAGAAAGTTTTATTGAACTGGCTGAGATATGATGATAAGTGATTGTACTGGATAAGATGTAGTATCTTAAAGGACAGAGAATGTATGTTTTAAATTTATCTCTTATAATAAATAGACCATATTTATTTTGAAATGCTACATAGCTTGCAGCTCAGCTGGGAAGTAATCTCTTAAGCACGTTCAATTTTAAATCTAGTTCTAAAAATACTCAGATTTTTAATTCCCAGCAAAATTAAATTGCAATGTGTGTAACCAATAACAAATGAATGCCACAGAGTGGTACCAGGAACCAGCTGGAAGTGGGAGCTAACAGACATCACACTGACTGAGAGAAAAAGGGGAAGTGCTACCACATGATGAGATTTCAGGAGACAGAGTTAATGTTTGAGGGAGAGAAGAACTCACAAACAGGATTTAACAGTATTGCAGCTAATGAGACTTTGGTGCAACAATGATACTCAGCTAAGATTTTAAAGGAGAGGTCTTGGGCAGGGGAAGAGATTTGTAGGTCATCTGTATTGAGAGGATAATTGAATTTGTGCTCTGTTGATGAGATTAAACAGAGGTAAGTTATAAAGATGAGTGAGAATGGAACCAAGGACAGACACATTTGGGATCTCCACTGAGGTCTAAAGGAAGGCAAGGACATGCTTCTGACAGATATGCTGAAGAGAGTAAGAAGACCAGGGAACACCAGAGTAACAGCTGGTGAGAGGAAGTGCAATTTCAAGAAAAAGACTAGAACTGCCCCAACAAAAGTGAGGGACATATCTAAGGATGGAATATTTTCCTTCAAATTTTGATTAGAAGACATTGCACATTGTGTCTGAAGATGAATGCAAGGAGAGGAAATCTTCAATGGAACTGAAATGTGTGACCTGAGATTATTCAGTGAGCTTGGAGATGAAAGGAAGAAGGAAGAGAGAACAGTAGCTGAAGGAGCAAGGGTACATCAAGAGTATTTTTCATATGGGAAAGGCAATAAACCTTGTAGTTGGAAGGAGGAAAAGCAATGGGAAAGTGAAAATACTTGATGATAAGAACAGGCTAAAAACCACTTTGATGAGATTGTGACAATGCATGGAACAGAGCTCCTATGACAGTGCAGATTTGAGGAGAAAACAGTAGAAGAGAATCTTAGGATGGGGGGGAGGAAAGAGTTGTGAATAGGAATGGAAGTAAGATGAGAAAGACCAGGTTGTATTGCTATTTTTTCTCTTGGTGTTGGGATACTTTATGAAAAGAAGAGCAGTAGTTTTAAGAAAAAAATCAAAGATGGCAAAAAAAGAAAGGGGACAAAGAAAAGTTTCATTATAAATATGAAAGGAAGCAGAAAGATATTGTTGACCTGGCAAATAGATTTATGCAAGTTAAAGGAAAGGGAGATCATGTAAAGAACTGAAGAGCTGGTGAAACTGGAGGTAACTGTGAAAGAGGAGAGGAGCTCAGAGGGGAAAGAATAAAACAGCAGGAAGACAAATACTTAGGTCAAAGGGAAGGAAAGCCGTGGGTAGAGGACAAGCAGGTTAAAAACAGCCTGTGCTATGGACATGTTGTATTGTGCCCCTCATGACCCAGAAACCAAATCCGCCTCTGTGCACATTTCTGTCAGATAATTATAATGAAGTTTTTGTGTTTCTGTATCAAGGCTAGTGTGTTGTTGTGATGTTGTCATCCGGATTCTTAAGAAATGTGCTGACACCATTTGTTCTTTTGGCACAGACTCAATTGTGCCCTTCTGGCACAACTGGTAAGGGCCACTTTATATCAATGGGAATGAGGTAGCAGTTTGTTTATATAGGATGGTTGTCCAGGGAATAAAGCAAAAAGCGAGGATCTTTTCTCCTCTGTTAGGATTAGCTCCACAGCAACAGAATGGCAGAGATTGCAGCTAGAACAGCTTAATTCTTACCAACAGAAGGGTCTTTGTTGTTTAGGTGTTTATGTGGTTGAAAAAACTACTTTATTAAGTGTAATGCTTGCCATAAAGGGAAAAGTCCTGGCCCCATATTTTTCCTGGTGCACTTATCTCCCAGTTTGAATTGACAGGGTGATTTGGAGAACAAAACTGCAGTAGGCTGCGGAAAGCAGACTTTGCTGTTTGTCCAGAGAACCCTGTTTCAGCAGAGCTTCCACCTACCAGGGATACCCTGCTGTGGCTGGTCACACGTTTCTTCTACTCTTCTGTGTAGTTTCAGTCACCTTAATGCCATCTCTTTACTCCTAAACTTCCTCAGCTGGGTTGCCAATGACAAAAAGGAGGTTGTTCATGCAGACCCAAGGTAAACAAGGTGTCACAGATGTTCAACACTTTCCTAAACCAGGTAATTCATGTTGGTGCTTTTGTTCAGGAAAGTCAACTGTAGAGATTAAAAAAGAAATCTGGGTTAAAAAAAAAAATCTGGGTCATGAAAGATCAGTTGAATGAGTGATACAGACAAGAGAGCAAATCAAGCCCTTCTGCTTACAGGAGAGCATTTAGGGGGTGTTTCGAGTGGCAGCAGATACCTTCCATACTTAATGACGGACAGTCAAGGTGTTTTGAGTTTCAAGAAGCTCTCAGGAACATTTTTCTGGAAAAGTATTGCAAGTACTGTAGAAAAGATGTGGAGTTCAACCTCCATTTAGTCTTTTCTAATGCAAGTACATGAGCTAACACTGACTGTGAACATTGGTCTTGATCTCTTTGCTTCTGCTGGCTTTAAAAAGAGCATGGCAATGCCCAACTTGTCTGTACAGGCAAGCCAGGTGCTAACTCACTCTGTATTACTTTCTGATGCTACTGCAGGCTGCTGTTAAGGGACAAATTTAGTCTAGAAAATTATTTATTCTAAAATGTACACCTTTGTGTTCCTGTCAATGTGTAGTGTAGTATCACTGTTAATGTTTGCCCCAGGCAAATTCAGTAAAGGTGTTGCTTAACAGCATCAACAGCTCTGGATTTTTTCTCAGAAACAAGATAGTGCCAAAAAGTTATGTGTGCCAGGAGAGTTTCAGCAGTTGTCTGAACACTGATATAACCTGCATGTTAGGTACTTTTAGGTATGGTGTAAACTCTGCCCCACTCACTTAACCCCTCAGACAGGGAAACTACAGGTATTTAGGATGGGCATGCAGCCTCAAAATAGGACTCTGTGGTGAACCAAAGCCACACATATTATTTATAAAATTTATGAAACCAGCTGATGGAAATACCTAATGAAAGATATAAGGTGAAAAGTGTCATGAGAAGCTTCCAGGATGCCCAGAAAAATGGAAATGTACTTTTCATGTGACATCCACGAATTATTTATGATAATAAACCGTAATGAATTAGTTGATAAAGCAAACAAAGGTTCCTGATAGTCTGCTACCAAAGTACAGCACAAACCTACTATCATTACACAGATAGGGAGTGCCATGGCCTTCCCTGGGAACATTTTTATGATCAGAGGCCACTCTTTTACACTGAAGACCACTCAACAGTATACTAATAAATACTAAACCAACAAAATGGGGGTTTTTAATCACATTTTCTATCTATATATTAATTTAGTATATGTTTTATCTTTTGTTTGAAGTTTTTTTCCAAAATTTATAGAGGGCAATATTTTAATGTGTTCTGACTTAGAGCAGATCTTCATATCTTTGGTAGTGAGTGCATTAAAATGCATGTTCCTGGGAGAAACAAATGGGTCTACATGGATCATTCATATCTGACTTTCTTTGCTCTTCCACTTTTTCTGTTCTTACCCCTACCCTTGAATCTACTTCATACAATCATAGAATCATTCAGGCTGGAAAGGATCTTTAAGATCACTGAACCCAGCAGTCAAACTAGCACTGCCAAGGTCACCACCCAACCATGTCCCTCTGGGGATAATGACTCAACCACTTCTCTGGGCAGCCTGTTCCAATGCTTGACCACCCTTTCAGTGAATAATTTTATCCTAATATCCTTCCCTGGCACAACTACAGACCATTTCTTTTTACCTGTGAGAAGAAACCAATCCCCACTTCAGTGCAACCTCCTTTCAGGTCGTTGCAGAGAGCAATAAGGTCTGAGTCTCCTTTTCTCCAGATAAAACAACCTCAGCTCACCCAGCCACTCCTCATATGACTTGTGCCCCAGATCCCCCATCCACTTCCCTGCTTTTCTTTGGATGCATCCACTGTGTCTGTGGGTCGTTTGAAGGTTGTCATCTAAAAGGCAGGTAGCACAACAACCAGACTTCACTCTTGCCTTGAACTTAGTATCTCAGAGTATCACCCTGGATTTACATCCTGCTGAATGACTCAGGGGCAGGTGTGCTCAGCTCCAGCACAGAGGCACTGCTGTGCAGCTTCTCCTGGTTCATAAACATCCCCTTTCCCTTGCCTTCAACTGGAGCTCAGACCCTCGTTTGATTCTGCCTCACCCCACACTGTCTCCCCACTGGGCAGCTTTCCTCAGATGAAAGGCTCATTAGATCAATGCTTCCTTGTCCCTTGCTTCTGCAGTCTCTGTCAGATCTCAGAAAAAAAGTTCATCCTGTCTGCAGCCTGACTGTGAGGGTAGGTCACCTAGGGTGTCCTTTTAAACAACTGCAGGTCCTGCCCTGCTGAAGTTCTCATCAGCAGCACGAACAGCTGCAGCAAGGAAAATGGAGGGAAAAACACCTTCTTACAGCCCAGAAGCACACAAGGGGAGCACAGGTGTAGCTCACACCAGGCCATTTGGTCCAGAGTCACTCAGGAAGGGGAGATATTTTTGAAACACTTGCACAGGACCACCAAGGTCCTTTATAAGCAATTATGAAGACAAATGACCTCACATTTGTTCCCATTCAGTGTCCTGTGGCTTCTAGATGAAAGGATGCGGATGAACAGTTGGAGTGAGCCTGTGCTGCAGCCAACATCAACGTTTCCAAACAGCTCAATGGGCAAGTGGCAGCTTGAGTACAAATCAGAACAGCCTGAGGGCAGCCCTAATTTACAGCAATGTAACCAAGCGATGGAAAGAGAAATCCAAGGAAAATGCTGGTGATAATCCCCAGGACTAAAAGATTTAGGTCAAACTCCAAACTACTGAACTAGGCAGAATCTAGTTCATTTTGGTTGTTGTGGCAGGCCTCTACCTCCCTCTGAATCTCTTACTGCTTTTTAATAAACTAGGATAAATGACATAAGATGCAAAATTACAACAGATACCTGTGAAGGATCCGTGAAAGACATGAAGGATGAATAATGCTGGAGTGGATTCTGAAAGCTAAGATGGATGACGGGAGAAAAATTAAGATGGAAGGTGTGGAAGGATGCTTGCTTTCTGACTTTAATATCTTGTGTAAGAGAAAAAAAATGAAAATCCAGAAGTAAGAGGAAGTAAGGTAGAATGGAGCCTTGAAATAACATCTTTCAGAGCGGGTATGAATCGCTATGAATAATGCATCACTAATTACAAGGATGTAAGTGCAGCCATGCATCCAGTCTCAGGCATGTCAATTGGAATTTAAAAGGAAATGAGAAATGTTATAATACGTCTATTTCTATCAGAATCCATGTCTATTGCTGCTGCTTTCAGGGAGAGCTTTCTTTCACAGAGATCAGGTCCTTCTCTTTATGTGGCAGTGAAGCCATAAACGCCTGTGAACTGGTAATCTGTTTCCATGGAAATGAATGGGATGTCACAAATGTAGCCCTATGACTTCATTTCAAGATAGAGAACAAGGAGAAGATAGACAGCAAAGAAGGGATATCAGGTTATTTCAGGCTCTTATGACTGCCCACTGTAAATCTCCTTTGTTTGAGCAAACAATGGAGAGGAGGAAGAGGGTTAAACTGGACTGAGTCATCCTTGAGGTTGCTTGGGTGGGAGATGAAGGTTGTGATTACAATTATTCCTTGTTGGAAGGCTATTGTGAAAGAACAGCAATACTTGGTTTGTTACTATTTGTGTCTTAGCTACATGTTTTCAATTTGTTGCAAGTTATATACTTGTGTACTAGAATAAAATAAGTTGTATTATTTTTATTCTTATTTATAAGAATAAAATAAGAATAAAATAACTATATTTGGTGAGAAAGTGAAGAAACTAAATGAAAGATTTCTTTTTTAGACACTAAAATATTTTTATTACTTTGTATATACCAGTTTTTAGATACGACTCATGAAGTAAAAGATCATCCTTTTTCATTTTATTGACTAGCACAGATGTCTGAGCCTTCCTTAGAAAAGGAGTAAATACTTTACCAACAAATCCAGTTTTTTACAGGTCATTGTTGTCCACTTGCACCTTTTCTACTTTCTTATTACATTCTCTTTTACCAGGCACTTACATTTGAAACCAAGATGAGATTCTCAAATCTCTTTCTACCTCAGTGTCCTGTTTATCTGTTGTGTTTACACAGCACATTGGACCATGTTTGCCCTGGCCAGTCTTCTTTTGAAAGTTAGAAGTAAGGGGTATTCAATAACTAAAAAGCTTTTTTAAAACCAAAGAATATTTATTTTGGAAAAAACCTCCCTTTAAAAGTCTGCCAGATTTTTTTTTTTTACTTTATTTTTTAGTTCTTTGAATCCCCAGGCATTTTCCTGTCCTGGCATTGTCTTTTAACAACTGTTAAGTGTTTTTGGAGAAGTGGCTTATCTCAGCCCATTCTTGTCTTTCTGCTTGCTTTTTTTTGGTTTTTTTTTTGTTTTGTTTTGTTTTGTTTTTGTTGTTGTTGTTTTTTTGTTTTTCTTTTTTCTTTTCACATATTCAGGTAAACTAAGCCACTGCAGTCTCACAGTGAGCAAGGCGAGAACTAGGTCAACACACTTTGTAAACCCTGACAGAATGCTTCTAATTTTGTCACAGACATGGGAAAGGCTTGATGTTTACCTTCTTCCTGTGTAACTGGTTACAAGACCAGCTGGAATATTAGAGTGTGACATTACAATATAAGTTTGCTGAATGTTGTCCTGTACCAGGTAGTCAGGGCAGCAGAGCAAGGCACGGAGCTTACTTACCCAGCCACAGCCCTGTCTAGGTAGAAAGGAATAAAACTGTGACCTCTTCCTTGATGACTTTTTCCTCCCCAGATCCTTGGGAATAACCAGCTCTTTCAAAAAGTCTGGCAACAGAGTTACTTGTCCATTGGCAAGGAGAAGCAGCTCTTGATGAGCCTTTTTTTAGTTCTGTGATTGAAAAAATCCATGGAGTTGACCAAATGTTTGGCTTTGCCAGTGTTACTGCACTGTGCAAATGTTTTGAAGCACAAGTCAGGTGGGCATTAAGTTCTAGAAGTGCCATTGTTTACCTGGACTGAAATCTAGTTACTCTCTGATGCATTCAAGCTTGATGAGAATTATGTTTCAGAGGAACATTTTGACTGTATGCTGTTGAAGGAGAACTTAATTATCTTCATTGAAAATACATTATAATGCTATCACTCGTTATATCTAAATGAATAATGGGGAAGATATTTCCTTTTTTTCCTGTGGCTGCCTGGATCATGAGTTTGCTCAACCCAGTAGCAATTATTTGCATCATAATTGTCTCAAGAGTGAGTTTTTCTGCCTGTGTATAAACATCTCAGATGTATGCAGGACGCTAATGGAAAGAAACAATGAAGCTAATAGATCATCTGGATAGAAATAGATGTTTCAGACTCCCAGGTAATTACTTACACTGATGGTGAGCCATGTATTATTCACAAATAAGAAAGCAACTGAAGAGACCACAAGCATTACTGAGGAGACCCTAGAACTTCATGAAAACATTTTCAGAGACCCTTGAGGAGTAATTTGAGATGGAAGATTGAATTTCAGAGTATTATTCCCAGACAGTCCTCCTGCCAGGCAAGTGCTATATACACAATCCCTGCATGTCAGTGTGGATGAGGAGCTGCCTTTCCCTTCTGGCACCCTGACAGTTTGAAGCTCTTGTGCCTCTAATAGCCTGTATCACCTGTAAGAGCAATTAGAAGGGATATGGAGGGGATGGATGCAGACCATTAGAAATGAGTGCATCTGTACCACTCCTCAAACATCCATTTGGTCAACAAATTAAAACCAAAAGCATGGCATTGGCCAAGCCCTCTTATTTTGTATGTGTTCATCTCACAAAGCAGCACCTCAGGCTTCCCGGTCACTGACTCCTACTTCTGTCATTTGTTTTTATTTCCTGAATCACCAATTTGTTTGCAGGCCCCATTTTCCTTCCCCTTCAGTTACTTTGTTACTTTTTGACAGAGGAAAATGTCTCCTGTCACACTGCATTTGCAATGGAAACCCCTGGTTTGAAAACTGATGAGCTGCTTTTCTTGCATAATTTCCCTCCCATGGTCTGTGCTGTAAATAGAAGGAAAAAATAGCAATCTATGCCCCATGGTCATGGCTGTCATTATTTTTCTTTATTTTTACAAAATATCTGCAGATAAACAGTGGGAAATCTTTTACCATGTAATCATTTAAAATGACATCAATTTAAATGTGACAGCACTACTATGTTTTGTTTAACTGCCAACTCCAATTAAACATTGTGCATCTTTTATTACTCAGATTTCTGGGGTTGCAACAATGCATGGAATCTGTCCAGATTTAGAGAGAACTCTATATTAAAAGATTATTATGAATCATCTTGCCCTGTCTGGAATCAATCCTACATTTGAGTTCACCCCATAGTGAATTTTAATGCTGGCATTAGTCTTAGAACATTCTGATTGCGATTTGCTCCTTAATCAGTTCTTTCTTTTCAGTTTTTAATTCTGCTCAGTCTGTGAAAGCATCTCACATTCCTTGATTTAGTGCTCGACTGCCAGCTTGATGCCTTTTACAGCCTATGAGTATCTTACCAAATTCTCCAGCTATTGTTTCCATAAACTCAGCTGATGGGGTAGGTGGCAACTGAAACTTGTGCTGGGTGTAAAAAGGGCTTAATCACTTGCTAAAGAACCACAAAAACAGAACTAGATGTAAAAGAATATACTAAACAATTCATTGCCACATAAATATTCTAAAACAACAACTTCCTAAGAGTGAAGAAAAAAACCAAAAGAGCTTCCAGATAATTTACATTACTTAGAAATACGACAGTATCCTTAGCAATCAATTATTTGGTAAATTATTCTACAACCTTTCCCTGATGTCTCTGCTTGATGCAGTGATGGTCCAGATGCTCCCATGTGTGCAGACAGTCATTTTTCCACTGAAAATAAAGGTAGATTTCTGGGCAACAGGACAAGTTTGAATAGGCCACCCATTATCTGATTGAAAAAGTGGTTATAATATTACCCAGCCATTACACAGGATAAAATTTTTAAAAAATTAGTGGACATTGAGAAAGAGAAGAAGAAGTCTATCATCTGAACGTCCTCATGTTGGGCACATGACTTGGATGCAAAAATTAGGTTATTCTCTATTGGTGATCTTCCAATGCAGTGGAAAGAGAGAGGGTTCACAGAGTGAGTCAGAGTATACTTGTGACTTTGACGATTTGAATCCCTCTTAGGAGGAATCAGAAATAGATATTTTGACCAAATTAGGTGCCAAATATTCATACTCCCCAGTGAGATTTAAATTGTGTTTGTGGAGCCTAGTCTGTGTTCATTTGGCATCAAACTTCTTCAGCACTGAAAGATACAAATCTCTTCGCAAGCTTAAAAAGACAACTGCTCAGCTTTTTTATGTAAATAATCCTACAAAACTGTCAGATCAACTCTGCTGGAAATTCTGCATTAATAAGATTTGAGATACCAAAGAATCTCAGATCTCTCTGAGTTATTTATTCAAACCTTAAACAGAGAAACAAAAGTCAACAGCTAGAGGATTCCAAAACTATTTACTGTTTTTTCCACATATGCAACCACATACACAAAATCCTGATTGCCTGCAGATTTCAATCATTATACATTTGTTTCCTCTTTCTTTCTTTCTTTCTTTCTTTCTTTCTTTCTTTCTTTCTTTCTTTCTTTCTTTCTTTCTTTCTTTCTTTCTTTCTTTCTTTCTTTCTTTCTTTCTTTCTTTCTTTCTTCCTTCCTTCCTTCCTTCCTTCCTTCCTTCCTTCCTTCCTTCCTTCCTTCCTTCCTTCCTTCCTTCTTCCTTCCTTCCTTCCTTCCTTCTTTCCTTCCTTTTTTTCTTTCACCAAGACAAGATTTGCTGCACAGGAAGTTCTTTGAGGGAGTAAGCAACAAATGTCAACAGAAATCATCAGTTTTGTGAGGAATTTTAGGCTAAAACTTAGGACACCAAGGATTTCTTTTAATTGTGGATTTTACTACATTTGATTCTATGCCTAGGGCATTGAACAATTGCCTTTCCCTACCTTGTGCAATGAAGAATCTCTGTTAAGCAGAAATCTTCTACACTACAATGGAAAAAAAAAAATTAGATAACTCTTTGTTTTTCTAGATCTGACTCCGTGTTAATAAACTGCCTTTAATTTGCATTCTGGGTAAAAAGCTCAGCAGCTCTATCTGCTCTGTGATTTAAAAACCTGATCCAAAGGTAGCCAGGGTGACTGTTGTTGTTGCTCATGATTAAGTAGCTGCTGTTAGATATTAATCTCACTTTGACTTGAATGTGTTAGAGTCAGACCGCAATGACAGCAGGATATCTTCCAGGGGAACTGCAGAGTCTTTATTTATTGATCTAGAAGCAGAAACAATCTAGCAGGTCATTTTCTGCTAGTGCTGCTTTCTTCCTCACAGATAGTGGTGACAGGCAGGAGACAATCTCTTTGCAAGATCATTTCCCCTGATTATTGGTGGCTCCTTTGCTGGCATCACTTGCATTCCCTCCCTTGTCCTTTTGACTTCTTGTAAGAAAGATGCCACAGGAGTCCTCTTTAAAAACTGAAAGCATGAAGAAGAAAGGCAAAATCATTTCAAACCTTCTGGGGATGGTAGGCTAAATAGGGGAAATAGGCCAGAAAGCACACTTTATGATGCAATAGCCACACTCCTATTGCTCTTCGATCTATGTGGGCAAAGAGCTTTTAGAAACTGAAAGGAAACCATAGGAGTTCTACTGATTGTCTTGAGGCAGTTCCTATGTTTGCATATCTCCTTCCTCATACTCTTAGCAGGGGGAGACCAGGGGCATTTCTGTGAACATTCATGACTGCAGTAAAGGCTGTTGGGGGTTAGGACAATGCGTCAGGAGACCCAGGAGCAGCTAGAAATGTAAATGAATCTCCAGGCTGAAGCTGAGGCATTGAAATCCACACAACCCAAGGGGGACCGAGACTTGTGCAAATCTTTCTGGTTTCAGAATCTCAGCTATTTCTTTAGACATCATTGTTCTCAAAATATTAGTAAAAAGCTGTAAATACTGCCAATTCCAAACACCTGAGGCAAATTCTTTGCTACTCTTTTTTCACTTGTTTTCTAGCTTTAAAACTTTGACAATTCAAGAAGTGTTGAGCTTTGAATTTCTCTTTAGAAGGCCAGACTATAAATATTTGGTTTTCAAAGAAAGAGGAAGGCCTCTTGAATACATGATTGAATAAGATGGGATTTGATTGGCAGGACTTGCTGTGGAAAACCCAGCGGTGAACCCATGGTGGCTGACCACAGGAGATCACAGGAAGAAGCCACTTCAGCTGTGTAAGTCGTGCTCCCCTTCCCCTTCTGCAAAAAGTGAATATCATTATCAAGGGCAGCTTTGAATATTCAGCCCCTGCTCTAACAGAGTGTATGGTAAATGCTCACACGTAAGGTTTAGGTACAGTTTCTTGATTTTTGCAGTGGCTGCATTCTGTGCTGCTCCTTGTGATACGAAGAGTATTTATCCTGGATGCTCACACTGAAAAGTAACTGCTAAGTTTGGATAGCAAACTAGACTAATCCAAATAATTGTTCACCCAAAATTTGTTTACATCAAAGTATCGACAAATAGAAAGACACAAAACAAACAAAAAGAAAAAAAAATCAGTCTGTTGTATTATTTTTGGAAAGCCTATAGAATCATGGATAACCAACATGCACTGGAATTCCAATGCACACTGAAACAGATGTCCTTTAATGCTCTTCGTGTGGTGTAAACTGGAGCTAAGCAGGAATGGACAACAAAGGTTTTCATCACCTTTGCTGACCAACTACATTCTGGTTTACTGTGTTTTAATCTCCTCCAATGTGTTGAGTAAAATAAAATGGCACGTTCTGCAGCACAAATAACTTCTTGTTTGTGATATGTCTTCTTTATGTTCTCAGTATTTGCTTTGCATAAACATCTGCCACTGCTCAGCAACCACGAAACACAGAGGATATGGATTTGCTGAAGACATTTATGGCCATATGATGCTGATGAGCTTGTAAATCACATAATTAGAGTCACACAAGAATCAAGAAACTGGAGCAAAAAACAAAAAACCTTTGAACACAAAATGCATATTTTTCATTTCACCAGCTTTACCCAACAGACCAATCTAAATCTATTGGGTCAAAACTTTCAGGAAATAGAGCTGCCTAGAACTAATATACAAGCCACAGTCATTCCAAACAAGCAAAGGGCCTGTCTCACTGGAGCTACAGTTTTTGCAAACTGATGTCAACTCAGCAGATAATGATAGCCAAATTGTTATCGACCTCAAAGGGTTATGGGTTTTATTAGTAAATGCTGTTATTGGAATCCCGCCCAAATATAATTTATAAACCTAAAGAAAAAAAAAAAAAAAGCAATTCCAAATGTTTCAGTACATGAGTAGTTAGAAAAGATGCCCAGAATTCATGCAGCTCTATAAGTAAAATAAGTAATTTAAACGTGCATAAAAAATATTGGAAAAAAATAAACCAAAAACCCATGGGCTTGATATCCTGTAGTGCCACTTGACCATGATGAAAGACATGACCTGAACATTGTTTTGATAGAAAAGAAGGAAATTGCTGTCACCTTTCTGTACCTGAGACTATGAATCTGTGACTTCATTGCCAAACTCACTCGTTTTACCCTCTGTTCTCTCCTGAGGACAGAGAAAAAACAGCTAGAAAGAGCAAAGGCAAGAAGCAGTGATGATGAGGCACTTGGGGTATAAGAGCAATTTAGTGTGCTGCTCCTGGAGTTTAAGCTGTTTGTTATGCATCTCACTGACCAGCTTTGCAGTTCTGTCCATAATCACTGTCTTGGCCTTGGGGAGAGCTCCTGAACATCTGAGATATTCCAGGGGCAGAGAAACCTCATCACACCATGCTAAAATTTGTTAGGAATAACCTGATCAAACAAGGTTATTGTGGGCCTGCCTCTGCTGTCTATGAAGTTAAAGCCCTATTGACATCAAGGGAAAGAGGATCAAATGTTTTGTATTCTCTACAGAATGAAGAACTCCCAACAAAGAGTTTGTGGTGCTGTAGCTAAGCAGCAGGAAATTTGCATTTCGTCAGAGTTGCCTGAGGGTTCAAGATTCTGCCTTTATCATGTTTAATTTAGCACTTGCAAAAGCAAAACAGATAAAGCTATGTAGTACCTCTGCAAAAATAAATAACTTTTTCAGTGCCAAGCCTTGAGCTCACTTTATAATATTTCTTCAGAAACTGAGATGGTTATCAACAACAGCAGTGTTTATCAGCTCATGGAACTATAACAATCATGTGGCAGTGTGAGATCTATTGTGCTCTGCAGTTTGCCTTAGGCCTGTAGGACTAACCTTTTCTCAACTTGGGACCCTGGAGTGAGGAAAATTACTGTTCTGAAGGATAGCCTATTATTTTTGCAAATGCCAGTACAGGGCCTGCACTGTCTCTGATGTCCATAGTCTGCCTGCAGGGTAAATGTCACTCTGGAGCTTTAGAGGATGTGCAGCAAACACTCATTCCAGACTGAATGGACCCTATATTGTGATCCCCTGAAATGAAGTTTTGGTGGATCTAAAATGAATTTTGTTGGGAGCAGGGGAAGCAGGTGGGAATTCTGTTCCACTTGTTTATAATGATCATAATTTATCTTCTGTTACAATGGCATCTTAGAGACTTTCTCCATCAGCGTTAAGAACATGATAGACTTGTTGGCTGTTATTTTTATTAGCAAGATCAGACTGTGTGTGAGATCGAGAAGAGTGCCAAATACTGTCAGAAGCATCAGAAAAAGGCAGTGTTATTGTACTATCACTTCAAAGTATCCCTTGGAGAACACAGGTATGCACTGACTATGGAAAAGTAGAACTTTATCAGGAACTGATTTGAAGTCTGCCTTAATCCAAGCCAGGACATCAAATGAGACCAACTTGTGCTATCAGACCTTGTGTGCCAAATGTGCTGGTATGTCAGGTGGAAACCAGACAGAGAAAATGCATGAAAGCAACATTTTATTGAATCACATTGATAACAAAATCTGTTATCTGACCATTATTAAACTAGAGGGGTTTGGTTTGGTTTGTTTGCTTTGGGGTTTTTTTTGTTTGTTTTGTTTTTTTTTTAAATTTTGAATTGTTAATGTCATTTTAATTAATATATTTCAAAACAGCTTATGTTCAAAACATAAGATTACTCTTTAGGCTGTACACCATCAGGTATTATATGTCCCACTCAATATCCATGTGTGCCTACTCTCCCTTGCCTATGTTCAGTTTCCAAGGGATTCTCATAAGATGCCCTTTTCTCTTGTGTGGCATTATGCTTCTTAAACCTCCTTTCGTGATGTAGTTGAAAAAAGCCTTCTGTGAAACAAAAATCTATAATATGCACTCTCTAATGCGCCAGTTGGTGCTCTTGTAGATGCAGGAGGAGCACCCTTGGACAGTAATTTAAGGGCAAAATATTGCCCAAAATGTCAATGGTTTGACACTGTTTCTTTTTGTCATTTATCTTGGTACAAGACAATTGATTTGTTTTTCAATGCATAAATTTTCAGTTCTCTCCAGGTAAAAGCCTGTAGATTTCTGTTTAAAGCATCACACGTTAAGATCAATACCAAAGCCATGCACCACCTGATTGAAACCCAGTCAAAATTTCTTCTTTTTTGAGAACTGCCAACATCCTCAGTCCTTCACACAGCACAGGCTGTTCTTGGCCATAGGGTTTCATTCCACAGCATCCCACAACTGCAATCCCACAGTGTAGGGAATCACACTTCTGCTGCTTCCAACTCAAATAAAGGCAAAATCCAGCAGACAGCTGGATGAAAAGAAAAATCTGATTTTTAAAGAACTTGGGAATCTTGTGTTTAAAATTTCAACATGTTCTTCCTCCTTACTGTGATTATCCAGTACTCAACAAATATAATTTTCCTGAATATTCCGGTATTCCTTATGAAACCCATGAAGTAGGTACTAGCAGACAGAGGTCCTGGCACCCACGTAGTGGGGTTAGAGTGGACAGAAGTTTGGATTCTTCTTTTTCCTGTAGAGAGTGCATCTCCAGCCATCATCCAGGCCCCTTTACCCAGGCCCCTGTCCCATCCTGGGTTTGGAATAATTGTCTTTTTTATTGCTGCAGGAGTACAGCACATGGAGACTGAGGAGATCTTTGAAGTGCTCTCCTGCACAATAAACAAGTTTCCAAAAATAGGAGAAACACTCAGTACAGTTTATGGGTTGTTTGGATGGTGCTTTCCCAGCAGAAGTGCAGAGAAGACTGGACAATGACATCCCTCAGATAACTTAGACTTGGCCTGTGTCTCTCTTTTACAGCCTGCATAAGGGAATCAATGCTTCTAAAGAAAATCCCACCATTTTCCCCTATCTACAGAGTTTACACGTCCTCTTACAGATTTCTATCATCTGCAGATTGCAAGAGTAAGTTAATGCAGTGGAACCAATGGTTATGCAAATGACACCTTTGAGAGCAGGAGGAATGGTTGAAGCACTGTCTGTGTGCAAAGGCAGAGCTGGGAGCCATTGCCCAGCAGCTCGGGATCTTTTTTCAGGATACATCACAAAATGGTAAGTGTTTGGCTTTGACATTTCCCTTACAAATCCTTCACTATGAAAGCAACAATGATAGAAATTGCTTACAAGACAAAATATGATGTTCCAGGGTGGAAAAATCTGTCATCAGTATAAACTATAATCTTCTACAAGTAGTGCCATTCTCATCTGTCACATTACTCTTCAGCTTCGGGGAAAAATGCTCTACAGATTGGTTTTTACTAAACAATCTTAGTTCCAGTGAAGAAAAGGCAGGAAAAGATGTGCTTGGCTTCACTGGGAAGAGAGCCTTGTATTTTTCATAACATTCCACTCTTTCATTGAACCACCACTCTGTCTGCAGTTCAGCTCCAATGAGCTGCAGCACTATAATTCTCTTCACAGAACCACAGAAGGGTTCAGGTTGGATGGGACCTCTGGGGGCCATCTGGTCCAAGCTCTCTGATCAAACAGGGGCACCTACAGGCAGTTTCCCAAGACCATGTTCATACAGGTTTCAAGGGTGGAAGTTCTACAATCTCTCTGGACAACCCATGCCAGTGCTCAGTCACACTCAGAGTGAAAAAGCATTTCCTGATGTTCAGAGATACTCTCCTGAGCTTCCATTTGTGTCCATCACCTCTGGTCCTGTCACTGGGCACGACTGAGAAGAGTCTGGCTCCATCCTCCTTTCATCCCTTTGTCAGGTGATTACAGACTTTGATGAGATCCCCCTGAGTCATCTCTTCTCAAGGCTGAACAGTCCCAGTTCTCTCAGCCTTTCCTCACAGGGGAGATGCTTCAGTCCCTTAAACACCTTTGCAGCCCTTCACTGGATCCTCTCCAGTATATATCTCTTGTACTGGGGTGCCTAGAGCTGAACACACTTCTATCTGTACACCAAATAAAATATTATTACTTAATAATTAGAAATTTGAATTTTTCTTGTTATCCTTACTGTTTTATTATTATTTCTGTGCATGTTTTATACTCTCTGATTTATGGTCAGATTTCATAGCATTTTCTTGTCAGGAAGAGTGAGGAATACAGCCATTAACTGTTCTTTTTTTAGTGATTATTATCTGAAAAAATATAGATATCTTCTGAGAGGCTGAATCTATATACAGGCCAGATCGAATCTGGGTTACTTGTATCCTTGTCAACTTAAATGAATCTCTTAACTTCTATTAAACCCTACAGCCTCTTACTTTGCCACAGTTCTGCATTGTGTTTGCATCTAGAACGCAACAGGAAACACCCACTGAATTAAGTATCTCTAAGGCTTTCTGGGTCAAATATGAGAAAACAAGGTTGCAGAACAGCATACACTGAAGGAACATTGCAATTGCATAAAGGTTCCTCAATTTTGTTAAGTTCACTAAATCTCGGAAAATGCTTTACTTTCTATTAATTTTTAAAAGAAGAAATATTTAATATCATTTTCTCTGCAGAAGCAATTCTTTTCAATGCTCTTTATTCCACAACATGGTGCAATCTACCCCAGGTTATACCCAAGATTTATGCTGGATGATGGTTGAATAAGGAGTTGTTTAAAACACTGTTCTTATCTGTTTTATCTGACTAAATTCCCACCTTCTACTCCTTCTCTCATAGAAAGCTTCTCTGCACAAATCCTTCCCATGGCCCCCAGTAAGGAGAGCATGGGACACAGCACTTAATTTCCTCCTCCTGCTCCCGTTGAGGTCTTGGCACACCCACCTTAGAGAACTAGAACCTGTTGAGTCAGAGAATCTGAGGAGCAAGTAGGAACTCTTTTTGGTTCTTGTAGGCCTATCAACATCATACACATGGGAGACAATGAAATTTCATTCCTTTTTTTTCCCCCAAGGACCACCCACAACTACAATGACATGGAAAGAGAGAGACACAGGGAGTTATGAAGTCCCTGCTATCTGTCCCCTTTTGAAGCTTTACATGATGATGAGCCTGTACTTCTGCAGATCTTCATGGTAAATCTTGAAGACCCACCCAGGGTCTTATGCCTGATACAGAGTAGAGGGCATTGTCCTCAAGGCATTCTTCTGTTACACATCATCACTTGTGACATAGATCATACTCCATCTCCTATGGAAGCAGTCCCTGTTTTTCCACTGGAAGGGCAGAAATGAAATCAGTAACTTTTCTGCAGAGAGATGAATCCCTTAAAGCCCACCCCAAAGGACTGGATCTTTTGGAGTCACATCATTAAATAAGCACAATGGAGTAAAACAAACAGTTTATTATGTTATCCAATAACAAATGTTTATTATCTTGTTTTCCACTGACTGAAGAAGTAGAACATGAGAAAAGTTTTCAAGGCAGTAATTGGAAAATAATTTATAAGGGGAAGAGCCAGAAAGAAAACAGAACTAAGACAATTGTGTAAATATTTTATTCTCAGAATAATTGTGTACTTTATTCAGGTGCAAACTGAGCTCTAGTTGGCCCCTGGGAAGCAACTGTCCTTTTCATCCCTGCTCCCATGCTTGCTGCAGTGGAGCTGGCCCAAGATCATTGCATGTGGTATCCTTGCAGCCCTCATGCCTTTGTTCTGCTCTCCCGAGGCTCTGCTGAGCTGCTACAACCTCTTTGATGCTGGCAGCCCAGAAAGCATGAAGACTCTTACTGAGCAAGGAAAATAGAGGGTGAATAACCCTCACATAACAGAGATGAAGGGAAGAACCAGAAAAGGGGTAAAGGAGGGCAAGTAAGGACAAGAATGAAAGGGGAAAACGGAAAAATTCATTGGTCTTCCATGCCAGCAAAAGGGAAAAAAACAGTTACCAGAGGCAAGATTTTGGCTGTGTATCCTGGTGATTTTAGAACCTTTTGTTCAGTTAATTGGCAAAGTAAATCCAGGAACAAAAAGATTGAAAATCTTTTTCTTAGAAGGGTCATTTCTCACAGAAAAAAAAAAAAAAAAAATTAATTGCGAGCCAAAACTTGCAAAACAATTACCATTTTTAAGGTTGCAGCCGGCCTTTAACTCTTAACAAAGCCTGGGTATATAAACAGGGAACATTACAACCTCCGTCTTGGTAGCTTATACTAAAAACTTAAAGTCTGGCCTTTTTAATATGAAGAAATTATCTAGTGTCCTTGTCTTGGTTTGGAAAGACAGGAGTCTTCTAAGGAAGGCAGGAGCCTCCCCTGAAATGGAGAATGTAAACCCTCCCCATCTCTCTGAATTGCTATAAATTTTAAATTAAGGGGCTCTCAGGCAAAAAATATGGGAGCAGGAATAATAGTTCTTTAATAGAGAAGAAAATAAAAGGATAAAATAAACAATGCAGTACACTAGAACAACACTGACAGAGTCAGAACCCAACCCAACACCCTGTTGGTCAGGGTGTTAGTAGCAGTCCAGTTGGAATTGTGGCTGCAGTCCTCCTGGAGTGTCAGGTGTGGTTCTGTTGGAGCAGAGATCCTTTAGAAGGGTGTATTCTTCCTCTGGAGATCCAGTGGAAGAGGAGGCAGCTGCTGTTTCTCTGGGGAATCCAGTGGAGAAGCCATGCAGTTATTCCAGAATCTCCGGATTATATCTGGGTAGCAATTCTTGGCTCCTCCCTCTGGGTGGAGCATCTCACAATGGGATGTTATAGTTCTTATCATCCATGCAGTGACATTCAATAGCCTGTTATCAGCAGATGTCCCCTCCCGAGGGAGGAGTGATTATGATCACTCAGAGAAGAGATAAGGAGAATTGCCCTCTTGACAAAAGACAACTGCCATACAGATGGTAATAGAATATGCCTTGCCTTGCAATCTGGAACAGTCCTCAAGACTGTTACTTCTTTAGTCAGAAAAAAAAAAAATCCAAACCACTGTTGTAATGGTGGATCATCATCTAATTCTACTCTGCAACCTTACCTCTTGCCCTGCTTCTCTTTTTGCTGTGTTACAACAGTACCACAATTCTTGGGTTATTTGAGTAGCCTTAGGAAGAGAAATTATAACAGTCCAGGGAATTTCTCAGCAAAACACCAGTAATTCTGGGATTAGGTCACTTTTATGAGAGATACAAACTCACTTCTCTTAAATCTGAGAGAGAATTTGAATTGGTTTCTTTGCACTCTGGGTCAGCAGAAGGTAAAATCAGCTCAGTCTTAGTAACTACAAAGATAGTTTGTTCCCTCATCCAATCTTTTCCTAACTAGAGCTACACAAGGAAACAGAGGGTCTGTTCACAAACACTGAAATTTTCACTTGAAAAACTTAATCTGGAATCAATCACATAATTTACCCATATACCAGCAGCACTAATTACTGCTTCTCTAAACATCATCTCTTAGTTCATGTCTGTGACATTAATTAAATAAGCTCATTCAGAGTTCATTTACTAGTCTGAAGTCCTTTGCAAATCCTAGTAAACTGCCTTTTGATGTTCAAACTTTCCCTAGTGACCAAGAAATACAGACATGACAAAAGACAATCAGTGTTTGAATTCAGACTGCAACATATCACCATCAAGATCAGAGCAGAATGGTTGGTTTCAGCACCTCCTTCATCTCATCTGTCTTGTCCATCCCTCACTTTCCTCACCCTGGATCTGGAGAGCAGCTGTGAAGGATGGTATCTGCTCTCCCTACGCCAGGCAGCCATTCTGCAGCCCCTATCAGCCAGTGCTAAGCAAGAGCTGCCTGCATGTTCATCTGGACCTGAGAACCTGTGGAGGACTAAAATTATTGCCCTATGTTGGAAGAGCCCTCCCTGGAAGGTCAGAGAAAGGCCTGGGCTGTGCCTGAAGCACTTGAAGCATCACAAATGGTACCTGAGACCAGTTTCATGGGGAGGGAAAGAAAAGAAAATGTTGTAAATATGGAGGAAGAATGTGTTCTTCTGAGTGCTGCTCAATACCCAGCTCTAGAGCAACAGCCCCTGAGGGTCGTGGCAAGTATTCTTCAGAGGAAGAGCAGGGTAGCAGTCATCACTAAGATATATTCAGTAAGACATATTAATGCTATAAAACATGTTTTTCTCCTACAGTAGTTTTTTTTTTCTCATTATCTGCTGCTTTCCTGACAAATTATTTGATTACAAGCAAATAAGCTACAAGTCTCTTAAAGGCTTTTGATAGCAATGGCTTGAAATTTGTTCGTTCACTGAAGATCTTGATTAAATAACACAGACTTAGCAGCAATTTTCATAAGAAACTGTTGCATAGAAATATCCTCCCTCCCCTCATTCTTTATGGTGAATCCAGATTACTTCTATCAAAGTCAATAAAATTGATCTGCTTTTGTGCCATTGTATCTGAGGAGAGAATTTAGCTCACAGTATATATTAAATGATGATGGGTACACTAGATACGCCTTGTATGCAAATGCATTTGGTCTCCTTTCCATTCTCCCTCTCAATATGTTTATTTCCATATTATTATTTAAATCAAATAGACTGTTAGCATCAAAGTCACAAAGTTGAGCTCCTCTAAAACAGAAAATGCAAGAAATAAGCTGCCACTTTGCTAGGCTTTTCATGATGCAGTTGGAGTTGAAACTCTATCCCATCCTGTTATCTGCTGATGCTTTAACAAATTCAGTACTCAGCCTTTATTCCCCGTTTAGTTTGTTCTCACAAGTTCATTTAGTGGCTGAGTGGTAGAGCAAAAAACAGAAAAACAATCCTTGAGAGCAAAACAACTGTGAAAAAGACAAAGTCCTGGGGGAATTACTGGAACAAATACTGTGCTGCTTTCTTTCTCTTCTTTACTGGTATAAAGATGTACAGTCATCTGCTTAATCCTTGTAAGTGCAGCATCTCATGACAAAGCTCTACCTCTTTTTTTTTTTTTTATATTCCCAATTATTTGAAAAAGTCCAGAGACTGTCCCCAAATGCCTCTTACTCTCTGGGCTTTCTCAGTTTTCTCTGTGCTTGTTTGTTGTTCTTCCTTTTTTTTCAGTAAGTGGACCAAAGTTTCCTGAAAAGTCAGCCAAATAGAGGCTATCATAAGATATGCACACAAAGAGCACTACAGTATGTTATTAAGATGGAGTGGGGGGACTTGGGTGTATTTCAAGGGCTTTTGAAGTGTACCCAAGAGACTTTAAGCAGTCTTTGCAGAATTCTTGCTAAACTCTGCATGGTTGCCATTTGATTTCACCTTCTTTCTTTCTTTTTTTCACAATATGTTGGTCACCATTGCAAGAAATTGGAACTTTTAAATATCCTTTATTATGATCCAAAAGGTCATTCAGACATGTTGGGCCACATAATTCTATACCCAGTAGTGCTTTGGATTTCAGTGTCTTTTTTTCCAAGAGCACAAAGTGCTAAATGGGAGTGAAGTCCTTAAGCATTTCCATTCAAAGAACAATTCAGCCAGCAAAATATGGCATGAAAGTGGAAGTCAAGTTGATACAACCCTTCACCACACAATGTGTGCAAGCTCTTCTGTTGTTCTGGCTATTTTTCCTTTTAGGAAGCACCACATGATGCAAAAAAAGCTCAAGCAAGCATTTTGCCCTTCAGCACACTGGCTGAATGCTGACACACTTACTGGCAGGAATATATAAAAATTAAGACAAATCTTTCAAGGAAGGAATGCAGTGTAAGGTCTTGTTACCCAGCAACCATGTGTTTAAAAGGACATCTGTCAGTCACAGCCAATGAGAACTTGATGATCTTTTAATTACCCACTGATGGAGAGGTCATCAAGGTATCACAAGGTTATAAGGCTTGCAAAGAACCGTGAAAACAGTATTAAAAACATGGGGAAAATTGGATACTTCAAAAGGATTTTTCTAAAATGTCAAAGCAGATTTGATTTATGTCCTGAGCTCCATCTAAGACCTTCTTGGAAATGACCAGGCTTTTTAAAGGACATTGGTAAAATAAATTCAAAGGAGAAATACCAGCAAATGTTCTAATTTGTTCTTACCTTGCCTTCAGCCATGGGAGAGAGGGATCCACAATATGCAGGTACATTAATATTTTTAAATGTTTTCATTCATCCAACTTTCCAGCATTAAGGAATAACTTTATGACTGCTGTGCTGTGAAATATTCCAGCTGTAACTACTCATGGCTGCACAGTGTCAGTGCCTGAGGTGACATTTGAAGTATAGTACCAGTAAGTCAGCTTTTTGCATTCAAACTCCTAAAATATTCTACCTCTTTAAGTAGGGAACAAGAGTTTCATGTCACATAGTCCAAAGGGAGAAGTACAAGTGGAGGCAAATTAAACTTAACATTTTTCACCTTCTTCAAATATTTGTTCTTTTCTTTATTACTGTGTATGGGAACCTGTTGATTGCTGGGGTCTCTTCTGGCTTTATAAAACTATTTGGTTTTGCATTACAAAGATTGCATCCCAAAGAGAAAAAAAGGATCTGGTAGAGTCTGTCAGGGCAAACACACTGTAAGAGACTATTAAGTTTACACATCTCAAGAGGTGAAAAAAATGAGGCCAGAGACTTGCTCCAGGTCATCAAAGTGAGCTTCAAATTTAAGCCTTGAGTCATAGTCTCTGTCAATACTTTATACTCTGGACCACACCACTTACTCTCTAATTATAAAATAATCATGCTTGCCTCAAGAATTTTGAGACTTGAAAGTTTTCCCCAGGGTATCTGATGGTGGTAACAGCAATAGGTGCCATGCTCAGAGCCACTGCAGAAATGCAGGAATAGGAAATGTCTGGGGAGGAGGTGACTTCAACCCCAGCCCAATATGAAATTAAAACAAAGGTTAATAAAAAACTACTACACCTGGCCACAAAATGTATGCTGAGCATGAGGTTAAGGAAGAAAGAGGAGAATGGCCTGGCACACTGGAAATAAACACCATTTCTCCCTGCCCTTTTTGCCACCTCAGACTAGTGACCTTCCTGTCAGTAAATTCTTCAGCTGCGATCAGAAGACCTAGAGACACAACCCAGAGAGCAATAAGTGAGGTACTGGGAGCACAGTGCATAACCCCATCCAGGTGAGGATTGAGGGCCGGGAAGCTTGGAGTCCAGTGGCTGTGGCTACCAAGTCCAGGAGCCGGCCGGCAACCCCCCAGCTTCACCACAGGTCAGTGCCCTGTTTGCAGGCACTGCTGGTGAGCGCCAGGCAAGCGTGTGCTCTGATGCCCATGGAGCCTGCTGAAAAGCCAAGGAAAAAGCAGTGAGGAAAATCAGCATGAAAACAGACAGTGGGAGCTGCTGAATTTTCCAGCAAGCACTCTGTCACCAGCATAGAGTTCCAGCCCAGGAGGTGAGAACAGGCTGCTGTCCTGTAACATCTCTAGGTGCTCTCACCTACTTGGGAAGGTGTCAGCTGTTGCCACTGGGGTGAAACAGATTTCTTCCTTTCTTAGAGAGATGTGTTTTTTCCATCTCCTCCAGCACAAACAAAGAAGAGCCCTGTGATCTTACAGGGACCTTATTTTGTAAGGCATGCTTCCAAACCCACTCCAAATGCTTGCTCCTTATCCATTCGCAGTCTACTATGGACAGGAAAGTGTGGAACACGTAGCAGTGTCTCAGTGTTAGAGATGTGCTGACAGTTTATGCTTGTTCTTCTGAGGTTTTCTTCCTGTGATTTATTTAAGACAGAATTCTGATGAAATCCAAGACTTCTGATGAAACCAGACACTTTGAGCTGAATCAGAAATGTGTATCTGTAAATGCCAGAAATGCAACAGCCCATCCTGTGTGTTGAAAGAAACTTTCCTCCCTACAGGTCTTTCTTTATAATAAAAAGGGCTCAGCTATTCCTGAAATATGGTTTTTATACTAAAATGGGACTCCATTGTTCCACCTTCTGACTAAAGTAGAGGAAGGCTTGGATGTGGAGGAGGACCAGATTCTCATCTGCTGCTCCCATTTGGCCCTTTGGGAAATTTCACCAGAAGGGAATGTCTGAGGGTGCTAGTTCCCCTACAACTCCCTTACCTGTGTCTCTTCATGGTCCTCAAGGCTGTGGTGACCACAGTTAGGCTCTGTGGCATGGCAGAATGTTTCTGCTACGGTACTAGAGACACAAGGAGAGCCAGGAGCTACAGCCCTGCTAAGCCTTCTTCATGGAATGTTAACAACACAAGATTTTCCATCTAATTTTTTATTGTTAGCCACATTTCACAGGAGATAGAAGGTTTATACCAGCCAAAGCTATGATATATAGAATTCTTTGAAATTTCCAACTGCTGAACTCATGCAGAACCCTGCAGAACTCTTGCTGAACTTCACCAAGACCCTCAGCAGCTTTCTGGGTCTCAGCAGTGCCCAAAATTGTCGTCAAACCCACTCTGCTGATGTTTTGTCACTGTAAAAAACCCCAAAAGCCAACAACTTGGGCCACAACATTCAACCTCCTGGATGGAAACAGAATGAGCTATGTAAATGTTTATTGCATAGGATGTACCAAACCCCAGATCAGTTCTTTTTATTCACAATTAAGATGACCTCTTTTCCACCAACTTATCCTTAATTTGGAGAATCACTTTTGTGATTCTTGCAACCACAGGAGAATGGCTCTTGAATTGTCTCATGAATTTTCACCAAGATGTGAATTTTTCAGGGGTAAGGGCCAGTGCCTGCTTAGCATCAGCTGGCTCCATAAACACAAAGGCAGGATTGCTGCAAAGCCCTCTCTTGACTTTCTGTCCAAGGACATGTGCTACCATCTGACTTCTGAGACTAGGAAACAAAGCAATGCTTGTTTTAGCTTGATTCACAGTGTTAAGTAACAAATCCAAACCTAATTTTGTTCTGTCAAGTTAAAGGATATACATATCACTTAATAATCTTGGATTTGGCTTGACATTTGACGCTCAGAAAAGTTCACAGGAACACAGCTTGCTTCAAACAAGTGGAAAGAGCTAAGAAAACATTGTCTGGCTATGTTTAGTCCAGATGCAACTCAAAATCCATTACCTGTAGCTTTTCAATTTTTTTTTCTCTGTCATTCTATCAGGTCAGGACTCAGGCAAGTAATTTGAAGCAGCAGGGACTGCTTCTTACTTACGTATTAACCTTTCCAGTATTCCATGCCCTCCCTTTCAACACTGCACATTAACAGGCTTCTGCCAACACAAACTTGTCTGTTTTGGTAATTGGGCAAGATTTGAGTTCCAGGAGGATCTAATAAGTGACATTATCTAATGTGACCATTGAAAGTGTGCTCCTTAGGAAAGGAAGTGGTTTTAAATGATGGATAATCAAATCACTAATAAAGTCCACCTGGAAATCATATTATTCCAAATTGCCCAATTTTCATTTTTCTAACTTTCCTCAAGACTGGGCTGTAAATCCCTCTGGTTGTGCAGGACGTGCTGTATAAACCCCTAAATTTTGGTCGCCATCTCACAGCACCATGTGGATTTGTGACCATTGAGGTACTATCCCACCTCTTTCCTTGGGCCCAGGAACCCTATTTCAGCTCAGGCTTTGTCTTGCCTTTCACCCAGACTCATGGACAGGCCTTGGATCCGCACACCAGCCTTGTTTCCAGTCCTGTCTTTGGTCTCTTCTTCTGCTGCTCCCAACTCGTATCCCTGGATGGATCCTGGATTTTCACTTATTGGGTGGGGGAATGCTGTTGATGGACCCTGTTACCAGCACTCAACTCTGCCTGCTAGAGGACAGTCAGTGAGGATGCTGTGTACTTTGGGGTTTGCCTCAGCTTCTGGCTGATCCCTCTGCTGATGGCAAACCATTCCTCCCCTGCAGGTTAACACCTGTAGCATCTCGAGCCTGGGTCGCACAATCAGTGCCACTGACAATCTGCAAATACTGCTCTGTGTGTGGAGAGAATTTCTAATGCTCTCTGCCTTCCACCTGTCCTGCTGCTAGCAGTCTTGCTCTTAAAGAATCACTTTCTCCCTTGCTCCCTTTCTGTCTGTTCACATTCCTTACTTGGTATTTTTTTTCTTTTCCTGCAAAATTTCTGACTGGAAAGTTGCAGGGGTAGCAGCCCAACATCACGAGGAATCTGTGGGCATGCTGGGGGAAAAGAGTTGATGGGTATTGTCATTTGTGTGTATAAGCCTCATCCCCTACTCTACTTTATCCAGGTTTTTCAAAACATGAGAGATGGTGGTGCTGAAAGGGTGAAATGCTATGATATAATAATGTACTGCTATTCAAAGTAGCATATTCTATGATTTCACTCCCTCCTCCAAAACTATGAACATAAATTATGTTGCTGGTTATATTATCACCACACACTGCAATCAGGCATTCATAAGATTCAAATCCACTGAAGTCATAAGCAGTCCTAGAGTTAATGCATCCAAGAAAGTCCAAAAAGTATTGTGCAGTACTTGGTTTTCTGGTTTTACAACATAGTTTGGTCCTTTGGAAAATGGGGTCAGGAGAAAGCAAGCTGAATTGAAGATAAAAAAATTAGCATATATTAGTATGCTTGAACTGCTTCTACATCTATTTTAACATCATTTTCTATATACTCCCTTGCCGCGATTCAAACTTCATCTCCTGTCTCTGATAAAGTCCTTGGTATTCGTTCTTAATACAACAGAATGTTACTGTTACATAATATTTATAGCAAGCCTTCCTAAATCCTCCAAATTAACTTAACTATGCAAAAATTCAAGCTATGCATCGAGGACCAAGCACAACAGCTTTCGGTTGTGGGAAAGAGTGAGAAGTTTAACTCTCAGTTTCCTGGATTTGTCAAGCTTAATCCTAACCCAGAACATTTGTTTTAATGCATTTCTCTGTGTTTTGGGAAATAAAGGAGCATTTGTCTCCCTTGCAGTTGCACACAAAGCCAATTTCAGTGTCTCCAACTATCATATCTAATATACCAAAAAGATCCATTCACGGTCCATGTTCTCCTTGTCTGGGCATATCACACTTGTGTAGCAGATGCATGATCTTCAGATGTCTTAGTCTTTCCCTAGCACATCCCAAGGGTCCCTGATACATACTGATTCAATTTTCTAGTCAGAAATCATTGGACCGGATAAAATAGCTTAAAAATTACCAAAAAGTCAGAAAATGAGCCTGGCAGGAGCCTTAAGAATTCCAGCTCTCTGCAGAAAACAATAATCCAGGCCCCTCAACATAGTTTCTCTTCTGCTCTATTCTTGAAGACCTCAGTGCAGGCAGTCACATCTCCATTGTGTGTACATATGTACTTGCTCCCTGCAGAAACTTTTCATAGTGTCTGACCTAAATCTTCCTTGATAGAATCTGATTTTATTCCCCCTTATCTGATTCATCACAGTTCTAGAGACAATTTATTCCTTTTGTCTTTTCATCTTTACTTGAAAGCTATTATTTTGTCTTCTCCCTAATCTTTTCTTCTTTAAGATATACAAGTTCAAGCCTCCTAATCTTTTCTCATAGTCATGTTTCTGGATCTCTGTTGGTCCACTCTGCCGTATCTCCAACTGCTCCACATATCAAATGCTGAACATCTTCACTTGCCTTAGAAAAGACAGCCCCTCTAAAACATTCTGGCATTACCCACCCTATGTCCCTAAGTCACATTAAAGGGGCAGATGGCATTGACCAGAATGCATTTGCTTTTTGCAGATACAGGCTGACAAGGCAATTGCTTTTCCTCCTGCCAGTGTACTCGACCTAAAGAGAGATTACAGGAACAGAAGTGTACCAACTCTCTTCCTGCCTTGCTGTTTTGATCAACTATAAGTCATATTTTTGCAGGTCTAGTTTAAAATTTTGGGCTTTTTTTTTTGCCTATATGTGTCTATAAGCATGTCTCTCTCTCTCTCTCTATGTGTATATAAAATGCACAAAATCACACACAGATACACATAACCCAGTATATGTACGTGCATGTATATGTAGTGTTATATATAAGCACATGTGTATACATCCGGCAAGCAGTTCTTCCTTCACTTCCCCTCGTTAAAAGTGGAAGGAAGCACAACTTCATTCACCCTAAAAGAGCCTGCGCAGCACAGGGCAGATGCCACTAGTCAGCAGATTGTTTCTGCCTGGAGGAAATTGGAGAAATTTTACACTAAAGGGCAGGGAACTTTACTGGACCTTTTGATGATCCCCTTCTGTAATGTCACAGAATCTTGTCAGCACAAAGACAATAAAGCAGGCTTGTTTAAATAACCCATTACTGTTCGTCTCTTATTCAGACCACGTCACCAAATAAATGACTGCTGTGTCTGTTTTTTCATCAATTCCTCTTTGTTTCAGACTGCCACAGAGGTTTTCCGGATTAACTCACAAGTAAATTAACAGGTTCCTGCTGAATGGACCACACTGAGCAGCATACCCAGACAGAAAATGGCATACCTGACAGGGACTGAGAATCGGTTTCTTGTTGAGCAGGGCTAAACCCAAGATGCAGACATGTGATTATTATTGTTGGAATATATACAAAGTTATTGGAAATTCTGCATACATAAACTGTTCTTCCCTGATATGTGGAGGTGGTGCATGAGTAGGTCTCGGGTGTCAAACAGTTTTTCTAAATTTATCCCAATATTTCATGTGAATTGAGCCAAAAGTGGTCAGCTTAGCCAGGTTGGGCTCTGTTGGAAGACTGCTGCTGCTGAAGGAGCCAGGCGCTTCCTCTTCCTTCTCCTCTCCGTTCTCACCTTGCTCTGACCTCGCAGGGAGATGATTCAACTCCCTGAATCAGCAGAAGACTAAGGGAAAAAACAGGGTAGGGTTTTGCTGGCTTAGTGAGCTGCCCTGGGTCACCCTGGGGCCATCCCACTAGAATTGTTCCTCTCAGTTCTGCGATCCTCAGCCAGGGCTTTCTAGAGCTTTTGTGCACCACCTTATTGCTTTCCAGAAGCTGACCAAGACACCACCCTAAAGCACACAAATATTAAACAGCTTCTGCATTTCCTTATCCATTTGGTAATATTCCCCTGGAAAATGCAGCTGAAATTATCTTGGAATCGGCAGAGGAGGATGGGCTTTCGGGAGAGAGATTCAGAGCAGAAGTCCAACTTTGCCTTCCTCAAACAGCTTTTGGAGAAACATACATCCCAGGAGGCTCAGGGCTAAGTGCTCACGCACAGCACTGAACAAACCCCAGCTATGAGCACTTCTCCTGCCCCCCAAGTGGTACTGTCAAAGGCTGGGGAAGATGATTGGACCCAAAATCCTAAAACTGAGACATTTTATCTAAAATAACCCACCAAAAACCCCAACAAAAAACAACAAAAACCCCAACCCAACAACACACAAACCAAAATGAAGCAAAACATACTAACAAAAAATAAGAGACTTTTTTTTAAATTGAATTTTCCATTAGAAGGAAGTGGTAATTCATTGAAGGCATCATATGGAAGTGCACTTCCTCAGTTGTGATAAATACATAGCAGCTCTAGACATACTTTGTTATGAGCTTTCAGCTGTACTATACTAATTCTAAATGGAAAATTTGTCTTAAAACTATGATATGGATTAAACCCTGCTGTATACTTTAATAAACAGTGCCAGTAATATTTATTGTAGTTTGCTATTTATTGAAAAAAGTAGGAAATTTAGGGCAAATGAAAATATGCCTATATTTGCAGAAATAACAACTGAAACACACAGAAGATAATCTGGAATATTATTAATTTGTGAAAGCAAACAAATCTTTACTGTTATGTTTAGACAGGCAAGATTAAACCCCCAGTTTTTCACTGAAGGCAGAAAAGCCTCTGGAAATTTATTTGTCTGGTTAAGTTACATGTATTTCTCCAGCCTATATGTGGTATCTTTGGAAAAGTGAGGAATGTATCTCCTGAAGTCAGTGAAATTATTCTGTTAGAAAAGATACAAAAAATTAGACCTCAAACTCTGAAAAACAGGCTAACAATCTCCTGCTGCCAAGGTCTGGCACTGTAACAGAAAGCTTGGAACTATTTATATGTGTGTCTTTGCATGTGTGTTATCATTTTTGTGCTATTCTGGAGCTTCCATTTCTATATTTAGTTGGAATATTTGTACCAAAACAATTGAAACTCACATTTGGAAACAGCAGAATCTGTTTATATTCATTTTATATTTATTGTGCCTTTTTGTGGATCTCCAGTCCCTGCTGCAGTAATCCCTTTGAAGTTCAGCTGTATTTTACTCCATCTTATTTCACCATGGTTATTCCTCCTTTAGAAGGACCAAGGCAACAGCAAAAGAGAAAGATGATTCAGCAGACAGCTGCTGATATCAGCAGAATCAGAGTTCAAAAATGTGAGGCTAGGCAGCAAAACTATTTCTCATCTTGCATTCCAGAGAGCAAGTTAATTTTCCTCTTCTCCTCAGAGTATAATCCAACAGCAATGAGCAGAATTGATATTCTGAACAGCCAGACCAATATGGATGATACGGACACTTCCTGACCTATCTCCCCTTGCTGAGCCACAGCTGCACTGAATCTTGGCTGAGGTTCTGGCAGTCAGATCAGTTCTTTCATTGCACATTTATATTCCATCGTCCTTGAATTTCTGCATTCAAAACACTAGAATAACAAGGAAAAAAAAAAAAAAAGAAAAGAAGGTAAAAATCTTTTCCCCCACTCTTGATTTTCCAGCATGGAAAAGGAAGCAGGGATGTTAAAAACTTTGCAGGCTTGCCAAAGTGTTTCAGGAGATGCCAGATTTCTTTAATTTTTAATGATGCACTTAGAAGAGGGAAATTTTCAAGTCTTGAGTTTACACAGCTGATAATGTCCAGCTAAAATAACATCCTCATCATGAGGTGTTACCCAGGGCAAAGAGAGTCCCTTAAGCACTGGCATCACAGAACTGCTGTAATTTCACTTCTGTGAAGGTCTGGGACCCCAGGTAGATCTGGAATGAATAGAATGTACCCTTAGTGCTTTCCCTACTGCTAGAAACAAACTTTGGTTTATACTTCAGTGAAGTTCATAATGCCTGTTTTGCCACTGGCAGAATATGTTCTGTGTCCACATAGTTCCTCTTGCAGCCTTGCTTTGTGCACAATAGCTCTGCACAAGAAGTAAAATAGGAATGCTTCCTACAGGTTTTAAACCAGAGGTATTGTGAGAGAGCATTTTGTATTGCATTGAGATCTCAGGTCAGGAACTAATAGCAGCTTTTTTTAGCAGCGTGCCATGGGAATGCTCAGCTAACAGAAATGTGCTCTTAGGACCTGCTGACATGTCTGGAAAGAAGGGGCAGTGTGGCACTTGTATAGAGCCAGTGAGAGATCATAGCCCTGCACAAAGTTGGCATCAACATACACAGTACTGTCAATCCCTGTGCTGATGTGAAACTTCTTTTCTAGGGATTGCCACTCAGTGCCTCTACATTCATGCGTAAGGCAAACGCCGAAAGCTTTTCTCCTGGAGCAGCAAGTGCTTACCTAAGAATTACATTCTTCTTCCCTTTCACATAAACTTGCTTGAAAACACCAAATTTAAAGAAGGAGAAGGAACAAAACATATTTTCTCAAATTGCCCTGCAGAGCAAAAAAATGCCATTACTAAACCATACACAAATTTCATTGTTCAGGGACAAAAGTAATTTTATTCCTAACTGTTACTGCTCTCCCTGGGGCATCTGTCCTTTAGTTTATACCTGCATCTGTCTTAAAGATATGATCCTAACAAATACTGTTCACTCCTACATGCTCTGGAGGAAATTCTATTATTTCTGAAATCAATGACAAAACATCCTTTAGTGCAGCCAAAATTTTTTCTGTAATTATAACTACAGCTTATTCCCTGTCTCAAGTGTAAGTTTCTCTCTGCACCACACTGGCATATTCTTTCCTTCTGGCTCCTAACATATTAAATTTCCTACTTGTTTTTACAAATGTATAGCCAATAGTTTCCAGATCTTAATTCCTATATTACCAACTTACGCACAATTTGTCAAAACTCAGTTAAAATAGTCAATGTCTCCACTGGCCTGAGGATGATAAATGGGATGTCTGTTCCTCATATTTCTTTCCTTAGGAAGCTCTAGAAACTCCATTTATGTGAACAGAAATCCACTATCAGAGACTAACCAAGAGAAACTTGTCTGGTAAGTGATACCTCAGTGCATTTGCTGATGCGGTCAATTAAAGTAATAACCTAATATCCATGTGTTGGCAATATTTCAAAATATTTCCTTTTCCCAGGCACAACTGACTAAGGAATCTGGATGCATCTCTGACATGAAAATTACAGATGTTTTTCCTACATATCTGGCAGAGATGCTTCTGATCATAGCTGATCAAAATCATAACCCAACTTATTATTATCCCTAACTGCACCACAAACATAACAGGATATGTTTCTGACATGCCCCTGCTCAATGTCATACAGGCACAGAATGGCCTTAGGATTTTGCTCAATGAGAACAGTTACAAATGCAGACAGAACAATGACTCAACTGCAGCCCTGTGCCTGCTTATGAGCAGCATAGCATGCTTCTAAAGGAATGACATTTGAATGATACTACAGCAGTAAATAACATTTGCTTTATCTTCATTACATTCCTGCTATAAATATGTTCTAAAAACAAAAAAATCATCCTTACAATGCAATTTATTGGATTCAGCCTGGAATTTGGGCCACCAGCTCTCTAGCTTCATTCCTTCATGCTTCATCTGCCCAATTATCAAATCCCCTGTCGTACAAAGACACAATTCAGCTGTTCTGAGGGCTTAACTGTGCCCTCAGACACAGGGATGTGCAGTGCTCTGCATCTTGTAACATCGAAATGCACAGCAGCCAGTTTTCACTGGGTACATCCCTGTCTGAGGACTGAAGTAAACAAGTAAACACGATCTGAAAGATCATTTAAGGAGACAAACACGCATTTAGATGCAATGAACTGCTGACCCTGTCAAACCAGGAACATACACCAAAACAATACTGAAACATGAATGCTGGGAGAACAGATGCTCTGATTTACTTTTACTCTCCTCTCAGAGTAGGTATTCTGGATGTGCAAGTGCACTGTACCCTAGACTTCTATCCAACCTCGTGAATATTTGAAATTCTATTTTTCATTTTCTTTACCACCTATTCCCTCTCCTTTGAAAGATTTATGTCAAGGCCTTACTTTTATATCAACCATCTCCCTGTCAGTTTATCTCTCTGATTATCAGTCACTTCTGAGAAAATCTCTATGATCTAAGATGTTTTATGTGTGCTTGCAACTTCATCATGTGTTGCAATGGAGGATTCTTTTCTGTGATGGAATGACCAACCGATTGATGGTGAGAAAATGTTTAAAGAGAAATGCTGAAGAAAAAGAGGCTGCAGGCAAATCTCCATTGCAGAATGATGCACCAAAACCTGCTTTTGAGCATTATGAGCCATGGGTTTGTTCATCCTTTCCAGAGGTCTATGGCATACCGCACATTTTTCTACAAAGAATATTAGAGGTATTATTATAATTCAAATCACTCACAGTAACAGGACCGAAGCCAGTCAAAGGATATTTTCTGGCCATCAGAAAGGAAGGCACACTGTAAGTTCTACTTTCTGCCATCACAGAGCCCAAAATAGCATAACCAGTTCTAGCTGGCACCCAAGGCAGTGACATGGATCACTTGACAGCCAAGGGCTGAGTGTCAGCTGAGAAAGTGTGATTGTCTGTCCACATTGGTGCCTTCTCCAAGAGAGCCATGCCAGTCAGGAAGAAAAGAACTCATTGCCCTGGAAGTCTCTCTGCAGGCAGGCATGGGCTTTCCGAAGAAGGGCCCATTTCATGGTGCTGTGGAAAGTTCCACCCCATCTCCTTTAGGAACCCCCAATTTCAATAAAATGGGAGATGAGTCTTCTCCCCCAGGTTCTCATTAGAAGGAGGCAGGAATTGCCAAGGAACCATCAAGTAACCACTTAGGTTACAATTCTGCAATGGCCTGTAAAAGGCAATGTCTGTTCCCTTACCACATGCACATATTCCCCTTAATGGAATCAAACACCCATGAATGGTAAAGGTGAGAATATTTGGCTATCAACAAGTAAGTAGAGGTCTTCATTCTTTGTTCAGCTTTTTGAACTACTTCACCCTACAAAGCATTACAATTAAGTCATGAAGTGGAAACCAACAGGCTCAGAGGCTTCCTGACCCTGATGAAACTGCTCGACTTTTGTAGCCTGTTTAGCAGGGCATGTTTAGCAGTCTGCATGAGCAGACTGATTTTGTAAAAGCAGCCTTCATTTTTACTGATAAGCTGAGCTGTCAGAATTCATTTCACACACAGATAAAATCAAAACGCAGATCTCTGCAGGAATAAATACCTATGCAGACAAGGTGTTGCTTTTACTGTGAATACTACTCAAAAATATGCCAGATATGAATTTGAGAAAAAGATCCCATTAAAAAGTATATGAAAAGTTCTGGACAAGTGGCACTGGAAACTTCTTAAAAGATTGCATGAAAGACTTTATCATTTCAGAAGCACTGAGTTTTCCCTGGAAGCACAGTGAGAGGTTGCTAGACTCCTGAGAGAATAAATAAAAAGGAGATGTTCATTTTTCATTCTCGGTAAAATATTGATGAAGAACCGTTGTCAAAATCTATTTGGCAAACTGTTTGGTGTATCTTAAATTACTGCATTTTATGTTTCTGGACATGAACAACATAATCTTTCAAGATGCTCCAAAATAATAGTTGTAGTGAAAAAAGAATATTGAATTTTGGTTTATTACAGTCCACTAGGTAATAAAACTGTCAGTGTTTCATTTGGACAATTTTACTGAGTGGAATAAACAGTCATAAAGGTCAGTGTTTTTCACAGTGTTTTAAAGGTGCTCACTGACCATTTTCTGATTTTACCACAGTTTTTGCCTTCATTATCACAAAAATCGCCTGGAGAGAGCCGTGGATTGATAATTACTAGGATGAATTTCTGTTTGGTTTAATAGGACTGACTGGTAGGTCAGTGTTCCAGACAAAGACTAATTAAACTTTTTTAAAAAGAGACTTAGTTGTCTTCAGAGTGGTGCAAGTACACTAGTGACAGAACTGTGTCTGTGTTTGATGAACACAAGGTGGGTGAGTAAGACAGAGAGGTGAGTCTCCATGACAAAGGGGGGAAAGCAGAACCAGAATAAAAATAATTTAAGATTCCTCAGATGTGAAGATACAAGGGAATTCCATCTGTATCCCCATGCAGCACTTCCACCACATATGTTCATATAAGTATGCATATGAGTACAGCCATTTGAAAGGATTGTTGCCTTCATTGTTTCTCACTGTTAAAAAGAAGAAAAAGAGCTTCCTACCTTCAGACCAGCCTTTCCAAGCCCCTGGGGCTGCAGCCCAGCTTAGAGCTTAGGAAACTCTGCAGCTGGCCAAAAGGTTTAGTGAGCCATATTCCCGACAGTCTCAGTCATTTCTGCATTTGTTCTCTCTTTCACTAGAGGTTCAGAAATGGGGAGTCCTGGGGACTTTTGTACCAAAGCTCTTTGTGCAAGTCTCACCTCAGAACTGCTCCCAGGTCGTTGTGAGCAGCCGGCTGTCGACCAGCAGAGTCAGACACTGTGATTTGGGTCCCTGGCTGAGAGGCAAAAGCACTGTGAATAGAAGAATAGCAACGTGCTCCTTCGCAATTAGGTATTTGTGTGAAGAAAAACCTCATTTGTGAGAATGATCATGAATAGGGAATAAAAGGAGGTATGAACACGATCACACTGAACAGCTGCTCAGAGCTGGAACAAATGTTGGTGAATACTCATTTGCAGTATTCTTCTAGATCTGGATTTTCTTTTCTCCCTTCAAATATGGTCTCTGCTTGAGTGGCTTAGCAAAATAAAGACAGATGGCAGTGGATTATCTCTAACACTTCATTAATTGCAGTGCAGCCATTACAGTATTTCTAAAGCACTCGCCAGAGCTTTGCCTGATGATTTCCTTTAACTGAGTCACATGCCACTTAGTGAGTAGGGACCTAATAAGAAATTGTGACTTATTAATTAAGGATGCCGGTGTTAGTCATAGCAGCATATAAATACATTAGCAAACTTCGTGGCTGAATACGTTGTGTATTTGGGATAACTTTTTCAGTGTAAAATAAGAAATCACAAATTCTTGCAAAGGCATGGCTGCTTTACATTGCCTTGCAGTCATGGCACAGATAGTGCCGGATTTTAGAGCCTAATTCACTCTGATGCCATCCAGCTTTCAAAATTAGGAGCCTAATTTCCTTTTCCAAAATTGGCTTAGGAACATACAGCCAAACTTAGAGATGATTCAAAGCCTGAAGATTCAGATAACACACAGTGAAATTACTAATGTTACTAGGTACTTAGATCTAATGACCACAGAGACTATCTGGAAATCTTTTGGTTATGTTTTCTTCTGCTTATAAAAATGTGATTCATTCACTCCTGGGATAGAAGTAATAGCAGGTTACTTAAGTAACCTGCAGATAAGTGACAGCACATTTATCATTTTTTAAATTCTCTTTTAGATAAGCATTAGTTTGAAATATATGTGAAGAAAATGTCTGTTGAATAATTTTGAATACACTTGCTTAAAAATATAGCTGGCATAATGCACAGAAAGTGAAAGGACTATAACCATAAAGGATCTCTCAATTCTGATAGAAAACAGTTTTAGGTACAAACCCAGAGGCACACACTTAAAACACTGTACGTATTTCACAACCCTGACATTCACAATTCAGTAGAATTATCAAAGCTCACAGACATTCATCCAATGAAAAGCCGGCTGGCTGCAGCCTCAGTGCCATCTTGATCTCCTGCCCCAGGTTTCCACAGGCAGCAGATCCTGTGGCACAGTAACTGTAAGTGCCCAGCCACTCTGGCAATACGTCCCGTGCATATAGGGGATTATCCCCAAACTTATTCCAGAAGGAGCAGCAGCTCGCATTTCTGCACTGCTCTGAAGAAATTTCCATCCCTTCCCTCCTTTTCCACAGTTGCACCAGTCCAACAAACTCAACATAGGCTGAAGAGAAAATATTCATCCTGCCAAGCGGTATTTTTGGTTTGATAGGCAGCTAGAGCACAGAGAGAGGTATTACCAGGGTGTACAAGACAATGAAGTCTTGTACAGCAACAGTTTGATCCTGATGTCAAAGAGAAAAGGGCAAACAAAAGGAGAATCAGAAAGAACAACAGAAATAATTTGTGCTCTGGAAAGTCTAACGTAGATACTGAAATCTGAGGTGCTCAGCCTGAATTTGGCTAAGCAGTGATTCAGTCACAGTCTAATAGTGCCAACACAAGAAAAAGATTGCTGGCTGTGGCTGTCTCTTTAATTTTGCAAAGAGAGAATAAGACAGAAAAGACAAAACAAAACAAAACAACAAAAGAGCTGGAATAGGAGCAGAAGCTAAACAAAATCAAACCAGAAATAGCACATTCCCAGCAGCAAGGGTGGATAATTAGCCACTGGAACAGTGTGCCACTGTATGTGGTGAAGACATTAAGTCTTCACAGCAAGGTTGGATCTGTCTCCTCTGTCCAAACACAAGTTGTGATGTCTATGCAGAAATGACTGAGGTTTTTCTGACATGTGCTGTCCTGAACGTTGGACCACATGACTTTTATAATTCCTTCTGTTCTATCAGGCTATTTATGGAATACACGGTCTTTGTATACCAGATTGGTAAAAGCATGCAAGTGGTGCTATGTTGACTCTTTGTTCTACTTTTGTTGCTATTTATTAAGAGGGTTCTCAAAAGTCTGAGTGAGTGCCAGAATGCCCTCAGGCTCTCCACAGCTGAGCTAGAGAGTGGAATGCAACTGTGGCTCCCAGGGGGTGTTGTAAAGTCCAGTGTCCCCTGCCTCCTCAGGAGGAATCTGCAGCCCTGGTTTGGACACTGCAGCTCACCCTGCTGTGCACAAGTGCCAACTGCCTCAGGTGAGATTCAGAACAGGCAGCACACCAAGTGGGCAGAGATCTAAACTTGCTCATAGAAAATGGTGGAGGACATGTTTATTTTTCCCTCTGTTCGGTCTAGTTTTGAGATGCAAGGGAGTAAGCAGGGCTACCTCTGGACTCACAGAACAAAACCTGCTCTTAAATTAGAAAGCTAGGATCACCCTGGCCCTGAAACCCAAAGAAACTGTCAGTTCTGCTCACCTTCAGCAATTCCCTGTCAGAGGACTCTTGGCCGAGCTCAGCTATCCATACCCTGGAACGTGGGTTCAAACCCAGCCTGGTTTAGACAATAGGTAACACTGTGAATGTGAGCACTTTCCAAAACTTGCACTGAATACAAGGTGTGACAAGTCCAGTGGTGGGAGTAGAATTTAAAGATAAGTAATTTTTAAAGTACATCTATGGGACAAATGCATCTACCCTTCCTCTCTAATCATCTATCATCACATGCCTTTTCTTCAGTCTAGGATTTTCACTCATCAGGTGCCCTCTATCATAGTGTTCGGATCACATCTCTAAAGTCCTGTTTCAAATGGGTCTTTGTGGCTTGTTAACTACAGTTTATTCATATCCCATTAGTTTTAATTGTACATATGCAATTTTTGCAAAATCTTCTCAAGGTGAAGATTTCAAAACACATGTTTTGAAAACAATGAGTAACAATGATAAGTACCAATGATTATTGTTGCTAATGCTGGGAAAAGGGTGAAGGTTAACAACTTATTCAGAGCAGAGACACAGAATTGTCTAATTTTGTAGCAGCACAAGACTGCTTTTCTGAGGTCAGCATTCAGAAGTTGGTCTCATGCTGATCTTTGGATGGAAAGATTCTTTTTTGATTTATGTCTTAACAAGCACAAAGAAGTCATGCTAAGAGTAACTTTTTAACTTTTCATAGAAATTCAAGAGAACTCTGAAAAATAAATTTTAGATATTTTAGGGGAAAATTTATGAGCACCTATTTTAGTGACTCTGTATCATTCTTTCCTCTTTAATGTTCAAGCAATATATGAGTTCAGGAATTGTTACACTAAAAATGCCATCCTCAGCCTATACTCTCAACCTGTGCCCAGCAGATGTTTCCATGTAGGATTTAAGAATCTCTCAGTAAGTGCAAGTGGGTTGGTTGTGCCTCATCATTACTGATCCAGTAAAGATTAGCCTATGCATGAGATTTTCTAGAAAATTCCTAAAACTGTAGTCATTATTTATAAACATGTTAAAATTATTTTTAAATTCCTGATTCTATTGACTTTCTGTTGTAGGGAATTCTGCTTTGCAGGGTGATTTTTCCACCATTCTTTCCTGAACTTGCTGTTTTCCTCTCTCCGGTGCTGTTCTTTGTATTTTAGATGGGGAGGCACACTTTGTTACAGCATTATACCTTCTGCAGAGCTTATCATCCCATTCTTATCTCTGCAGCATATCCTGTCTTTTATTGACTGCTTTCAGCAGAGCCCTAATGGCGCTGTGGTGAGAATCTGTACTCTCTGCTGGCCTGATAAGGTTAATTGAGAATTCTCTAATGTTTGGGTAGTTCATACTTTTCTCATCAACAGGCTTGAAATTCACTTTACCATCATTCATCTGGGTAACTGAGGTCTGAATTCCTCCTCAGCCCTCTGTTTCTTCTAAGTCACCTTGACTCATCTTTTCCACAGCGATCACCCTTCCTTCCAAGTCATATATGAGTGTGTATAATAAGCACCACATACCTAAACAAGCTGATGTATCATATCCTAATCTTAACCATGCTCTTTATCACAGCTTCTCCACCTGCCCTTCTTTTTGAAAACAGGTCACAGGAGGCTACAGAAGACAACAGCCAACTTTGCTGGGGACCACACCGAGTCACCAGCACTTCACAGACACCTCCACGCAAGTCAGCCTGAAAGGAGCCAACAATGAGAAACACAGGCTAAAAGCAATGTAAGGTGTTACCTGTTATCAGAATGAGCTACTTCATAACATCATTATGTCTCCAGTTCACACCCCAGGTATTGACAAATAAACCAAAAAACCCCCGTGCACTCCTAAAGATGTCTTCAGATTCTTTGGAGAGTCTGAATGTGGGATTGAAGTTGATAATATTATATGTTGTCTTCATCCATCTGATTTGATAAAATGCCAGGAAGTAGTGTAATAGAAACTTTATTTAAATCTCTGCTATGAAAGCTATTTCAACCTTTATCAGGAGTTTCATAACAATAAAAAATGCATGACTATTTTTCTCACAACACTGAAAATTTACTGGTATTTTGCAAGGCCTGTGGTTTCTGTTCTGTATAAAACAGCTCATATTTTCCTATTAACTAATGCTGCCCTTAAATTGCATCCTGCACTATTGAACAGTAGGGGTGTTTCCTATAAGACTTGGGAAACCTACCTTTAACCTTTCACATGGAATAAAGCTCCTGGGAATCATTGCAGATAGTTTTACATAGAAATCTAAATGACTAAGGAACAGGCCTCATTTTCCAGAACAAACAACATTCAGAAATATACCAGCTATGAATCTGATTGAGTGTGTCCAAGATGAAGATAAATCTTTATAGAACAGTTAATAATAGAGCTATTGCTGTACTACTGTTATGACGGATGGGGGAAAAATTTTAATAAAAAATGTTCCAAGACATTTAAATATTTAAACATTTTCGGTGAACATCAAAGTTCAGTAAATTCCCTGTTACTTTTAAGCTTTTTACATACAAGGTCACTTTCTGCTTTCATCTTATCCTTTTTCCAGATGCATGAATTTTGGAGGATTGCTAGGCACGAGAGCTGCAGATTCACTGGAGAAGGGAAGTTTGTTCTCCCAGGAGTTTCACTCCAATTTTTCACATTAAAGTTCTGACAAAGTGCAGTTGCGTTTAAAGGCTACTGGCACTGTATTAATTACACTGCCTGGGCTGTTGGGTTTGTAATGGATGGTTTGTGCTAGGGATGCAGAAGCTGTTCCTAGTCTGGGTGGCATTTTGTACAGAGCTTTACATCAGAGCAATTGATCCACTCTCACCGAGTTCACTCCTGCTTTCTTTGGCAGAGAAGCCCTAATTTTCATCTGAATAACAGCAGCCCAGTTTAGGCACCTTAAGGCAGCGAGTTGAGGAGGCTGCCATGGTCCCTGCTGCAAGGAAGTGAATTTGGGGTAGTCAACACTGATTCTCACTCCTGCCTCCTCCCTCCCTTGCAGTCTGACACCTGGATCTTCCCAGCATGCCTGGATAGCTGTGCAGTGCCTGAGCTGCGAAATACCCAGTTGGTGTCACACTGCATACCCACACCAGCAGAGTATGAACCTATCAGGGACATCTCAATGCTGAGCATTTTCAAAATACCAAATGACCCATATGAACAGATTGAGTTTATTACAAAATTTTGTTAATACACAAGAATGAAAATGGTCTCTGTGTCCCAGAAAACTGCTGAGGTTTTTTTTTAAAAGCAATTTTTATCACCCAAACCAGGTCAAACAGTCAATCAGGAAAATTTTCTCAAGTTGTTCACTGTTAATAATAAGAAAAAAATGGAAATTATTGAAACCTTTCTGCACAAAAATGTTTCTTTTTTTTTTTTTAACATTGCAGAATTATTTTCTCTTTTCTACAATTTAAATCAGTTTGCTGAAATAACAGCCATTGTAGAATGAATAGTCTGAATTCTTTAGTTTGGAAATTGAGCTCATTTTTTTGGATTTACAATATTTTTGTGAAACCAAATCCCAAATAAGAAATTCTCTAAAATCAGTTATTTTTCACAAATGCATATGAATTTTCAGAGTAAAAGCTTTTGCTATAAAATAAATGGAATTCCTCTCTGCACTTTGAGTAAGAGTGAAACTTACCATTTCTCACATCCTTCTTTTGCAAATATCAGAGAGCTCCAACTTCTATAACAACATGTTTAAATCTGTTTTTTTTTTATCTGCATAAATATTTCAGCAACTGCTATAGGCTGCAGTGTCAATGTTTTTTTCTCAGCAGAGGAACAACTTTTCCTTAAATAGAGGAACCTCTTTTCCTCATTTTTATAATAAACTTGCATAGATATACTTAAACCAGACACATTAGGAAATGTGCAGTCAGTGCATTTCATGGCCATAGCAGTTTTACTACTATTATATTTCATTAGGCTGCTTTATTCATTCCAGGTATCTTCTTCAAGGTCAAAAAAAAAAAAAAAAAAAAAAAAAATCAGTCCAGCAACAGCTGTTTTCAGAGTGCTTTTCCTGTGTACTAACCCATACCCTCCCAATAACATGAGGTCAAATAAAGTAATTAACTGTTCATAAACAAAATGGTGATCTATTATAACTACAGCATGGAAAATAAAAAGTTGTTACTTCCTGTAAATGTAAAGAGAGGTGATTTTCAATAAATTGAAGGGGGAAAATGGCACCATTCCCAGTTTTTCAAGGCTGTACTTATAAGGATTCATTTATCACCTTAGTGACAAGTTCGGGAACTCCTGTCATTAATGCTGAAGCAAAACACATTTGAATGTCATGTCAATAAATCATTTGCCAACTAGAGGGTTGAAGGATTTTACAGTTGTTAATCTGGCTGGTCTGGGAATAGAATTTGCACACCATTTCCTTTCATTACCAGGAACAAAATAAATCCAGATTATTACAATCATGGAAAAAAAGAGGGAGCCTTGGTTTCAAAGATTATTAAAAATGCAGAACTTATACAAAATAACATTGTGATGTATTTGTTTTTCTTATTCTGACATACTATGTTAAAAGTGTGTAAAATCCAATAGTTTCCCAATTCCTTAACCAAAAAATGATCACATATTTTGTACTCAGATTGATTGTACTGTGTTTTGTCAGAAACGAGGCAAAACAAATGGGCTCTGAAGCACAATCTGAAAACGAGCTAATCAAAGCTATTTTGCACAAATGGCAGGGAAGCACTGCAGAGGTGCAAGCCTGTGAGGTCAACATCTGTCAGCAGTTCACCCTGTCCTATGAAATGGAGGTGAAATATCAGCATCTCTCCTGACTGTGACTGTGTCAGTGACTCAAGAAGGGCATATGTGATGGGATCTCTCAAACATCCACATCCTGGCTCTTTAACCATTGCTATATAAGTTTGTGCTCCATTTATGCCTTTCAGTGGATATAATGCAAGTTTATACAATGAAAGGTACTATCAGAGTAATGAGGCAGAAGGCAAAATGTTTTTTCAACAACATTTTTATAGCACTTGAATTCTAATAAGAAGTAACAATCACAAAAATCTTCAAAATGTGAGAGATTCAAAATCCTTTCCCACCACTACCTTAACCAAATTAATCTCTTGTATTCTTGGAGTCCAGAAAAATTTGATCAAAACAAGAGTTGTCCACCCCGAATTTTTTCAGCTTTGAAATTGAATGTGTTTTTCATTGGCTAAATAAACCAATAGGCCAGCATGGAAGCATGGTGAATAGAGAAAGAAAAAAGGTGTAAATGCCTGTAGAACAGTGCTAGAGCTGTGTGGTAGTGGTGGTGAACAATGTAAGCTCAGTTCTGGAGGTGTCATCTGTCATTTATAAATCTCTTGAGTGATCCCACTTTTTTCCAACCCATCAAAGCATGAATGAGCACATACTATCCAATGGAGAAAGAGTCAATCTCTATACCACAGACACCCCATAAATGCTGGTGTTTGCAATCCAGGTAGTAGGGAGGTTCAACATTTTTGTGTCAGCTCTCTTCTAAGGCAAGACTTCAACTCAGGATGCTGATCTTAAATTAACATGTGATATAGTAAATGTACAAAACACCATGGAGCTGTAGGGTAACATAGATGAGTGATATATACCAGTCTTATAAAGAAAAAGGTTTGGGAAAAAAGTGGATTCCCCAAAGTTAGCATACTAAGCTTGATGATATAGCTCACTCAGTTGAAGAAGACTAAAAACTAGAGTGCATAAATGGTTTCTGAATATTTTTGAGTAGCCTCATTGTTGTACAGAGGAATAGACCGGGAACCAGAAAAATATCAGAGTATCAACCAAGCTCTTATGAGCCCTTCTGCTTTCACCCAAGGCTGTCACAGAAGGAAAGTGTTCACTCCAGCCAAAGTGACATGGTGTTCAGGGGCTGAGCAGGATTCAAGAATAAGCAAGGATTGCTGGTCCCCATGAAAGATAGAGGCAGCTGGAAGACACAAAATAAAATGTCTCCTAGAGCATCTGGATCTACTGAAGGGCATGCAGAGCTACCACCCACCCTTGGATTGTTCTCTTTGCTCTTTTTGCACGTGTGTTCAGCTTTGCTGGCCATGATGGGGAGCAGCCTTGACATCCCATTTGTCAGTGAAAGGAGAGAGTTCTTCTCTTGAAGATGGCAGCTCCTTAGGCTTAGTTTCTGAAGCTTGTGAGATGAGGGAAAATTATCAGTACAGAGTCATAGAATATACTGAGTTGGAAGGGACCCATCAAAATCATCAAATCCAACTCCTGGCCCTGTGCAAGACACACCAAGAATCACACTACATGTCTGAAAGTGTTGTTCAAATGAAAAATTCCAAAAATAAGTCCTCCTTAATTACTAATTCATGAGACCTCCAGAGAGGGGAGTATGTCAGAATGGCTTACTGTAGAGAGAACATCTTATGCATAAGCATTATATTACATATGTTAATTACTTCATTGGTATATTATTTTTATAAAGAGACCATATGAAAGAGCAATGACTCTTGAGGGAACAACTAAATGGGAAGGAAGTTGTTAACAGATTTAACAGACTATGTTTAACATACCTTTGATAGCGAAAGATTCTTCAGAAATGTAGTGAGTTGTTCTTGTGCTGATTTCTTAGTGTTTCTTTTGCCATGGAGATCATTGAAAAGTTCCTGTTGTGCTGTACAGAGATTAGGCCATGCATAATAGCCCTAACTGAATCTTCAGTTACACAGGTGTGAGATGAAAGGCTGTTGTAGAGTTTCAAAAATATAGCAGGAAAGAGGTCTGTTCTTCAGCACTAAACAATATTTAACTAGCAGTACCTGGAAGTATTTAAGAAGCCTAATTCTGGAGAATTAACAGTTTTTTTCCTAAATTGTACTTAATGAGTACAATCTTGAATAGATTGGCATAAGGTGGATTTCATTGATCTACCTGAAATTACAGGCAGTTTCACTTTGAGTTACATCTTATAATAATGAAAATTCTGAGAAAAGCTGTCATTTTAAATGTTTACTGCAGTTGGTATCCAAGGGGATGCTAATGATTTGAAAAATGTAAATGCTCATTTTGAGAGAGTAGTTAAGTTCTAGGTTGCATATAAATGCAAGCTTGGCTTTTGAGAGAAATTTCACTTCCACTTCTCCCATATGAAAAGCTAGTGGAGGAGCCCCTGGCACAATTTTTACTCTCAAACCAAGGTCCAAATCCATGAGTTGACAGTAGGCAAAATAGTTCCCCCAAGAAAAGATCCTTTTAATTTGAGGGAAAAATAATAGCATCACCAGTGGTAGGTTAAAATGAATGTAGGATGTATTTCTCCATTAGAAGGTACAGCCTTTGGTTTCCCTGTTTCAAGTGCAAAATGCAGTCTCATCATCTCATTTGACTTCTTACTGCATTCACTCTCCTTTAATGCAAGTGCCCAAGCAGTCAGCTCAAGATGCTGGTAGCAGGGGTTGGAAGTGACCAGCTGGTTAAGCAGTTAGATCTAGGGAGGGAAGACTTGCTGAGGAGACCTTGCAGAGGTATACAAGGTCTGGGTATATACCCACAGAAGTCCATGAGCCGGATGGTGGATGTGTAGGAGAACTGTGGAAGTGGAGTTGGCTCCTGCTCTTGGCCTCGGGCTTGCCCGAAGGTGCTCCTGCAAGTGGCAAGCAGATTGAAGGCAGGGCAGATGCAGAGGCAGGCAGCCCTGGAAAGGCACAGGGCATTTTAAAAGGACCTAGATTTAGCTAAAAGCTTTTTGAAAGACACTTAGTGTGATGCCTCTCACCCAGCTGTAATGGCTCTTGGCAGGTGGGTGTTCACTGCTTAGGCTTTCATTTTAGGCACTCTGCCCAAAAAGAGAGAGAAATAGGCAGTCTTTAGCAGCAGTTCATCTGACCTATTTTAATGTGCTGCTGAGGAGGGGTTGAATTGCCCAGAAGTGCATATTTCTGGTCAGATAAATTTGCCAAATGAAACTTACTTTTATTCACAGCTTCGGGAAGAAGAGATTTCTGAGGTGGATCCCAGCATGGAAGCAGTGTGGATGGCTGTGGGTTGATTTCATTTTAGTTGCTCTGACCATTATTTAAGCCTGTGCTTTGTATTGAATGAACATCATGCTTAATGATGATAGAAAGTGTCAGGTTCCCCATGTGTGCTGCACAGATGGTCCACAGTGACCCTGACTGTGTATTTAATGTGCACAGAGACCACTTGCACCACACATGTGCAGGAGATTTGAAAAACATCAGCCTTGTTGCACACATGGTGAAAAGTTGATCCTCACATAGCAGGAACCTGTGAGGAAGAAACGATTCCAGCTTGGTCCTTTGTTTTCTGTAAATCCCAGTCAAATGTATACATTCCTTACATGCCATGAGCCAGGGGGAGGTATGTGGGGGAACCCAGACACTAGACAGCCCTACCATTCCTGTCACCAGGAGAACAGTCCCTCGGAGGGATCAGTGAGCTAAACCACCACGATGGCAGACACTTGGTGGAGCAGAGCTGTGTCATTGCAGGAGAAGTACTTTGATGGTCCATTTAATCCAGGCTCCCAACAAAGAACAAACTGAAAATTGTATAGGAATCCTACACACTGAAATTTCACCTCATATTTGTCCCAAAAGCAACCATGTCTTTAGAAAGGTCTGCCAGTATTATTGAATTTAAATGTATTTTCTGTTAGCTAATCAATTTTTAGTATCTAAATCTGGCTGCTTTTCCTTGGTTCAGCTAATATTTTTCACCAGTTCTGAGAAAAATAAATCAAGGCATGGTATTTTATCTACAGTGCTACTATTTCAAGCAATGTTTCAACCAGCTGTCACTGTGCTACCAGAAGATTTTCTGTTTTCTAGAGTTTTGTGCAGTTTGGGCGATACAGTGGTAAGTCAGAGTGAAACCCACAGGCATTCTAGACTTCCTCTTGTTTAAATTATATCCAAATCAAGTATTTTGGGCCCTCAGATGTTGCATGGCATGTTAATGCATGACTGTAAGGTATTAACTGGTTCTTCTCTGAAATTTCACATGCTGTTTTGGCATAACTCTGAAAGACTAAAGAGTTTTTAAAACATTTTATTGAATTACAGCAGTGCAAGCTTCTTAATCCTAAAGACAGTTGTACACTTCAGTGAATTTTGCCCATGTGTATGACTAGACTTAGAAATGAGAAGTAAAGAAATCCTCACTGACCAGCTAATGGGTTGGGACATTTTCTGGACCTGAAAAGCCTGAATCTGATATTTTCTCCCAGTATAAGGACACTTCAGGAGACTGCTTTAACTACTCCACTAGAGAATATGATATGATGCAGGAAGAAAACTGTTAAAGCTAAGTTAGGTTTGTGCAAAGTCCTTAAAGACTTATTGAAATAAGGCAAAAACTCTTGTTCAGTCAGGAAAGTGGACCTTCGCTTGCCTGAAAAAGAGAGAACAGGAATTAAATTTCTCACTTTATTCTGTATATGGTTCTCAGAGCTATATCTATTTTTCTATTTTTTAGTGTTTTCTATTAATTGTAGTTGTTAAAATTGCTCTCATTGAAAATGAAGTGTTTTTATTTTGGCTTGCCTTGTTCTTCAGTGTGAAAACAGGGAACAAAATCCTCACATTTTGGTTAAAACAGTTCATTTTACTTATTTGATTTGAGAATGGCAAAAATTTAACCAAATTTATTTAAGGAAACCAGAAAAATTAGTTATCCACTCAATCCTCTAGCTAAAAAAGATGAGAAAAAAAACCCTAGGAATTACTTCATGATGGATCCTGTTAGATTTATGTACAGGATTGCATGATGTGTTTGTGACAGCAGTAGGCTTGAATGGAACAGTCACAGTGAGTCTTTACCCTCACATGTTTCTTTAAGGTTTCTCTTTAGGGTTTCCAGAGATAAGGGAATTATTACTATTTTACTCTTTTTTTTTTTTTTTTTTCTTTGAATGAGAGTGGCTGAAAAGTCTGTATTGAGTAAAGATTGAGGAGCTGTAGCCATGGGAACCAAGCTGATGCTGGTGTCTTTGTCTAAAGGAATCAAACCTCTCAAAACTCCCAGAAGCATCTTTATAAGAGCAACAGTAGCAGAAATGACAACAGGAAGGAAAGCTATTGATGCTCTGCCAGCAGAAACTGGGAATATCAACATTAGAGAAGACTGTGACAATGATTTAACAAGGAATATATAGCATATACACAAGAAAGTTCCACCAAAACCCTCCCAAAACTAAAAGCTGCAAAAGACTCTGTGTACCAGCTGTTGGGAGCATGGGTTTGAATGTAGGAGGGAATGACTCAGTCCTCAATTAAGTGAGTTTCGTGGCTATGAGTGTCACTTGCACGTGTATAGATGGAACAGAGGCCCCAGCTCAGAAAACAGAGTCAGCAGCTTTTAACCCTTGCACTGAAAAACTAGCTGCATGGTATCTTTTTCCCCATGTGATAGGAACAGAGAAGAACTTTGGAGTTATACACAGCTCTTCTTCAGAAATACCAGCTGCCCAAAGCCTGAATACAGAAACACCACAGAAATGGCTGCTTTGACAACGACTGAGAAATTCCAAGCATCAAATTGTCCACCACCACAGCAAGAGGGAAAATGGTTTCACAACTGTTTTGGAAGAAGAGGATCTCTAGGCAGATGGCATTTGGCCAGGGAGCCTGCTCCCAGGAAGCTGATCTCACAGCACTGTCCTCAGTGCTTTCCCCTGCACAGGGCAGAAGACACACACCAGCAACTCTCCCCACACGTGTGAGAAGTCAGCACCTTTCCTTAACACTCATCCTCCCAATGCCCAGAGATGCTCCCGAGCTGGCAGCAAGCACAGACCAAGAAATTAAAAAATAGGAACATAAATTCCAAGTTCTGTGCTGAAAGCTGCAGTGGTCTGGTCGGCGCAGAGGCTGAACCTCTGATCTCACAGATGAAAGGGACTATCTGTGCTGCACAGAGCTGTGCTGATCCCATCCAGCACACTCAGGGTATGCAGAGCTCAGCTCTTTGTGCTCTTCATCAACAGTGCACCACAAGAGAAAATCCCCTGGTTTGCTCCCAGCCCATACCTTATGTAATATTTAAATGTAGCAATGGGATACCTGGAAGAAAAAGATCCAAACTTAAATATGCTCTTCCATAAAACAGACTGAAACCTCAGAAGCTGCTAGCAGTAGCCTAGCAGGCACTCACCCAGCCAGACATCTAATAGTTTTTAATGCTAATCAATAGAAAAGATTCTGGGAAGTGACTTTGAGAGCTATTGTCTCAGTGTGATATATATTTTGAAGCAGTGGGTGATTCTGATGCTTTAATGCAGTAATTTCTGGAAAAGGATATGTGGAAGAGTAGTGAAGATCTGAAAAGGTGGTATTTGTTGGAGGAAGGTATCCAAAAAGGGGTAACTTCTGGGAGGAAAAAAATGGTTAAAATCCAGAAGACTGAGCCAAGCTGTTTCAGCTGCATTCACAACTTCTCTGTGCGTTTGTTGAACATTCATTTTATGAACAACTCAGGAAACTTCCCTTCCCTGAGGAAGGGATAAGTATTGATCATCATAGCAAAATTTTGAAGGTTTATTCACTATTAGGGGAAATACTGACTTGTAAATGTTTAAAAGAGTAAAAAGTTGCTTTTGACTATAAAGAAAAGGTTTTTTTTCCTTTGGAAGCTTAAAATTTATTATGTGTTATATAAATGCTACTCAATATTCCAAGTACTACTCCTATGTTTTCTGGTATTTTAAGGATATATCAATTTTTTAGTACCAAACATATATTATGCCTTATTTTCTCTTCTGCATGCAGTTGGACCTTTTGGTTTGGCACCAGACACAATGCAATTAGAATTTGAAGGGTTTGAACTGCTGTAAATGCTATAATAGCTTGCAGGAGTTTCTGTGAAAGAACACCAAGCATTTTTTTTTTATCAATAAATGCTCTATGGCATATGTTTCTACATTTCAATATCCATTTATCCATATCATTATTTCTGAGGAAATCAGTATTCCTTAAAAGGAAAACACTGTTAAAATGTATCATTATTGTAAGGCATTTTTCATGGGAGGTAGAGAAGAAATTGCAATAATTTTCATTCCCAGGTGTTAGTATAAGGAGATTGCTTTTTTTTTTAACATATTCTTTATTTTATCTGTGAACTTCCATAGAAGTCATAAGACTAATGTCTTAGTCTGTAGAATAAAGTTAATGCCTCAGCTAAATACATCTTAAAACCTGAAAAATCTGCTTAAATACAGCATCTTGCAAGATATGTTTCTTTAAATGATTTCTTTTGTGTCCTGAAAGCAAAATGAATGTAATAAACCACTAGGCTATCTTAAAGCACAATTTGAGTGGAACAATTGTTTGTCTGCTTAATTGCAATATATGAGGTGTGCAATTCCAGTATCTACAGTGAGGTCACTCACAAGTCTGAACACAAACAAGTGTTTAAGTACTTTGTTGGATCAAGTCTTTCAGAAAATTACTGTTGCAACAGAAAAATTAATGCCTCACTGTTGGGGTTTGACTGCAGGAAATTTAGCATAGGTAATACCACTTACAGAAACTCTTTGTGGTACCTCATACAACAACAGACAAACAGCAATGTATTTTCTTCTTGCTTTGAAATGCAGCAAATGTCTTTCTTGCCCTCCTTTTGACTTGTAAATATCAGAAGTCAAAAGCATGCTCTGACCCGTTTTGGTGTTATTTTGGGATTTTTTGTTCTTAGCAGTTGATTCTAATATAAAGCATTTTTTATGTCTTTAGAGGATTGAGGTGAAAAAAGGAATATAACAAGAAAGGAAGGAGAAATAAACTTGCTTGGAAAGGGAAGACTACCATGACAAACAGGGATGAAGAGAAATCTCAAATATTATCTAAGAGAGATGAGGACAGTAGAGGGAATGAGGTATTGTCAGATGAGATATTGTCAGATAGAAGCTGCAAAGAATCTTAAAAATGAGGGTGAGGAAGTCTAAATTCTGTGAGCAAGATCTCTGGGGCCTGTGGTGTGTGAGTCTTAGGTTGGGTAAAGTTTATTTGAAATGGCATCCATTGTAAAGATTAAAAAAGAAGGGTAAAATAGTAAGTAATTAATGCTAACTATGAGAGGATCGGTGTTAGTTTTTTTTTATCCCACACCCATTAAAAGAGGGCTGCTGTTATGAATATTCAAGATTAAGCAAAAAGAATTAGTGAAAGTCTTAATGTGAAGAGAATGAAGTGAGAAAGATGGAACCTAATAGTGGTGATAGAGCAGTGGGGGAGAGAAGGCAGTTTATGAAGAAGTAAGAGAAGTTCCATTTTAGAGCTGCTTGACCTTGAGAAATCACAGGAGATCCAAGAGAGAGTACTAGGGGAACAGAGACACAGCATGCTGAGAGAGAAAAATGAGGGTTTGGATTTGAGGGTCAGAGGTACTGAGGTGAGAAAGAGAATGAGAATAAGCCATGCTACAGGCAAGGCATGGTGAGCAATACAGGGTGGTAATCTGGAGATGCCCAGGGAGTCACTGAAGACCCCAGAGAGGCTTCATTTTGGAAATGCAGCCATTGAGTGATCACAGCTGAAAACACAGGAAGTATATTTTTTATGGAGTGGAAAGGGAGGGGAATGCTGTCAAAATCTCAGTCTTCCTCTCCAGAATGAGACACACAATGAAGAAAAAGTAAAAGAAGCAGGATTTGGGAAAAGGAGGAGACAAGAGAAATAAAGACAGCAAATTATGTCAGGATCAGATGCTAATGAGGAAGAAAATGAGAGAAAGGAAAATGAGGGAACCGAAATTTGAGGCCACTGCTATAAAATCTGAAAGGACCAGAAACACTTTCTGGGATGGGCTATTTTAAACTTTCCTCCAGATAATTATACCCTTGCAGAGTCATGATGTGTTCATCTAAAATGATGGCTCTTTGTTCCGCGTCCGGCATGGCATTGGCGGGTATTAAATGGGATGCGTTGCAGTTCAGCTGCAGGTACAAAGCAAATGATGCATTTCTTTGCTCGAGGCCCTCATTATGCTCTGTAAACAATCAGAATGGAGATTTATTCTCTACTCACTGATTTCCTGCTCTCGGGTAAAAGCACGAGGGGCACGTTAGAAAGAAAGCACGAAGACACTGATTATCTCTTTCTCCAAGCCAAATTGGTTTAGGTTTCTCCAGGCCTCCTAGCAACAGCTTTATTATTACAGAGTAATTTCCCCCCAAATACTTCTAAAACAAGTATCAGATTAATGTTTCAGATAAGAAGAAACTGTATTCATTAACTCCCAGGGCTTGTCTGTTGAAATAAAAGCCTCAAATGAAACACGCAAGTATGATTTCATTATGATATGTTATTTTTCTTGGGGTTTTGTTTTGTTTTGTTTTGGGTGTTTTTGTGTTACATTATTTAACAGTGAATGGTTAATGATGACCAATATACAATACATTTATTCCATAGACAAGAAAAAAAATAATTCCTGTTAGCAAATATACTCCTGCAGTATTAGCATATTTCATGTTTCTTTTAATATAGCTGTAGATATGAATCACTGCACGCACATGCATCACTTTTGTTTACTTACAAACCAGCTATACTGCATATTATGTTGGAGGTAAACACATTTATGAAGAATTTATTAGGTTCTACAGTAATTGCAGTTTCTGTTGTTTACAACCTTATGGCACTCATATTTCTTATGATATTCCAGGACAACTACGGTACATTAAGAGAATGAATTAATCTCATAAATATGTATTCTTTGTTTCATGGTAAATTTTTCAGAAGTTTTGTTACTCAGATGCATATCTCTTAATAACCATGTTTTAATCCCCAAGTAAAAGATTTATTACGTAGTCTCCTTTTCAAAAGCAGCTTAAGCACCAAGAAGTTGGTGAGACTTGGGATCACATCGCAGCTTCTAAAAAGAAAAAAATTCTTCATGTTTTGAAAGACAATAAATTCGCTATGGAGAAAAGATACACAGTGGAGCACTTCTCTCATTGTCTGATTTTTCTGCCATGGTACAATTGTGATTTTTCAGAAGGAAAGATGTATTGGTTTGGTGGTTTCTCTCGCCTTAACCACAGGTGTCACCTTCCAGTATCTCTGTGGAGGAATGGTGGATGAAAACTCTTTTTTTTCCTTTCACTGTCTTTCTTTGTTGTGGGGTGTCACAGCAATAAGGTCTCCGGTGGTGCCAGCAGCTGGTTTTGTAGTGTCACTTTGTTCAACCACACCATGAATTGCAAAGGACTGGTGCAAGCAGATTCTTGAGGACACAGGTTTAGCCAGTGCAGGTGAGCTCTACTCCTGGGGGAATGTGGGAAGCTCCCTGTGGGTTTTCTTAAGGGGGACACTCTTAAGAGAGGAAACAAAGAAGAGGAAATCAAAGTATCTACAGTGTTTCTAGTGGACTTGACTAAAGAGGTAGAAACTGTTGCATCCATATTGCAACAACAGGTGCTGCCTGAATAAAATGCAATATGACAACAGTTTCAGCTGTAGATGTCTTCTTAGCATTAGAAATCTTGCTGGTAATTACAGAACGTGACTCTCTGGAGGGCAGAGTCAGTTTATATCTGATTCACTGTATTCCTAGAGATGTTTTTTTCTGTTCCTTTCCTCAAGAAAAGCTCAGGTGATATGCCAAGGCAGACCTGGACTTGTGCAGGAAACTGTACTCTGTAGCCCAGTTTGGTCAAGTGAGATTTAGGCCCTTCTTATGAGTACACTTAATTCAGGTGGAGAGAGTTTCCTTTACTCCTTGTACTAGCGGCACATGTAATGACAGAGACTTAATACTAGAAATAGGCAATATTTAAAGTTAGCAAGCATTCTAATACAGGCAATGTTGCAAAATACTTTGAAGTTTTAAAAACGAAAATCTTTCAAAATGTAAAGATTTACACCTGGCAAGAAATTTGAGGGAATACATGAAGGGAACGCATGCTTCCATTAAAAGTCACCTGAGGACTGGGAAGATAGTTGTTTATAATACAAGATTTCTTATGAACAGTAGCAATTTGTAGCATAATGTAGGACAGCAATTCAGACATGGGCAGTTCTAACTTGAGATTGTTTTTTGAACATTGGGTGTTTTTAGCAAGAGTGCACATTGAGTTTAACATGCTCCATATGTACAATACAATAACAACAACAAAAAAAGAATAAAATTTTTAAAAAGAGGTGGTCTTAGCATATTATCCATCTATTAAAATGTGTTTCATGCTTCTTATGAAGGGAACTAAGCACAATACACTCAACAGTTGTACAATCTTTCCTGCCTGGTCTATTTAAGTTACTTTCAGCAAAAGGAAGTAGATGTTGCTACAAGTCAAGCTCAGCTTTAACAAAAAGGCAAAGGACAGCACATATTGCCTCCTCCATCCTTCACTCTGTGGGTACAAAACCAAGTTGTCCCTGGCTGGTTTAATGACCCTGCACAGCAATGCACAGAGTATGAAGGGAAACAGCTTGGCACCTGCAAACCTCACACATGAAAGCTCCAAAAGTACAAGGGATTATACAGAGATTAGATTTTTTTTTTTTTTTTTTAATGAAAGAGCAGTTGCTTTACATGCAGATTTTTGTTACCTAAGGACCTAAGCTTGCTTCTGCATTATTGAAAATACATATTAGAGCCCAGCAAACAAGCAATGATTTATTATGGAGTCAAGAGGATTAGCAACATGGCTTTGTCACTTTCTTTTATGAATAAAACACATTAATAACAGCTTTGCAAAACCAAGTAAGGTAGATCATAATATTCTGAGGCAGACAATAAATAAAAGTTGGGAACTTTAGTAGACAAGAATATACATTTATGTTTATCCTTGAAATCAGCTGTATGCAGCCTTCCTAACTATTTTACATATCTCTGAAGAAACTCCATTTAATGTAGAACTCAGCCTATTTGAAGCTGAATGTACATCTTGAATATATGCTTAAATTTAAATCTGCAGCATTAACAACAAATAAATATTTCTCTAAAGGTTGTTCTCCAAAGAGTGTTCTCTCCTTGTTTCTTTTATAGATTATGAATATTAAATGTACCTGGTAAAAAATCAGGAAAATGCTTGTGTGGTAGTTGAAGTCTATTACTGAAAATGTGAACTAAGCACAAATTAAGTTGGAGCAACGCCTGGAAAAGGATGGTTCATGTTTCTGAACTCAAGCTGTGCTTTTTATCTTTATTAAACATTGTAAAATTAGGAATTATGACTGCAAGTAAAATTCCACATATAATTTGTGTCAATATACCATTAAATATCTCACAGTGGTTTTCCTGCAGCTTTGAATTGTATTAGGCCTCTTTTAATGGGGTATAAAACACAAGAATCCAATCTTTCTTCACATGCACCAATGGTTCCCATCACTTCATTCACATAAATTCTCCTTGTTGCTAGTGAAAAATGGCTGATGAGTAAAGTAGGATATATCCCAGTATATGGTACCTTTAATAAAACATCTGCCATTGGAACAACTGGGAATGACTTCAGGAGTAATTTCTGAAATTCTGTAAAAGAAAGAATTAGTAAAAATTTTTAAAAATTAAATAAATTTATTTGAAGAATAAATAAAATTTTTATGGACAAGTTTTTGTTGCAAATTATATTTTCGTATTCTGTAATGTAAATATAATGCTACACCATATCTTTGCAGAGTGCTGTTTTCCTCACAAAAAAACCCCAATCTTTTATAGTTATTTTGCACACCCTTTTAAAGATAAATTTAGAAGACACTGGCATTTTTACAAACATCTACAACAGATCTGTTTGGTGTGAAATAAATACCTTCATTGCTGTACTCAGCAATCAAGTAAGCAATATAGAACTCCTTTAGTTAATCTATTAAATAATAAGGTACTATGTGCCTAGCTTTGTGTAGTGCCTTCCAGCCAAGACAATTTACACACTTCATAATATCATTTTGCAGAGGGCCTGTGAAATGAGGAAATAGCAAATATTCATTCTGTTCCTGGAACAGAAGCACAGGATGTTTTCAAAAGTGGCATCTCTGCTCTCAGCTGTGAAAGGCAAACATTTGGAGGCTGTTTAGCACCAGTGGCTGCTCAGGAAGTGGAGCTGAGTGCAGTCCCTATCCTGCCATACCCAGTCTTGGCTCCATCCCTTTTTAAAAGCTTAATGCATGGTTTTTCTGCTGCAACTAAGTCTTATAAACAGCCAAGTACAGAAAAGAGTCAGTTGATGCTCCACCTTCTTAATACAATATTAAAATCCTGTTGTTATTTTTTTAATGTGGATATACAATGTGTCTCTTGCCATTTAAACATACTCATTTGCATACTTTTCCTGTTATTTGGTTCAGTAAATTCAAAAAGTGTGCTGACTGATGTGAAGTTTTCTCTGATAACTCTTCTATGTTAAAATGCTGTTTGGGAGTGATAACGGGACCACTGCCACATGGGAGCTGATACTCTGCTTCAGCCCTTGACCCATTCTGGAAGTTCTGCATGTCTCTCTCTTCTGTTTTTCTGATGTAAAGTATTTCCTTTTGGAAGATACTTCAATGACTTCAAAGATTTATTCCCTGCTAGATTTTACCTGCTCCTGCTTAAGAAGAAAATAATTGGCAGTGTTGAATAAAGAACTCAGGGAAAGTATATGCCATCTCATAGCTTATTGGTCTCATTGCCATTTCCAGTCTACAGATAATTATCAAATAAAAGCAAAAAGTTGAATGAAAATACAGTCATAGGCTTCACTGGAGTCTCTGAAAGAGCCCCAAAAGTTCATCCAAATGTCTTCCCTGGAATAAGCCATTTCTTGCTGGAAAACTGCATTGTTCTTACAGGGGTTAATCATAATATTTGTTTTATGGTGTGACTTCTTCACCATCCAAATTGCTTCTACACTACACATAACCATCATCCCTCCTGATCCTGCTTTATATTTTAAATACCTTTACAGAATCTTTTTCACTTGCAAACCAGTGTCTCACAATCAATGGAACTTCATTACATATCTGTTTTACAAAAAGCCACATTTATTTAATGGGGTGCTGAAGTCACTATTGTTTGTGTATAGTAACTCAGATTGGAGTTTATAAACACTTTCTTCTTTTTTTCTGACCTGTTACACTGTGATTCCTTCCCTCTTCAATTTTACTACTCCTTTCTAGAAATTTTATACTAGTTTTGATCCATTTGTATGTCTATATTCTCTCTTTTAATAATCCCACTCCTTTTTATCTTTATCAGCTTATTTCTGCTTGCTTTTTCTCCTTGTCATGGTTATTCATTTCTCTCCTCTGTATTTGCACTCATCCCCTTTCCTTCCTTTCAAGCTAACAGATGTAGACTGTATTTACAGACTGGATTTTTTTAAAGAATAACACATCAAAGTCAGACTACAAATATTACTTATGCCTGATGTCAGTTATTCACTACCTGTCACTTCCAATGCACACATCACCAAAGAGCCTCCACTGACACTCTGGCCCAAAGTATAAACCCTCTACCATTACATTTCAAAAAAATAACAAATCTTTTCATGTCTGAGGTGTCAAAAGAAGCTCTTGGAATAGCCAGCATAGACAGAGTCACTACCCCCACACACAATACAAGTATGATCAAATACCTACTAGCAGCAAGAGCTGATAACTCTGGGGGGTGGCAAACCCTTTCTGAGCAGCTCCAATGCAGCAACATGGATTGATTTTTTTTTCCTTTTTTTTTTTCCTAATCTGCCCTTGCCAGGGCATTTGATGCATTCTGCAAAGCAGGGCCTGGGAGAAGCAGTGCCTGGGATGCAGCTGCAGCTCCACTGGAGGAACACTGTGGGGGAGTGCCAGGGTGGCACTGCACATTTGGGGTTAGACAATGTACAAGGCCACGTTGAGCTGCCTGTTGTGCTGCTTGCTGAAACCACGAGAGAAAGAACAAACAAGGCTTGGAAAGTGGGGTAGTTTCATGTTCTGCAGAGCTGCTTTAAATAACCCCTCCCTGACACCACACCACAGAGGGACATTGATGCTACTCAGCCTGTGCTCTGGTAGGATCCCACTGAGGCACAGGGGCAGGGAGAGAGCACTGCTGCCAGCTCTAAACCAAAGGGGAAGTGAAACCTCTCATGCAACTTAAAACCACCAGTCTTCTGGACCCCTCTTCATGAAGACTGGGAAAAAAATGGGAAAGAGCTGGTTCAGGGCAGCAATCCTTGCAGCTGAAGTTCTGGAGAAAGAGGCATCTGTAACTTCAAGCAGAGAGATTTACTGAAGAGAAGAAAAAACATGCACATAACGGTGAAGGCATACAAGGTTTCATGTGCTAACCTTATATTTGAGACTTTGGCTAAATTTTTTGTTTGTCACATTACTGTGTTATGGTAATTGCAAATTTTTCATTAATTTATCTTTATTTTGATAGATCATAGTTTAAACAACAAGTTATTAGTTTCTACATATAACTCAGCTCATGCTCATCTTTTAATATGCCTTCTTGTCACTATAGGACACGAAACAACACAAGCGCACACACCGCTGTTCTCAAGGTGGAGAAAAGGGAATGTATGTTTTCTGACCCCAACATTCACGGTTTTTCAAAAGTGACAGTGGATTAGAGGGTGAAAGTGCCACCTCTCCAATGACACTGGACAAACCAACAGTCCATCAAATTTCTTCTCCTCTATAAAAGACTGCAAAACAATGAGTTATTTACAAAAAGTGTATGAGAAAGTGTTACAAAAATGTAAACATCAGAAGGCTTAGAAAATCTTAAAAAATCAAAGCGACACCTTCTTTTTGCCTTTAACTGTTCTCAAGATCTTTGAGCTAACCTCCTTTTCTGAGGAAAACAACAGGTAACTACATCTTTAAAAAAGGCTAAATCAAGCTTTCTTTCAAACACCACTTTCTGGATTAATGATTTGCCAATCTAAACCATGCTTAGTTCTTGAGAACTTGGTATGCTGTTTTGCCATTTTCCTCTTGCTATTCTGAGCTAGTTCTGTACCTCACACAACACTTAAATAATAGAGAGACCCTGAAATCAGACCTCACTGCTTTTTGGATTTATTCACACTCAAACATCCACACTGCTACAGACACTCAGCAATTTTTGACCCCTATCAAATGTTCTAGCTCCTGGGATTTAAGGGAGAAAGCCAGGCAATGGCTCCTGGAATCACTCTCTGCTAGTGTTTGCTGTGTGCTGTAAGATCTGCTAGATCTTTCTCATCTCCCCTGCTGATCCAGACTTCCCTGATAGCATCGCTTCCCATGCTGGCTTGATGAGCTGAAGAGAAGAAATGCCTGCCCTGGTGTTTGAGAGCTGTGCAACAGCCAGAGCGCTGCAGGCTGATGTGAGCACAGGAGTAGGGCGGGGGCTTTTTCCATGGATGAATTATGATCCGCAGTTTAGTGTCATCACATTTGCTATCTGTTACTGATTCTCTTGTTAGTGCCATTCCCTAATGTGGTCATGAGTGTGCTCCTACATTCCTCTGGTACAATACTGAGAAATGTGATGCTCTGTGGTTTCAGTTCCTGTAATGAGAACAAGGCAGTTCTACTCACACACAAAATTTGTAATTATACAAGACTATATCATGTTACTGGCAACTAATTAGAATTCTCGGTTGAAATGACATTACTTTATTATATATCATTAGCATAAAATGTCAAAACTAGCATGATAGTTGCTTTCATACCAAAAATGAGCCTACTTCTGTAAGTGAAAACAACAAAATTACAGCAATTTTAGTATCAGTATTTTAATATATATTTTAGTTTATGTGGTATGGTCAGAGGTTTTGCCATATAAAAATCACAAAAAGAGAATCCTTCCTTTAAAAAACGTCAGTGACTATCAGTTTTGTCCTCTGCATTTATTATGCAGATTAAATAAAATTCAAAAAGCATTAAATGTCAAAGGGTGCACCTTTGACATCTGGAGGGGGGGTGTGTTGAACTTATACTGTAAGTTCATATTTTGCTCTATATCCTTAGAGCACAGGGTACACGTTACAACTAATTTACTCTCTTCCACCACTGAATAAGCGATGTTATTATCATATTGCATACAGTTAAACTGAGACAAGAAATTGAATTCCTTCTGGCCAGACAGTAAGTAAAATGCTGGTGCTGGGATGAGGACACAGGGCTCTTTGGAGCAGGCTGAATATCAGGATATCACATTTATTTCTCATTTACATGCTAGGTTTGAATATTTCTAAACGAGATAATAAGTAGGTTTTTCATTGGGGAACTGTAGGATACATTGGTTAAATCAAGCCACAGCAGCCAAGGTACCTACCTGTTCCTTGACAATATTATGATTTTGGTAACATATAAAACTGATGAGAGGGTAGCATTCCCTTGGCAGCACACTAAATATGCCGCAAGACACATAACCAATGAGTATAATTTGCAAATGTGTATGGAGAATCAGTCTTGACAGTTTTGTTTACAAAGGCAGGCAGCTATTTGCTGATAAGAGATATGACATGCTATTCATCTTGCTGCTACTAAGCCAAAGGGATTGCAACTGTGATAACAAACTGTTAGATTTGATTGTCGGAATGCTTATGCAATGTTAGTAATAAAGGGTGTTTAAAAGCATATCTCATTTGTTCTTGGGCAATCATATGGCATTTCTTATAATAATTTTCCTGGGACTCTTAAAAGGACAAGCTAATTAAAGAAAAGGTATCTGTCTGGCTCAGCTTTAATGGGTCTGTGTTCTTTAAGTAGGTGTATGTAGGAAACAGGAGCAGACGTGTCTTTATTTCTCTGCTTGCATGGGTTGAGGCAGGATGTCAAGTGACACAGTCATGGCCTCACATCTTTCAGTTCCTTCATTTTGGCAGGTGTTACCTCCACACACCTTCCAAAACTGGAAAATAAACAGTCTAAAGATAGGACAAGGGTAATGGCTCTAAACTGAAAAAGGGTAGGTTTAGATTAGATAAGGAAGAAATTCTTCACTATGAGGGTGGTGAAACACTGGAACAGGTTCCTATCTCTGAAAATTTTCAAGGCCAGGTTGTACTGGGGTCTGAGCAACCTCATCTACTGGACGGTGTCCCTCTTATGGCAGTAGGGCTGGAGCTCGATAACCCTAAGTGTCTCCTCCAGCACAAACCATTATATGATTCCAAGTAGTGCTGAGACCTTGAAGAAGCTGAGGAGGAAGTTTCTGGCTTGTTTCTCCCTCTTACTGAGCACCAGAAGAATGGGTCAGCATGACTAACACCTTTCCTTTGTCATCAGCCCCCTGCTTCAGACAATACTGAAAAAACACTTTTCCCAGCACTCCTAAATACCTGCACCATTTATAGCCTGAGTAACACATTGCTCACACGTTTTCTTACAAAGCTTATGATCAAAGTAAAAAACCCCCAAACTTATATAATACTATAAGAGCAAATACAGGACTAGAGAACCCAGCTATGTTTTTGTGAAATATTGCTCACTGAGCTTTGTTGAATGTGTGCATGCAACACAGTAAGGTGCAGACAAGGGCTGATCCAGCTGTGATGGCTAAAGCAGTGTTTTGTCTGGCCAGCTCACTCCCACCTCGGCAGGCACAGCTGAGGTGACGGCTGGACAGTCTGAGCAGGCAGACCAGCTTGACCGTCAGAGATCGTGCACATGCCTCACTAATGGATTTAACCAATGCCAGGTACACTAAAAGAATTGGTGAGGGGGTAGCTGCTGCAGGTTACAGCTTGTAACTTGTTGTTGTAACAAGCTGAGCTTGTGGCTGGCCCCAACTTACACCTCCTGGTCAGGAAACTGGAGAGAATATTTACAAAGATAAATATTATACACCCTTACAGGGGTAGGGGCAGCTAGGAAGGCTGCATCACTCTTGAGTTGCTGTGGCTTATTCAGCCTGAGTGCTGCAGTAATTCAGGCAGCAGTCTGCATTTTTCAATATATTTGAGCATTACACATAAGTCCACACAAGGAAGACATACCAAAACCCCAAACTTTCCACAGCAGGGATTTTAGAGCTAACGAGTGGAAAATGAGTGGCTTTGTTCTCAGTCATTCTTACAGTTACAGGTGACTTTGTGAATAGCATGTACTGTGCCAAACTTGAACTGAAATCCTCTTTGAATGCAAGCAGGCCTTAGGTTTAGCAGCAGCTGTGAGATGGAGACTTACTATTAATGGCAGATTCAAGTAGCGTGAACAATAACAAGGGCTCTGTTTAAGGTGGACACAGCTTGTCTGCATTAGAACTGGACCTTGAGAACCTGTGTTAATTAACACAATTTTAAGTAGTGCCAGCTGTTTCTGAGTAAACCAATTGATCAGAGCAATAAATGCTTTATTCTTGGTCTTACAAGAATATGGATTTAGGAAGAGAGTTATGATCAATAGGCGGAGTTTTAATTTTTTTATCTCAAAACCTTTTGAAAGTTGTGAAATATTGTAATGGACTGAGAGGATTAATGTAGTTTTTAATAATCTGTTATTTGGAAAGCACAAAGAAGAAATCAGTCTGGAATGTGATAATTTTATGTTCATTTCCAGGGGTTCTTGACTTAGTTCCAGACAACACAATTTCTTATGCACAATTTTTACTCCTATTCAGCAGCCTTACTGAACAAGTTTAATTGAGTACATGCATGTTTAGAAAATTAGTTTCCTGTCTTAGATATGATTTATAAATCCAGGGTTATAGTGCTTTAAAATACAAAGGTTTGTGTAGGTAGATAATAATTTAATGCACCCTTAAATGTCATCTTAGGGCCAGGCTGCTGGTTTCATTAAAGGGATCTGGCACGTGACAAAGTCCATGGGCATTCATGATGAGCTCAAGGCTGCAGCTTGCCTTGCACTGGGAGGATCTCTCACCACTGCTTCAATGGGTTGGTCATCTGTCTGAGGCTTCTGTCACTAGTCTTGACAGTGAAAACAAAGATCATATTTTGGTAGCTATATTAAAAGGTGAGGCATTAATTGTATTATTCCATACTTCTTTTCCCAGAGGCAGCAGCTGCACAGTGTGGCATAATTTAATAAAGCTGGTCATCATCTGATTCCTGGGTGTGAAAAACTTACCAGGTAGTAGTGTAAGGTTTTCTGACAAAACAAGAACTCCATAGTTCTTGTTTTGTCAGAAAGGGCACAACAGAACTGCTATATACCCACCTAGGCTCTAGCAAATGTCTGCATATTGATCTGAAGTTAAAATATTGATAAGCCACTGCTTTGACTAGGAATTGGGAGATTTTCTGGCCAGAACACATCATCTAATTTCACATTACAGTTGCATTTACTTACTCCTCCCCTTACTACGTACATCTAGCCTAAAGAAAGAAGGGCACAATGCACATCCTGTAAAAGTTGGCCACAAGAGGTGGGATACCTGTGGATTGGACATGTGACAAATGACTATGCCATTGTGTGGCAGAGGCTCCATTCAGCACATGCTGCAGGGCTGATGATTGGCTTCTGGCCCTAGTGCATAATGCAGCAAGAAGATCTCAATAGCACCTAGGAAGTGTCTTACACCTCTAGCACACTGGCTTTATTTAAGGCTGACTGATGTCTTAGGCAGGCTTCTTCATGCTTACTACACTGTTTTACATTTTCAGACTTTTTACCCCCAAGCACATAATTTTTTAATTTTAAGATAAAACAGAAAATTATTCCCCCACACCACAGCTACAGGAGTAAAGGTTCAAATTCACATACTTTTCATTCCCTTTTTCTGATGCAGCTATGCTAACACATACAAGAGGTAGAAGGTCTGTGTGGGTAATGCAGAAAACTCACATGCCATGGGTTCCCCTCCTTCCTCACATACCTCATGGACCATGCAGAAAATTTCTAGCTAATTAGCTAGGGGAACTGATAAATCATCTACTTCTTTGGAGCACAAAAATGCAACATGGCCTAGTACTAAACCTGAGGAGCTGGCTTAGCATCTAAAGCCCTGTGCTGCTCTGCCCCTCTCAGTCTGGGAAGCAGAACTCTGCATAGTGAGAGCTCCCAGGTGGGATTTTTTAACTGCTGGGGCTTAATGAACATTATGTGAAAAGACCTTTTAAAAGAGGCTGCTTAGAGTTTACTCCTGATTATAGCAAACTTAGGGTAGTCTACTTTTGTTGCTGGCTTCTTAATAGTCCACTTGTGGCTATACAGTGACTGCTCATTCCACCTCTACGCAAAGGACTAAAGTATAAGAGAGGCCTCATTGAAGGGGATTTCTGTCACTTTCTTCTAAGTTGGATGCGAATGAGCGGAAGTTCTCCCACTTCTACGGTTTTAACTGGCGTGACAGGACTGTATGTGTTAACCTCAGGTACCTGAACTGAATAACTAAATCGGTAAGCTTGGAGAAGATTTATAAGATGAGCACTAAAATATGGTGCAAAAGAAAAAAAAAAAAGCCTTAAGAAAGGTATGTTAATTGGACATGTAGATCAATATGAGTAGCTACGTTTGAAAGATCTGTGACCTACCACAGACAATGGGGCAAAGGTATATCTGAAATTCGTTTTTCAATGCTTCTTGGTTGCTGCCAAGCACAGCATACTAAGATCTTTGCGATGCCATCTACCCTGAGCAATAAAAACCCACCCTTAATTTAACAGGAGTCACCAGTCAGCTCCTGAGGCATAAACAGGCAGCTGAAGCACCGCGCGTGGGCTGGCTTTAGTGTTGGATGCCGAGCAGCGCTTGGCACAGGTGGAGGAGTTTTCATCACAGACCCAAATTAACTCCGGTGAAGTTGTTCCGCGCCTGCCAGTGCCGGAGGAACAATCTCCGTGTGGGAGAAGCGCCCAGCGCACCGCCCTCCCCTCCCGGCGCCGCTCGGCCGAACAAAGGCGGCAGCGCCGGGTCCCCTTTGTGCGGCACGGGCCGGGCAAGGGGCGAGCCCAGCGCCCGCCCTGGGCTCCCCGCCTGGCCCGGCCCGGCCCGGCTCGGCTCGGCAGCGCGTCGGGAGGAAGCGCCGGCTGCGCGGCGGGCGGGCGGCCGCCAGCGGCCCGGGCCCTCCCCGCCCCCGTCTCCTCCCCTCCGCCGCCGATCCCCCGCCCCCTCCGCCTTCTCCTCGCGGCGGCGGCGGTGCCTTTCTCGGCCCCGGCTCCTCGCGGTTCTCCGCGGCTTCGCCTCGCTCCTCTCCGGGGGCTCCCGCGCCGCGCTGGCCAGCACGGTAAGGGCGAGGCGCGGCGTCGGCTCGGGGCCGAAAGTGGCTCCATCCCGCGGCTCCCCCGCTGCCTTGGGGCGGCCCCGGGAGCGGGGGCGAGCGGGACCCCGCACTCCCAGCCCCGGCGGGTGTCTGGCGAAGGGGCTGCCGCGGGACTGGGGCGCTGCGCTGCCCCGAGGGCGGGCGGGGGGCTCGTCCCAAGCGGGGGCTGCGGCAGGAGCCGCCCAGCCCTGGCTGCCCAGCCCAGCCACGCTGCCGGGGGTCGGTGGGCGGGCGGCTCCCGGTGGAGACGGAGCCCAGCCCCGTGCGGTGGGTGCCGCGGGCGCTGCCCCACCGGCCGAGCCAGCTTTGCCCCTCGCCTCCGGGGCGGCGGCTCCGACCCCCAGCCCGCGAGCGGATTCGCGGCGGAGCGGGTAGGGCGGTTTGGCTCGTCTGAAATGCCTCGCTAAATGGCAGGGGAAAGCATTTGGCCCAGGAGAAAGCCGCTGGAAGCGATAGCTGTTGGACTCCTCCGAGTTATTTCCCCGAGTCGGTGCGTAGTGAGAACTTCCTCCCGGGATGCCCTTTCGGGGGGATGCGGGGCTGAGCACATGGCTGCCTCCCCTGGGTCTGCCCCGCGTCTGTCACAGCACCGCCTGCCAAGGGGCCTGCCGGCGCCTGCTCTCCTTTCGGAGTGCTAATCTGACCCCAAGAAAACTTTAGCTGGGCGAGGGAAGGAGGCTGCTCCAAAAGGTAATTTACTTAAACGTGTTGGGTTTTTTCCCTGCTCGTCTTCCTTCCCTCCCTCAAGCCAAGCATCTGTGAAAAGGAGGGAAAGCAATGGGGTTATCTGTGTCTAAGGGTCCAATACGTATGGCTGCTGACAGTGCAGAGAAAATGGTTAAAACTTGCAAAGGCTTGGTACTGGCAAATTAACATCTCTAGTGAATCGTAGTGTTAACTTTTTAAGCTTGAATTTTATGGTCCTTTGCTTGCTGATTGTTCCTCGTGTTTAAAGTCTCTAGATACTCAGGTATTTAAGGATGAAACATAGTCTTTATGCTTGCAATGTCAGTGTTGTTGCATTTTGTAAACACCAGGACAACTTTTATCTTCAATGTAGACCCTTTTATCACTCAGCTGTATTGAGCTGTACTAAATACTTGTACTGTTTGTAAATCTGGTGCTGATTTGTTGGGTGGCTTTCCAAAGGTCACTTCAGTTCATCCAATACAGGCATTTTTTGTAAAATGTCTGTATCGATTTAATGTGGTACAGGGTCAGACTTGGCATTTATAAATTATTTCACATTTGTACTTGTGTGCTATAAGAGCCATGCTTTATAAAGCAACTATTCCTTAGTTGTTCCTTAAAGCCTACTGGCAGCTCTTGGTGTGTGGTGTACAGGAGGTATGCAGCTTTATGGGCATCCAATGTTAAGTGTCCTACTTATTTAAAAATGTTGAGAGCTCTAAAAGGGTCAGTGTAATCCATACCACACGTGTGCTCAATTGACCTAGAATTAACAGGATAAAGCACTTTTAAGCGCTTTTGGAGTGAAAGGTAGGATGCTGTTTCCTCGTGCATGGCTAAAAATGATGTGCTTTTTCAAGGTGTCCAGTGCCATGCTCCCCAGTTTGGAGGGTTGCAGAACACCTGGAAAGGCTTGGGAGAGTGGTCGTGAGAGCAGAAGGCACCAGCAGCCTGGAGGTGCTCCACAGGGAGATGAACATGGTGATGTTGGTGGCCAAGGGAGGTGGATGCCGAGACCACCATCAATCCTCCATGGGTGGTGGGCAGCCCTCGCTGTGCTGTGGGGCTGCTGGAGCTGACAGAGCCGTGTGCCCTCTCAGGGCCCCCATTTCATGTGGGTTGGTAACTTAGCATGTCAGTTGATATTTCATGCTGTGGTACTGAGTTTCCCCTCTGGCTTTCAGGAGGCAGCAGGCAGGTGCCTGTGCACTGCCGTGTAGATGCAGGAATGTGGTGGTAAGTGTGATTTACTGCCTCGATGGGACTGATAGCCTGTGCCAGCAAGTTCACTCAGCTGCACAGGAGGCCTGGACTGCCTTCATGCCAGTGCATCTGTGTTAAGCAAATTGTATCACACTCTAAAGTTAAGAGGGAAACCATGTTTTCCAGGTTCTTGTGGAGATCATTCACTGTCACTTTGCTAGAGAGGCTCTTTCTGTGTTGTGTTGTAGCAGTTGGCCACCTGCACCCTCCTTGTCTGCTCCTCTTAGGCTTGTGGTGACCATGCTGAAGATCCAGTTGTTGCTGCACTTAATAATATCGGTGCAGTCTTCCCCTGGATAGGAGATGGTTTTCTTTCAAAGTTCACGCTTCTGTTTCCAAATCTGGAGGTCTAAGATTTACTGAGGCAAAACTGAGTCAATTTGTAGGACACAACTTTGCAAATACGTTTTGATTGCTCAGAGCTACAGAGCTCATTTTGGATAGTGTGCTAGTGTGTAAAGGGAAGGTGTTTCTCAAATGTGCTTTTGTAAGTATGTTTCCCAGGGCTGACTAGTTAAGTTAGAAGTCAGTACACTGAATTATCATAGGGTAGATTTTGGCCATTAATTGTAGTGGAATGCAGAGTAAATGAATGCTTATGTTTACAGCCTGCCCAGAACTAGAGGGTGTATCTTTGAATTCTGGAACATCTCTGGTCTCTCACTGGCTGACAGTGTGTCTTGTTTTCTGCTGCTAGATTACGGCTCCCTTCCATAAGGCCTTAAGCACATGTGTTGATCAGCCACAAGTTAATAATTTTGAATTAAACTGAAGGGTAAGTATATGTCAACTACAAAGTTTTTTTTCTTTCAAGGAAGCTTTATTTTAGTAGGGCAAGTTCTGAGAAGTTAGAAGAACTAGTTTGTGTTGTCCGCAGAGCTAAAGTCCTGTAGGAGTTGGAGGTTTAAATTTAAAAAAAAAAAAAAAAAAAGCTTGGACTGTCTTGAGTGGAAGGTACAATAGCTGCTTGGAAACTGCATTTTAAGGAGAAGGGAAAGCTTGCCAAGTTGGGCTGGGGACCTTGCTGTGAGAATAAGATACTGCAAGTTACCAGAAAACCTAAAAGGAATGAAGTAAAGGAGGGGATTGATTGTTGGAGAGGAGAAACTGCAGGGATAGCATGTGAACTGCCAAAAACTAGAGGATGAAGAAATTTAAGATGAAGAGGGGGGGAAAAAAAAGAAATAGCAGAAGAGAATTTGGCTATGATGTTGTGAGGACCAGGCTGTTTGAAAAATGCTTGATGCCTCTAAAATTAGCACTTCTTGTTTTAGTTGTTTAGTTTTAGATATGCATGAGGATTTGAATATGGGAAAAAGATAGGGTGCCAAATGGAAATGTCTGGAATAAATGTCTGCTCCCAGTCAAACTAAGTCTAAGGGTCTCTGCTTTTGTGCTCTGAAAGAGCTGGGGCAGGGCACTGGAGCTAGGTTAAAAAATAGAATTGGGTGTTATCAGTTAGGCTGTCTTGTGATAGCAAGATAGCAAAAGATGTATAGTTCCATTTCTTTTAAAAGGAGAAGAGAAGGATATCTTCACACCTTTTACACTGGTCACAATAGAATTTAAGGATTTAGAATAAATTTGGAATGGAAATAATAATTAAGTATACAAAGCTAAGTGGAAAACAGGATAAAGAGCATCATGTATTTGCCACAATTAGGTCATTGGAGACTAAAGTCATATTATTCCTGGCTAAATACTGAATGTCCTAGACAATAGGAGCAGAATGCTTCAGTTCCATGTATATACACCAAAAATAACTACATTGGAAGTGTGAGGCTTAGCTAAAGGTGTCTCCTGAAGGGGAAATTATGAGTTTGCCTGCCTGAATAAAGGAATTATTCATGCCCTGCACCAGTATTAGTGGTGAGCTGGTCTCTTTACTACACCATACTGGCTGAAATAACTGTATGAGAAGGACAATTGCTGATGAAGCAAAGTTGGGAAACGTAGTCAGCACTGAGGTGGTTTGGATTATTGCACAGGAAGAATTGAATGTCTGTGATGACTGAAACAATAGGAATGTCAGGAAGTTGAATAGCTCTGAAAGCCAAGTTATCTACTGAGTGATTATTAACAGCACATCTGCTATCAGCTGGCAAGTCATCCCTTAAAACAGGTTTGGAGGAAAAGGCCTGACGGCCATAGTCAAACAGGGATGACTCTTGTTTGATGCTAACCATGAAATGGGAGTGAATGTGATGCTTTATAAGAGCTCTTCAGTGAAGATAGACAAGTTATTAGGCAAGGCTTTAGGGTGACTTTGTGTCAAATACTGTACATAGTTCTGGGAACTTAGGTAGAGAAAATATTAAGTCCTAGTGGAATATGTAGATGGACATACAAGCTACAAATATCATGTAATGTGAACAGTCTGGAGTTAGATGAGAGACCAAAACTTAAATGACTCTGGCTTTTGTTTCTTAGTAATGGCAGAGATGGGAGATAGCAGCTGCTTAGAATCTCCCTGGGGCAAATTCTTGGAGGAGAGGAAGGGTCATAAGCTGAAGATTCATCTGTGATTTTGGGTTAAAAACTTGATGTACAGAAGGGTAATTTGATGGATGAGTACAGGAATAATGCACGTGGGGAATTTGAAAAGAGTTTCCTTACTGTCAGATTTTGGATGCCTTCTTAGCTGTATGTATCCTGAGTCCCAGTTAAGTATCAAAGTTTGCAGGAATGGAGCAGTTCAGGTAACTGAAACTGCTATATTTTATGCTTTGGTGTTCACAGTTAATCAACAGAAATAGAAGTCACTTCAGTAAAGGAGGTGTGATGAGAAGAAGCACTTATTTTTGGGGAGCATGTGTTGTCTAGTCACATGATGGTGGATGGAATTTATAGCAAGTAAAAACACTTATCTATGACATTAGTAGCTGTTTTGTTCTCTTTTTAGTGCATAATGGAGTGGAATGAAGCTTAACTCATAAAATATTTAAGATAACCTCAAATTAATATGTGTGGGACAGAAAATGCACAAATGGACATGCAGGCTGGAGGTCAGGTTGGCTGACTTGCACCCATAAATAAATAAAAGGGTTCTCCTGTCGAATGAGTGCCTGTGTTTATCCTCTGCCTGATTTCATACTCTCTGGTCTTACGAGTGTTTCATGGCACCGGCTGCATCCTCTTGTTAGGGACTGTGCTCCGGGGAGAGGCTTGGGCAGAGCCTTGTGGGGCAGATGGAGTGCAGAGCTGTTGAAAACCCATGGTGGGGGCTCTCCGCTGGGAGGATGTGTGCTTGTCTGTGGCTTGGTTTTGTACTACCTGACCCAGGTGTTGGTGCTGAGCTATGCAAAGGCCAATGCAACCTAGCCACTGGGAAGAAATTGGGGTATGAGGTGTGCCAGTTGGGACACGCTTCCTCTAGTGACAGTGTTGGAGCCTTGACTGGTTCACAGTGAAGAGACGTGTGCCCCATTGGAAGTGTAGAGATGGCACGTGTAGTTTGAAGGCTGTGTTGGCTTTGTTTGAGCTTTGCCATAGCTTCAGTCTCTCTTGGTTTATAAACTGTCCTGTGGCTGGTCTGTGTATGCCCAGTGAAACTTCTGGAAGCTTTGAGATGCCTTCAAAAAGAAAAAAGAATATGTCACCTATGTGAATGTATTCTGAGAAGAACCATTGAAAAATAAGGTGCTTTGAGTGTGTTTGTACATCAAAGCAAGATGAATGTCTTGATACTGCTTTATAACTATTAGCTTTGAATTTATAAGACAGGTGTCTTTCTTCCTGAGAAATAATCCAGTTGCAAACTCCCTTCCAATGTAGTTTATTAAAAATCTGAACTACTGAATTTTAAGTGTTTGCTCTAAATGCCTGTGTATTTTTTGCTTTAAAGAGGAGCTATGTAATGAACTCAATGTGTCAGCATGCCCCGTAGGAAGTAATTGTGAAAAGATTGTGTTGAGCCACCAGAAGAATAATTAAACAATCCCAGGGAAAATTGAATGTATTGTCCTGGTAGCTTTTAGCATGCGTTATTAGGCTGTCTGCTTACTATTATTTTTCATTTACTGCTATTGCCCTATTATACAAGTGTTGGGTGTATAGCTTAAAAAGATGAGACTAGGGCTGTGGTGGGCATTATAACATCTTTCACTTGACAGCCTTCAAGTCCCAAATATTAATGGATGTGGTGGAAAAGTTATTTCATGTTTACAAGGGAGTGTTCAACCTAAATTCAAACAGTCTTTAGCAAATCAAAGAGCAAAGCACTTGTCTCTTGATGCTTTGCTGCTTTAAAAACAAAAATCACTCAAATAATTTCCTGTTACAATTTGAGGTCTTGGAAAAGTCTGCATTAAGAAATGGGAGGAAATGTTTTAAGACTGTACAGGACAGGGAAGAGAATAATTGAGTCGAGTATTGTCTGAATTGTCTTAATCTAGTGCCTCTCCACAGTACTAGACAAGTCTGTTTTAAGTAACTACCCAAATTCATGAGTGGACCCAGACCTTTGGATTTGTAATGGCCTTTGTATGGTGTCTCACTCTATTTGACAAGTTAATCTGTGCATGGTACTACTTGGGAGGTCAGGCAACCACAAGGAAGCTGTTTCTCATGTATGCATGTGCATATATAGATAAATGATTCTCCTCCATCCTAATTTAAACTGCATATAAGTCATGCTTGGGTAGAACACTTTTGAGATGATGGTGATGATGATAATATGAATTTTATTTGTACTTTATTTCATGTATATAAAACTTAATGTTGCTGTGATATGTCTGTCAATCTCTTATTTGTTATCCTGTCTAACTCCAGTGGGTTTGGACCATTTTTAAAATCTTACTTAAGAGCCTTTTGTCACTTTTGTCACATGCAGCCACATACTTCAAGATTATATTTTGAAAATTGCATATTTGTTACTAACATTAGTAAATTGCTCATGTAAGTACAATAAGTAACATGACACATTCCATGTGCATGTTGTATTTAATTGCATTTAATATTTAGATTTGTATTATCTGTGTTGTTTCGCCTTTCTGAGCTGCAGTACTGCTGAACTTTGTTACTGTTGGGTTGTCCCAGTGTGTTAGTTTGGTTGTTCAATTAATTGCAGTGAGTGTCAATCCTGAATGAATTTAAATGGTAGGCAGTGATGGTTTGCTTTTGCTCCATTTGGATAGATGTTATTTTGTCACTGAAGATCACTTGTGATAGTCTCTCTACATAGTAAAACTTGATACAAGATGTAGGGACTTACTGATAAATAAACCAGTTAATTTTATTAATTAATATCTGCTAATTAGAAACTGGAATGGCAGTTCCATAGTGTGTGATTTTTGCAGTATGTTTGTACAAATGCTTGGGGATCATTGCAGATGGGAAGGCCTGCTTATTCAGATTTCCTGCAAGGCCTCCATACATGTTTTACTGAAGGATTTCATGTGTTCTAGTTAATTTTCTCTTTATTTATTGCTGCTGTGCTGTCTTGCACTGTTTTCTGTGCAAGTTTGGGGTTTACTCCTGTTGTAATATTGGGTCCTATTCCCTGCAAATGAAATGATGCTTGTAAGGCTGAGCTTCAGAACTTCTAGCTGAAGTGAATCCCCCAAATCTTTGGGTATTTAAAACTACAGATTTCAGGTCTTTCCCCCTTGTGCTCCTTTCTTTCTGTTTGATAGACTGTGAGGAAAAAGACACTGACTCTAATGAAACACACCATATAGGAGTGCACAATGTTCTCTTTATGTGAAGAGAAATGTTGCTTTCCTCTGATCTTTGCTGTAGTCATTTGAGGTGTTCACTTGTGACTAAAATAAATTTATTTATTTAAAAAATAAATCTTGGGTTTTTTCTGCGGGCCTGTTTCTTATAGCAAGTTTGTGCTATCACACAAATTTCTTTTAGGACTGAGAACTTTTTTTTTTCCTCTGTTTAATTGAAAGATGATCAGTATCATTTCTCTCTTCCTTTCCTCTCAATCTCCCCTTAAACCAAAACAAACCCTTCAGTCCTTAAACAAAAGTGTCTTTGTTTTTACATTTGTTTTATGAAATTGCTTGAATCCTTTGGGAAAAGCTTTCCTCTCACAGGAAGAGAGGGAAAAAAACCCCCCACCCTTCTAAAGCCAAAAACAGCAGGCCTGCTACCAGACATTACTTTGTTTTGCTATCTGAATAGTAGCAGATTGCATTAGAAAAGCAGTTTCTCATCTTAGTGAATGAAAAGTACAATTGCAGAAATGCACACAAATAGACAAATGGTTTTCACTCGGCAAATGTAAAATTGGTAGTATTCAGGGCAATAATTTTCTGCACACCCTTCTGGAAGCTTCTTCACATTGGGAAGTGGAATTTTAAATGGGTACTTTGTAGTTCTAAGAGGTGGGACCATCAAATGCTCTTTGGCCTTTCTGATTTTATTTTTTGATACTGTTTATTCCTGAAAGTCTTGGTTGTGCACCTTCGTGCTGTTCTGATGCTGTGGCCCCAGCTGTGAAGCCATCCATCCTGGCAGACTAGGCAGTTGTGTGAAACACCATCTCCTGATCTAGGAACATGGAAACTGGCAGCAAACATGAGTTAAATGAGATTGGACCAGGAAGACAAAGAATTTTACGTGAAATTTCACCCTGCTAGTTTGTCTACATGGGCTTTATCCAGAATACATACTAAAGAACAGATGCTGATGAGCTAGAACAAGATTATTGCAGCAGACTTTCTCCCAGCTGTAATAAAAAGGCAAAATTGAGTCAGTGGTCTACTATTCTTGATCACCTGTATTATTATGCAGGCTGGAGGAATCAAGGATGAAGAAAAATTTTCTGTGTAAATGCTGAAGGTGAATAAAAAATAAGGAGGCTTCCCTTAACACCAGGAGGTAAGGGCTTATCTGCTGAAGAGTGAGAAATCAGACTCTGGGCAAAAAGAATTGGTACAGGACTGTCCTAGAGGACCCCTTTGTAAGCATTATATGAAGAATTAGGAGTATGGTGGCCTCCCTGGGTTCCACTGGCACCTCACATCTTAAGCAGCTCTTGAATTTTGCTTGACATTCCCTCTGTTGGTGTCCTGCATTGCTACTGTCCCCTTTCTGTCCCTAAAGCCCATGCTGTGTCAACTTTATAGCTCCTGCTGGGCTTCCATGTGTGTGCAGCTGTGAAACAGCTGTGTCCTTATGACTGGCTTAGCCATAGTGTCCTGGTGAAACCTCCATGTCATTTCCTGGGCTTACTTTTTATATCCTAACCTTGCAGGAACACCTGCTTGTGCTTCCCGTGCCTGGGAAGAGAACTGTGTGCTCTGCAGTACCTTCTGGAGTAGCATCCATACTTCTCATAAACAGGCATGTGCAGAGATGATTATAGGGATGTTCATCTTTTATCTGAAACATTTTAAAGTGCTCGTCATGAAGACTAGACCAGAGAATTATAGGCTTTGGAGAGATAGAAGCTGAATTAACTTGTGCTTTGCTGGCTAAGCTGCATTAATGTTTTCATTACTTGCCCTAAAATGCAGTAGACAAAAGCTGTAGGGAGAGGCCCTGTCCCCCATCTATGCTGAATTTAATAAAATATAGGATTTCTCCTTCTAAACTTTCATTATCCAAGAACCTCTATGAACATTTCAAATTAAGCTGTTTAGATTGTTGCAATCAACTAATTTGATTTCCATATTACTTCTGGGTGACTGTTGCTGAAAAGATATTTTTACAAGGTGCCTTGCCCCAGTATTAAATCAGATCCTCACACTCCACCTCCTACGTATATATTACTAGACTGTGTGGGCTGTGCTACTGAGCCAGAGAGCAGAGAGGAGTATTTGCCTCCTGTTGTGGTCAAGGCTAATCAAAGGCTACTGGACAGGAAGGCTTGCTTTCCTGATGAGTAGCAGGATGGTACTGTATATTTTGCTTAGAGGGGATCAGCATAGATGCTGAGTAGAGAACCTGCCCACACGACAGACCCATGCTCATTCTTGCAGTACCCTTGGTTCCAGTTTGCTGTGTGCCCAGAACACTTTCCCTGAAGATGCTGTTCCCTGTAGGTGCTGCAGCTGGGCTGGGACAGCAAGGTGCAGACTAGAAGGACAGAGACTGCTATGCAAAAAGCCCTTGCAGTGGACATGTTTAGTGTTGCACCTCTGCAGGCCAGAGGCTGTCACATGTTGCTGCAGGTTCAAGGCTGAAGGAGTTGCTGGTTGAGCTGGACATGAAGGAAGGAGGCAGCTTGTATTCTGGTGGTTGGGATACAGACACTGTCTAATGTGAAGTTGCCTGCTGTGAGGTTCCAGTCTTTCTCCTACGTCTTTCCCATGTCTTGAACTTTTACTAATTTAAAGCTGAACTTCTAATGAGAAGCAAAACAAAACCTGTTCCTTAATCAGTGTGATTTGCTTTCATGTAATACTTCATTCAGCTTAGTGCAAATTGTGAAAGCCATGTTTTTATATTTGAAAATTATGTCAGCTGTACTTGACGTTGAACCAGGCAGAGGAGTGCTGACAATCCCCATGAAGTCTGGCTTCAATGAAGTGTAATTTAGTACCATAACATACTGAGCTGAAAGAAGCAATAAAATAGTCCTCCATGTAGTCCTTTTTGCATTATAGTTCTGGAGTTGCAACTGTGGATTTCCCATAGTTTCCTTAATACCTTTCTCTTCTTAATAGGCAATATATAGAATACCAAACTCCTAAATTCACTTTTAGTGTTATTAGAATAACTGATATGTTTGGGTGGGATATTGATTGCACTGTGCTAGAGATGACTGCTGGGGATATTTCTCCTCAGAGACACCTTTAGCTCGCAGGCAGTTGCAGCCAGGCACTCGGAATGAGTCCATGCAAAGCAGAAACTCAGTTTACCTCTAGTGGAAAAGGTTCAGGTGATGGTGAAGAGAAAGAGAGCGGGTTCTGCTGGAGAGTTAAATCCAGAGTTTATTCCAAGGTGACACAGTTCTGAATCTCAGTACAGCTCCGACAGACCCGGACCACATGGCTATGATGCCTTTTAAGCTCACCGAGAGGTGGGAGGGAGAGGATAGGTGAGCCACCAACCAGGTGGGAGGGGGAGGGTCTCAGGGGACAATGACACCTGGACAGGCCAATGACTCCAGGTCTGAAAAGCATCTTTTGAACTTCTGCCAATTACATGATGCCCTTGCTGGAATGTGGAACTGGACAGACAGCAATTAGGAAGGGGGGGGGGGGGGGGGGGGGGGGCAAGGAGGAAGCGGAGCTTCACACCACAACAGGTGGAGATAATGGCTTCTTGTTCTTCTGTTGTTCTTCTGTACAGCAGTCACATGGGCATGAATTCTTTCTTTCTTTCTTTCTCTGAAGTTGTTTTGCAGAGTTATGCAGAAATGCAGAGATTTTTCCTAGGCTAAGATTTTTCTTAAGTCAATGTCAGAACTCACTTTCTCATAACTGCAAAGATTGTGGTCTCTGACAACAAGGTAAACAGAACCGAGGTGAGGTATATCTTGTTCACCAAGTTGAACAGCTCTTACAATATTTTTCCATGATCAACTATATCATTGACATGGCAATTAATAAAAGTGCAAATGAGAATGTGAGAAACTCTGGTCACTGCCCTATAAGCTTCACTGGCACCTACAGTGAGTGTTCTCCAAGGGTAAAGAAGAGGCAAAGCTTGGATATGGAGGAGGGAATTACAGTGCTAGAGTATGGCCAAGTTAATTGTGGCCTCTGTGCTTTGTACCTCTGAAGGCTTCTGACAGTGAAAGGAGTGTGCCATTGGGTTGATGCCCAGTTTCTCCTTTTTTTTAATATTGTGGTATCTCTGATCACAAATTCACAGACTTTGGGAGCTTAAAGTGTAGGAGAACTTCCCTTGATGGGAAATTACACAACATACCTGCTTATGTGTTCTGAATTACATGATGGTTTTTGTTTTAACCAATTCTTTTCTGATTTGGGGAGAAAGGGGATATGTTCTCATGGAAAGAGATGTATTCCACATGGAAACCATGTACATAGTTTTCAGATGATTTAAAAGCACATTTCAAGACAGATCAGAGTTATCTTGATTTATATATTTGGTCTTCAGTCTGACTATGTACAAAATGTAAAGTGAAATAAAATTAGGATGTCTGGTTTATTATGTTGTCTACTAATAAAATACATCTAAGTGTTCACAAGGGAAAATTTTATTGGGAAAACGATTCAAATGAAGTACTGCCTTACTGTTTCTGTTGTTACTTTTCTGTTGTCTTACATTTTTTTTTAGGTGGTTTTTTTTTCCCTTCTAACAGTGTCTAGGATGTGTATTTGAGCTAACTATTAATGCTTCATTTTTGATGTCTGTCGTACTTTTACCTGTATGCTAATGTGTGTAGATGAACAGGCCAGGGTTTGGCCTATATAAGTACCTTCATTTACTCCTATGTACATTCCAGGGTGTGGATATTTAAATAAAAAGGGAAAAGATGAGCTGGTGCCTAGTACAGTAACTCTAGCTGGAGACTGATCCTTGTGATACAAGGGCAGTTATCAAAATAGCCACCATCTGATGCCATTTTTCCCCATTCCTGCTGTAAAGGCAGCTCATGGAGACACATCTGCAGCCAGGCAGAGGCCAAGGGCCTGCTTGGGCAGAGACATTCCTCAGTCTTCTTTTCCATCTTGATGGCAGGATGCATGTGCTGGGCTTGTCCTGGCAGCAGGGTGCACCTTGCAGCTGTGCTTCCCAATGATCTTGGGAAGAAGCAGCTCCTGGAAAGCACAGAGCCTCCAGAGCCTCCCTGCTGTGCCCCAAGTTCAGGCTTCCTGCAGGAGCCCAGGGGACACAGCCTGACCTGCCTCTCCCCTGGATTAGGGCATGGCTGGGCTCTGGGTTGGACCATAGGATCTACCTGGCCATCCCTCCTGAATTCCTTTGGTGTCTCTAGTTCTGGGACAGGCACTTAACAGGAGAATGACAGATGATCCCTTGGCTGCTGTGCCAGGAATTCAGCCATGCAGAGTGCTCGCAGGTCATAGTTGAGATTTTGCCTCTTAGGAAATAACAAATCCTTCACATTAAACAGGATGAGAATACACAAAAGAACGTCTCCAGGACAGCATGCGTGCATGAGATGGTGAAAAGGAGTTGATCTGGTTTCTGATGTGCACCATTCACTGTGGGATCTGTAACATTCCTCAACAGTCCAGAAATGTTATGTGGATGCCTGCAGGTGATCCTGAGACATCTTGGAGACAGAAGACTGAATCCTCCTCTCAATCCCCTGGTATTCTTTCTGTAACATGATGGTGTCCACGTGTCCACACGCAAATAATATTCTTTGTTTAAAAGTCTTAAATGATCTAATCTTCTAGATGAGCTTTCCCTTTCTGCAGCTGGTTTGGATTGAATCTGGGGAAGCAGTTCCAGTGCGTGGTCTGCATCCAAAGAAAAGTGTTGCTCCTCTGAGGACTGTTAGCTATGGTAGGAACGTAGTCCTTAGCAGGTGGGCTGGGCTCAAACTCTTGCCCTGCCCTGTGCTTTGAATGGTTGTCCATGAATTCTGAGCTACAGCGTTGCTCTTCCACATCTTCTGGAGGGTGCTGAACAGACTGGTGACAAGGCAGACTAAGGTGGGCACCCAGTAAACCTATTCTCCAGGTCCCTCTCCCAGGTTCTCTCCTGAAATATCTGAAATGCTCTTCTATCTTCCTGTCAGTCCTCTTACTTGGATTGTCTGGAAATAGTTACTTTCTTATAGAAATTCTTGCTGGTGGTATAAGATAACTTGGCAGCATCTATGAGAAAGCAGTTATATGGGGAAGAGGTTATTTTGAGATTTTTGTCTTGACTGGAAAAGTACCAAAAGCTGGGAAGTGCAAAATACATGTGTTTTTTTTTTTTTCCCCTGAAATTTCACAGCACTTTTCAAAATAAATTCTTCTGCCTTTAAGTGGGTGAGTCCTTTCTCAAAAGTAGTGATTCCCAAATGTTCATATTTGAGCCAAGAATAAAATCTCTTTTTATGCAATCTCTTCAGAGCCTGCCTTTGAGAAAGAAAGAAAGAATTTAGTCTTCTTTTAGAGACTTCATTCTCTTTATAGAACATAATGAGTTTGCTTTTCAAAAGAAAAACTGAGAATTGCAGTGTAGGGGCTCTGTAGTATCTTGGCTTGATTTTATGCAGGATAAAGCTGTTTAGTATTTAATACAGTAAACTGTTTAAAAGTATAAGTTATATAATTACCATGAACTTTTAAATAACAATTAGTATTAGTACTTGATTGTCAGTCAAGGCTGTGGCTTTGTAAGTAGGAATATGGTTGTAGATATAGTCAGAGCTTTTAAAGATTTTTTCCCCCTTCCTTTTTGTTTATCCCTATTTGCATATCTTAATTATGTCAACATGACTGTTTACAGTTTAAAACTCAAATGCTATTTTATTTCTCCAAGTATCTTTTAGTATCGGCTCAGTGACTTCCAGTTTTTAGGAGCTTGTTAACTTGCCTCTGACAGTTTCTTCATAGTCAGATACGGCAGCTGATGTCTGAGAGCTTTAAAATAATAATGAATGCCATAAAATTCTTTGTTTGCTTAGTGATGTGATCCTGTAGCTTGATTTCAAATGAACCAGCATCCATGTGGTGTATGGGAATAAGTGAGTTGTCCCTTGCTGCGTGATACCTGTTGCTGGACTGCAGCTGACTCTTCAGGCAATAGAAGAGCCTAGTGGTAGAGTGTGAAGTGGTATGAAACCACTCCTGATTGCAATCAGCTTGTCATGTATGCTTGAGGGAAAGGGTCAGAAAGTAGCCTCCAAGCCTTTCCACTTCACAGTGTTGAATTGTGGTTTTATTATTGTCAATGTTTGGCTAATGATGGAGTAGGAGTTGAACCCAGTTTATGGGTATTGTTCACTGAATTCAGTTCTACTCCAAGAGAAACAGCACCAAAATGTAAGCAAAATATCTCTTGCTTTGTTAGTATTTAAACTTTTGTAACAAAATGGCTTAGGACTGAAAGCAGTAGCTTCAATCTCAGAGGCAAACAGATGCTTCCCAAAGCTGCCACACTGGAAAGGGTATTTGTCTCTGGCTCTCTTTTTGTTGTACTCTGATAAACTTAGAATCACAGCCTTTAGAAACCCCTCCCCATGCACTTTTTAGTAATGACCCAATCTTTCCGTGATACAAAGTGGATCTGTGGACTGGAGAATGTTCATTTAGCTCCCAGGTGCACCAGAAGAGCTCCCAGATAGAGACAGCCAGAATTCCTGAGGTGCCAAGCCCAGCTGGAGGGTTCCTCCTGCAGCACCTAATGTAGTAGTACAAAAGCGTCAGAAAAGGCTGTGTGAGGCAAAAGGAGATGATATTTAAAGATTAGCCTTGTTGTTTTACTAGTAGTTTTGCAGCACCAGACAAATGATAATTTTATTTAATTGTAAGGGGAATTCCATTGTGTTTGAAGGATTCTGCTCCTCAGTTTGTTGAGACCTTTACCAAGTGGGTAGACTTCATCAGTTAATACAGGAATTTACATAAAGGTGATGCAAAGTTCACAGAGTAGTAGTGTGGTATGGCTGTCAATTTAAACTGTTTACTATGTTCACGGCGGGGGGGGTTCTTTTGGGCTTTTTTTTGGTCTTTTCTTGAGCTTTGTCCTACTGTCAAGTCAATCCCCAGGAATGATGGGTTGTGCATGTGTCACAGGTATCATTCTGGCAAAATCACTGACAAGCTGATGTGCATTGTTTTTTTTTTTTGGAGAAGGCTCCAAACAGCTCCACTTCCTAATCCAAAGAGAAACTTTTTTTAGAGAAAACTTGATCTCTTTGTAAGTACTTTTAAATCCTGCCTGTGTATTGCAGGTGCATGCCCAGACCACATGCTGCCTGGTGACTGCTCCTTCTGTGAGCAGGATTAGAATAAAGTTTCAGCCCTAATCCTGGGTTTCCTGCACTGATTCACTTTACAGCCTTATTCCTGTTTAGTTGGCTCTGTCTTAAAAAGCATGTTTTTATTTATACTTGCTGTCACAAAAAAAAAAAAAAAAAAAAGGCTCTCACTGTGATATTTTGGTTTTTATTGTTGATGAACTGTGTAAAGATTTATGCCTTCCCCCCACTCAGACACTTCACAAGGTAGTAATTAGCCATGTGCTATGCAAATTCATGCAGAAAACAAATTGGTTATGTGTTAATTAAAACTAAATGACAGCAATTTTATATTTAGGTTACTTTAAAGTGCCTAAATTATTTTGGATTTGAAGTCTTAAGTGTTTTTCAATGCATGTCTTAGTCCCCTCTTTGTTACTTTCAAACTCTATAGTAAATATATAAGGTTTCTTATGTACAGAATTATATGCTATAATTAAAAAAAAAAAAAAAAATCCAAACCAGTGTTTGTCTTCTTCAGGGCTTGACCTGACCTGCAGAATTTTTTGAAATGTGAAAAATGATTGTTCACTTTTTTAGTGGCCTTGCTTTTTGTACTTTTATTATCTTTGCAGTTTTAAATGTGGTGTGTAGAAACTGAACTGCATCTCAGATTTAATATTGGCCTGGACAAGATCTTGCAACTAAATTTGAATAGCAATATGTTTAATTGACAAGTTGATAAAAGACTGTTTTCTCATTATGCAGTCTTTTGTTTATCCTTGAAAGTTTTGCATTTAGGGAGCTATTTAAATCATCTGTCTTTATAAGTTAAATCAATAGCAAGCATACAAGATGGTTTAAGCAACAGGAAAATTAGTTTCTTGGTGTTCAAACAGATTTAAAAGAAATATTTTTGAATTGTGTAGTAATGGCATAGGATGGGTTTTTGATTAAAGAAAACATACTAGAAGCATGTGTTTGTGATGGGTTAATTTTTTTCTTTTTCAGGTTTTCATGTCTTAATTTGTTTCTTTACCAGTCTCTTGCAAAACTGGGCTTGGTGCCCTGGTGAGTCCTCTGAGGTTTGTGTGAAAATATAAAGTCAAAATTTCAGGAGTTTCAAAACCACTAAGTCAATAAGATGTTTGACGGGGAATTAGTTTATATTTGGGTGCTGCAAAAGTATAAATCCGTGGCTAAGGTGTACAGGAAAATGTGTGGAGGTAAATAAAGTTGCAGGGGGCCACTGGGGAAAATTTCAGATGTTGACAATTTCACTGATGTGTTTCTGTGGAATGATTTCCAGTGTTCCCTCATTCTCAAAAAGGTGCTTAAGTGAAAATTAAGCCTTTTGGGAGGAAGTGCTGATTAGCTCTTGTGCCCCATATGATGGAGTCAGGAGCTTGCCCCCCCTGCATGGGGAGGGAAGGGAGGATAGGGAATTCTTCCATCTCTGATCCATATATTTGTAATCTCCTGCTGTTATTTTTTCAGAGGTCTAAAAATATATTGGATTCTGCTTCAGAAAGAAGATTGAATACATGTTATTCTAGGAACAGTGTTTTAGGTAGTTTAGGGAAAAAAGCAGCTGTTGTGTAAAAATGTCTATATAAGTGTAGAGTTTTCCTTTGAGGCAAATAAATTTGTTTTCTATACAATTGAGTGCTGTTAGTTTGGGGTTTTTTTCAATTCTTAATAGAAGCTCAGCAGTAAGCCTTGACCACAGAATAAATTCTTTATCCTGTGTGATTTGTGTGCATTTGTCTTTTAAATCTGTTTAACAAAGTAGTGCAACAAATTTGGGATTAGCAACATGCTAGTTAGCTTTGCTGGAGGAAGCTGGGATGTAAAAATGGGGAAAATCATGTTTTTTGCATTAGGTATGATGAGCTGACACAAAGATTAGCTGTATTGTGCATTTCTTTTCAAATGGTTCCTGACCTCACGGGTGCAAGGAAGTTGTGATTCAGCTGTAGAGGATAAATTTGGCAAAGAAAATAAGCATGGGTTTTGTGCTGGTTTGTGTATTGGCAGAAAGATATTCTCAGCTTGTAGACTTTCCTTTTACCTCTCCCAAATTTAAAAATAAGGTTGATTTAGTGCCAAATGTCTTTTGTAACACATGCCCTTGTATTGTATTTTAGTGCTCTCTACCATTTGTAGTGTCTTTATTTTTTCTCTGAATCTCCTCTGACACGTATGGTATGGAGGGTTGTAAATGCAAGTAAACCAGGTACTGCTTGCAGAAGTTTCTGATACATTGTGAAATACACATTGTAAATTTCAGGAACATGAAATCTGTACTGTAAAATCCTACTTTTAATCTAGGCTCATTTGGTTAGGCTATGTTAAATCCACTCCTAAAAATACTCAAGCTTTTTTCTATTATTATTATTATTATTTTCATTCAAGATCAAATCTCTTTGAACTATGTAGACACGCACCTGTGCTCATTTTAATCCCTGTGTAGTTTTCATCAATTATCACAGCAGGCAAGAAGAAAATCAAATTGTAAGGTGCTTTTGAAAAGTAAATACATGCAACTTGGGGTTCAGGTTTCTGCTTTAATCAAACATTATCTGTATTCACGTTCTTAAGGCAGAGCTGGGTGAGGGAGGAGCGCAAAAAGCCTTTTTTTGTTATCACTGTGAAATATCTGAGGTGCTCTGCTGTATGATGAGTGTACTATGTTTGTGTTGTAGAGGAAGGCTGTGTTGTGTGTGTATATGCTTTTTTTTTTTTAAGCTGGAGAAAATCTGGGTCAAGAGATTTCATTCTTATTAATAACTTAAAGCTTTATTCCTCAAAAATTATCCTCCATGGCTAGAAAGCTTCCTCACTGGCGGGAGCACTATTGGTCTCAAACATGGATGGGAGCATTTTCCTTTCCATCAGGGTGTTAAGATGTTCACCTGAGAATCATAGAGTCATTTAAGTTTGAAAAGACCTCCAAGGTCATCGAGTCCAACCATTAACCTAACGCTGTCAGCCGAGTCCACCGCTAAACCGTGTCCCTGAGCACCCCATCTACACAGAGGTGTGGTGACTCCATCACTTCTTTGGGCAGACTATTTCAATGCTTGACAGCTCTTTGGGTGAAGAATTTTTTCTGTTATCCAATCTAAATCTTCCTTCACACAGCTTGAGGCCATTTCCTCTTGTCCTGCTACTTGGTAGAAGAGACCAACCACCACCTGTCTACAACCTCTTCTCACTAGATGTAGGCAGCAGTAGGGTCCCCCATGAGCATTCTTTTCTACAGACTAAACAGCCCCAGCTCCCTCAGCAGCTCCTCATAAGACTTGTGCTCCAGACCCTTCACCACCATTGTTGCCCTCCTCTGGGTGTGCTCCAGCACCCCAATATCTTCCTTCTCTTGTGTAATGTTGCACACCATCACAGGACCTCACAGGAGCCTGTTCTTTCGGGGTTTATCAGTGTGGGGCCAAGCTTGGGGCTGGGGATCCTTGGCATTTCCTCTTTCCTGCTGTCCAGCTCCGTGCCATGTCCCCAGCCTCCTGACCCACGTGTGACCACACTCTGCCCAAAAGAGCTCTTATGGTACTGATATGACAGAATGGGCCACAGGACTGAATTTCTTTGAACATGCATCCCCATCAGCAAAATAAACAAATGAACATGGAAGCTTGCCAATTCTTGTTGTAGTTCATTGGGAGATGCTAAAACATGAAATCTCTCACTTGGCCTTTTCTAGCTTTCCTCTTCCTCAGCAGCTACTGCCCTGTGTGTTTAGCTGCACAGCACCAGTGACTTGGCCTGGTATTACATAGCTAAACTAGAAACACTGTGAGGAGTGCTCTTAAACTGGAGGAATAGACAAATTCTTGGCTCTTACAGATAGAGTAATCTATTGTATTAGAGGTTTAAACAAACTTGGGGAAAATAATTGTATGAAGCCTTTAATTTTATCTTAATCTTTTGTGTCACCGTAGACCTGAAAGCAAAGGTAGTTAAATTAGGATAATTAATCATGGAATAACTTACACAGGAGAATGTAATGAATTTTCCATTAATTTGCAAGTTATGTAAATCAAGATAAGAGTCTTCTCATAAACATTCTGTTTGCAAGCTGTGGACAAAAAAAATTAGGTTAATTTAGATGCCCTTTGTTTTGGCATTTTGAAGTTGTTTCTGGTTTAGTTCCTTCAAATATTAGGATTTAGAACTTTAGTTTGTGTTTTGATGCCTGGTGCAGTATGAAAGAGGGCAGACTTGAGGGGGAAAAGGTAATTTTTAGTTAAAATGTTCATGTTAGGGATTCCTGTGTTGACTTTCCCTTTCTCTTTTTCCTGCCCAAGATCTTGTGGATATAGGAGAGATTGGACAGGAAACTCTTAATGTGCTGCTACAGGACCTGCAAAACTGGGTTTGTGCAACAAGTCAGGAAATATATTTACTGTTTTTCAGGGGAAGTCTTTCAATATGTGGAGTTGCAGGTCCTAACTTCCCAAAGGGAGATGTGCTGAAGCCTCAGACGTTGTAGTCAGCCCATGTTATTAATGTAATTGCATCTTCTTTGTGAATAACTTCTGTAGAGGTGAAGCAGACTTTGAAGCAAATCAGTTGACACCCACACAGAACCAAATTATAACATCCTGATTAAATTGCTATGCAGTGTAAATGCTTAAGTATTGTCAATACAAAGGAAGTTTGTTCCCCACAACTCTTAGTGTTGAAATTCTCTTGAATTTTGCTGGATTAAAAAGTTAACTTGCGTAGTTAGGTTATTTGCATGTAAAATGAGCAAAGATTATCAGGATCATTAAAAACATAAAACAAATAAAAGAATAATGTCAAATGTATTTTAGGAATGCCTGTCAAATTCTGTTCACATCCCACATATTTTATTTTTTTTTAGTTAGTGATCAAATGGTGACTTTGAGTACACTGCTTTTTCTTGAAAATATAATAAAATAATTCTCTGCTTTGTGTCAAGCAGATTGAAACATATTCTTGAATTGCATTGTATGAAACGCTTTCTCAGCAGGGTCTGAGAAAGTGTGCTTCTGAAAACTTACCTCCTTTTTATGATCATAGGGCAATGGTAGATGCCACATCTCTGGAAGCATTCAAGGTCAGGTTGAATGAGCAATCTGAACTAGTTGGAAATGCCTTTGCTCATGGCAGAGGGGTGGCACTGCATGGCCTTTGAAGGTCTCTTCCACTGCAAACTCCTCTGATTCTCTGGTCATAACTGGTCATTTAAATGCAATGTTTGTACACTATGTGAATGTAGGAGTAGAAATTATAGTACTGCAATAAAAATTAAGATAGATACCTCTTTAGATGTTGGACTTATTTTTAAAGTTTGTTCCTTCTGTCTTTAGTGCTTTTGATGATTTTGATTAATTTTGTGTGCTGCACAAGTATCTCTTTAGATGCCTCATACTGACCTTCAGAATGCTCAAATTGGATGTTTGGGATTTTGTTTGGGTGCCTGTCTTCATAATACCTTGCACAGCATTTTCTGCAGGAACATCATATTGTCAACTTTCACAAGGAAGAATGCCATGTCAACGCTTTATTAGACTGTTGGAATCATCAAAATGCTCATCTTTAGGGATATGTGAGTGCCTCCAGTGAAAACTGCCTGTTTTGATGTAAAAAAATGTTTTTTGTTTTTTTTAATGAGGGTTTTTTTTTTTTTGTTACACGAATGACTAGCATAATTTTCTTCGTTGTGGGTTCTTTTGAGATTCCAAAGGTTAACCAGTGTCAGTGTTAGCAGTCCATCTCATTATTTAAAAAGAATTACTGGGTAGTTTCAGGATGAGTGAGAGGATAGGACAGTCTCTCAGTTGCCCTTTGGCTTCGGGGTAGAACAGCATCCTTGCTTTAGGGACTGATGACGTGAGCTCACTAGCTGTGAGCTTCCGTGCCCCTTTCCTTTTATGACTGGGGCTTTGAAGTTGCTATCTGCTTTGTGAATTCTGTTTCCACTTTGTAAAGTTGGGGCTTTTTTTTAAATATTCTCTGCTCTTTCCTTCTTCCCTGGACTCAGTGCTATTATGTGAGGGTGAGAGTTGTCAAAGGAAGACTATGCCTGCCGCTGTCCATGGCGTTTTGTCCCACATCTGGTGACATGATGTGAGTGCTTGATCTTTTTAAAGTATAAGAAAAGTGTCAAAATTCTCAGTTTTATAATGCTGTGCTGAGTTTTGTTTATGTCAGAACAGCATGAGATTGTAGTCTTTTAGTTTGACTCCTGGTTTGACATTTGACAGTGGAGTGGCTCGAATCAAGCTCAAACCCATGGAGGTACTCTGCAACTGTTGCCCCTTTCATTCTTTTCCACAGTGACCTGATACAAGGTTGATTAATGTTTCTAAAAGAAGCAATAAGTGGCTGAGTCCTCAGAAAGGAAGCATAGAGCCTTCTGATTCAAACTGTTGATTTATGCTGCTCTTAGCAGTAGTGGTTGGTTTGGCTGCTTGCCCCTTGCTTGTTTGCCAGCTTCCTGCTACTTGGAGATGAACAGGGTCCTGGATTTGCTTTCTCTGGGGTATGGAAATGCTTTGCCATTGCACTGAAATTCTGGTTAGTAATAATTTGCATAAACAAGAACCCATTTTTTTTTTATATCTAGCTTTTAACAAAGAAAAGTAATCAATTGTGGCATCTTATGTATTTTTTTCCTTCTGTACAGAACTGCCTCAAAGGGCCTGTCTCTAAGCTGGACTTGCATCAGTAACTACATTGCTGTTCGCGTCTCTGTTCTCAAAACTGTGGTGTGCAGGACAGAAATGTTACTCTTAAATACCTCTGCTGAAGGTAGGCTTTTGCAGAGCTGGCACATCACACTTAATTCCTGCTTTCGTGACCATCTGCTGAGTAATCCTACATGCTGAGCCCATGGCCTGGAGATGGGCTCCACTTCTTGTCTGAGGGGAAGGCTTTTGGTAAGACATCCCTTTTCCATGGTGTGCCAGGAATGATGCAAGGACTCTTTCCACAGCCTCATTAAAGTTAAATCATCAATATCTTATAGCCAGCAAGTGTGATACTGTTTTACTGTTCCTATCAATGATGATAGTGTAGTATTGGAGCAGGTCACAAAGGGAAGCAACAAACTCCTTGTACCTTGTTGTAGTCCAGTATTAGGTATATTTAATAAGCAACAGTAATGGTTTAATGTAGTTTCTAGGAAAAATTTTAATGTGTGTCCTTTGAGGTGCCGTGACTTGAGCCTTCCTGAATCCCCAGCTTGGTCAGTAGTGTGGGTCCTGGGGTACTCCCCAGTTATATACTGTCCTGCTTTAAAACCTGGATGTGAGAGCCAAGTCCCCCAGCTTGGCTGGGGACAGGGATTAGGTCTGACTGCTAGAGCAGGCAGCACATCTGTGACTGGCTGACATCTGCACGCCCTTGTACTTGCTTTTTTTTCAGTGTTGATATGTTTTCATAAATACTTCCGTACTCACTGTCTTGTCCTTTGGCAAGTAAGTTATAGAAATAATGTCTGATTTATATCCTCTTTGTATTTTTGACCCTGTGGCCTGACCCCAAGTCAAAGCTTTGTATATCTTCTGATTCCCAGCAAAGTGGACTGTAGGGTTTTGTTTTGAAGCCCAGCTGTAGGTTTAGTATTTCCTATCATGGGTAATGTGTCTGTTTCATGTCTCTTATTACTAACATTTCATTTGTTGATTGATTTAAAGTCAAAACTGAGGTCACCTGTTTGTATCTTTTCCTCCTCCGGCTGTAAAACATCCAAAGAGAAACAATTACAGTTGAATAATCAGGAACCAAGTTATTCTTCCTGGTTGTACTGAGTTGTGAAGAGAGAACTGACAGTCTGAGTATGAAGCAGGGTAAGCAAGTGGATATCTTCAAGCAGAGACAGGATAGAGATTAAAGTGAATTCTTGCTGCTTTGGGGTTTTAATAACTTGCTGATGAAAAGTCTTTACTTGGAAACTTGAATGTAGAAATGCGGGCTGGAGCGTCTTTCATGCCAGAGGAAAATTCATCTTTACAGGCTGTAATGTCCATCTGTGTTTCAGTCATGTGTAATGAATTGATAAATCAATGACTTTACCTCAGCTGTTTCGTGCTGCTAGTTCTCTCTTACTTCTTAAGAAGTGCCTAATTTTTTTGGGCCTAACACTTCTGAAGTGTTTTGTTTGAGGTTTTTTTGGTGGGAGAATTTTTTTGGGATGGCTGGGGAATGGGCTGATGGGGTTTCCTCTGCATTTGCAGCTATCTCATTATTAATAATTGTGATTGTTCTAGTTATGAAGCTTATGTAATGAATTCAGCTCTTGTTGTGTTGGCCAGTGAGCAAACAAAGGTGACCTAAAACTCTTCCAAAATATGTGCATGGCTTGGTGTTCTGTAGCCATTTGGCACTTTCTTACTTCCCGTAGGCCTGATGGAAGTGTCGTACTGCCTCTAGTCGTTCAGGTACTTTGGAGAACCACTCTTGCAGTTCCCTGGCATCATTCCCTGGCAAAATTGCTTGGGCAGGTTTTGCTTCAGCATCTAACTGTGAGTTGAAAACCTCAAAGCTGCCTTGATCTGATTATTTAATGGAACTGGGTGTCACTTTTATTGCTTTGAACATTGGTCGCTGTTCTTGGTCACACCCAAGAGAGAAGTAACACATCTGATATGGGGGTTCACTACCAGGAAGGGGTAGGATTCTCATGTCTCTTGCACAGCTTATCTTATGCAGATCTGCCAAGATGATGGAAAGATTAGAGGCTACAGCAAATTTGTTTTATAGTTTGTGTAAAAATCCTACTTCTCCTACTGTGGCTGGATTTGCAACAAAAACAATCATGAGTCCAAATCTGAAGTTATGAAGGAACATCTGTGTACCTTTGATGTTGCAAAGACTTTTGAAAGTGTCTGTGTATTCCAGACTATCATTCTTAAGATGATAATGGCATCACTAGTAAAAGCTAGAGAGAGGTGTCACCCATGTTAGATCTAAAGTCCGTCTCATGCATAGTTTTGCTTGTATTTCCATGCTTTTCTTATGCTTAGTAGATTTCCAATTCTGCCCATTAAGTGCTGCTGATTTTCAGAAGGTTTGTTTTTTGTTAGAATGCAGGCAGGCAGTGTAACATACGTGTTTCCCCTTTGAGCTGCAAATAATTAATTGCTCTCATGTATATTTTCATCAATGTCTTGTCTTCAGATTTTTCCAAATAGCAGGCAAAGATGGTGATAGCATATGGTTGCTTCTAATGTTTGTTCCAAAGTCAAACCAATTACTTAGCTTGCATCTTATGAACGACAAAGCGGTTATGATTTCATGGGGACTATGAAAAATGAATAAAGCTAAATGGCAAACTGAAAAGCAGCACAGTTCAGACTTTGACTTATTTGTGGGGTTATACTCAGGCTGTCATTCAGAAACCACTATATTTAGGAAATAACTTTGGGACAGAGTATACCAGCATCTTCCCTGGATCATCAGTGAGGTCTCAGAGAGTACAATATTTTTTGAAAATTTCAAAATTAACTACTTTAATGATATCCTTTTTAGGAGCTTCATTGACTTTTTTCTAACTGATAGAGAATTCACCAAAAACTCTTACAAAAGGCCTCTTGTTTTGTCTAATTTCAGCTTCTATTCCCTATTTTATGGTTCTCTGTAATGTTTGCAGTAATAAGGCACTGTGGCATTTTCCTATTCCCTTTCACAGTGAAAACTTAAGAAACCCAATTGTTTTGAATAAATTTCCTGGTCTTATTTACTTAAAATTAATCATGGTACCAGGCCCCTTTTTAAGCCTATCTTCTGGTGCCACTTTCTGCTGGTTTTGGCTGGGACAGAGTAAATTTTCTTCATAGTAGCTGGTTTGGAGACATGTTTTGGATTTATGCTGAAATCAGCGTTGATAATAGAGAGATGTTTTTCTTATTTCTGAGCAGAGCTTGTACAGTGTCAAGGCCTTTTCTGCTTCTCACACAACCCCACTCTTGAATCATTATACTTGTTTTTCATCATGTGCCTGGTTTTCCTCTCCTCGTTTTTCATCATGTGCCTCATTTTCCTCTTTTTGCAGCCTTTCTTTGAACTCTTAGTTGGCTGTTGTCACCAAACCCAGGAACATTCACAAGTTTACAGCCTTTCTTCTTTCAAGTCCTTTGGCAAGAGGTGTATGTTCACAAAGACTGAAGAGGGTAGGAAGTGGTACATTAGCATATAAACACAGTTCATAAATTCCCAGTTGCAGTTTTTAGTTGGTATCCCTTGAACCTGTGCTTTCAGGTCCCCCCCCACCTGTACTTTCCATCACCTGCTGCTTTTCTGTGGAGTTTCTTAAAGAAATGTTTTTCTATAAGAATTGTGTTTATCCTCTTGATAGCCACCTGTCTTAGCAGACCTAATTCTGATTGCTTTTTTGTTGTCATTAATTTGTTTGGCATCTGACTGTTGTTCCTCAGGTGCACAAAGAAAGTGACAGCATGGAAACCCATCAGGTCCATCCGTGCTGCTGCTTTGTTCAAGTACTGTAATTTGCCTGCCCTTCATTCCCCTCTACAACAATTCCCTCCTCTAAAAACACACCATCTCTTTTTGCTCATCTTTGGAGCCCTGCTTTAGTAGTCTGCCCACTGATGCTTAAGCACTCTAATTGCTCTGTCATGATGTCTGTACATATTTTCATTTATTTTTTTAACTTCAGAAAAACAAATCCTATCCTGTAAAACCAGGTAATGGGCCGGCCAGTAAACCTGTTTTTCTGTGTTCCTTTTTTTTTTTTTTTTTCCTATTTTATTTTAATAACTGATATAAACTGTAAATTAAACCCTTGGTGTTGGAGAGTAGAAAAGAGAGTAGCTGAGAATGATGGCATAAAACTAGTAAAAGTAAAATGCAGATCTGCTTTTTGTATCTTCTTACAGATATATTTTTCAAAAACAAAAGTATTAGTGCATTGTATTTGGGGATCTGCTTCTAATTGAAGCTTTGTTTCAGTATAATTAACGTTTAGGAGATTAGTGCACTTTTGTACTTCTGCAAATGTACTGTAACTTTCCCTGACAGTGGCTAGATAGCTGTGCTGAACCAGAGTCTCCTAGTGAAATACTCACAGCTGCAAGAATGGTGGTAGCAAAACCTTGAAACTTTGAAAGATGTTGCTGCCTTCCAGTTGTCCAGTGGATGTAAGTCCTGCTTGGGAAAATTAGCAGTATTTTCATCAAACTTTGCAGGGAGTAAGGCTCCTCTTAGTATCTTATAGGTGTCTTACTTTGCAATGAAATTTATTAGTCTTGATCTGAGTTGGGATGAATACTTCTAACAACTGGGTACCAAGTCAGAAAACATGAATGTTTTTCCACCTCAGAAGTAAAACCTTCAGTACTGAAGATACTTTTTACTAGCCAACAAAAGTAATATAGAGTAATAATTAAAGTAGTGGTGTGTGAAGTATGAATGTATTAATATTAATTGTGGGGGAAGTGCCTGACTTGAGATTTTTCTGTATTTCTTTAATTTGATTCCTCCATCTTTTCAGGGGCTTTAATGCTGAATATGGGAACAGATTGCAACTTAGTTTTATTGTTGATGTAAATGAAAATAAGTCTGTCTGCAGGAGTAGAAGCTGCCAGAGTTAGAAGATATGGACCCTCTTTAACAAAACTTAATGTTTCTGAAAATTGTGTTTTTCTAAATTGAAAATACCTTTTAATTTATGCTTGATGTGAGATTTTTACATGAAAATTATAGAGATGTTAGAGTAGTGAGTCTGTATCTGCTGCCTGGGAAAACGTAGGGTCTGCATTAAAGAGGTGGAATAGTTTTCAACAATACCCATTGCTGGATATCCCCTTGTTTCTAATTATGTATAAAGCTGAGGTTTTCCCCACCTCTTCTGCTTTGTTAGATAACTTTATTCTCTCACACAGGTTTGGCTGCAGAGAGCATTCATATCTTTTTGTTGTTTGTGGTTGTTTTTTTTTTTTTTTTTGACACAGAAAGTATGTCTTACTTTTCTGAGTAGCTAGATTCCTCCAGCTGTCTAGTTTCAGTTTCCTGACTTACACCTCTCTCTCCCCGTGACAGAGGTTAGGGTAACGCCTTATCAAAGCACCAAGTTATCAAATGCTTAATCATACGCTGCTGAACTTCCGTATCAGCTTATTTCTTTCTAAGGAAATCCTACATTTTTAAAGACTTTAGTTTGGATTATGGAAACCTCCTGGTAGACTTGAGTCAGGTTTGAAGGTTTAGATTGATGCCTTTGGGATTATTAAAATAAGAGTGCCATTCATTCATTCAGTTGCGAATCCGTCTAAATTACATTTGGCTTCTCTTCCATGGGATGTATATTTTTGTAAGTATTAAAACTTTGATTTTATACTTAGCAAGAGAGGAAGAACATAGCAATTGAGGATGAAAAGTCCTTTCAGAAAAAAAAGCCTAAAGACTTGTTGATACTGGACAGCCAAGCAGGAAATTACACGTGTCATAAAAGGCTCCAGTTTGTTGGATAGAGACTGAAACTCAGGATGTAGTCTATAAATACCAAACAGGTTCATAAAAATATTTTTAAAGTGCAGTTCTGAGCACTTTATAAACGCTGACTGATAACTGTTCAGCTATTTAATATAAATATGTTTGTGCAGATGCATGCACACACATTCAATACCATACTTTCATTTTTAAACATGAATATATTCAATTCAGTAGTATTTATTTCTCTTATGAGACTGGTAACATTGCTAACACCAGATATAAATTTGGGACCATATTTTTTTGCAGATTCTAAACAGCAATTTAGTGGAGAAGCGAAACAGAAGGAACTCTAATTTCAGCAGACAGAAGGGAAGGAATTTGTGAAGCTGAATATTTACCTGCACAAAAAGTCGCAACCTTTTTTTCCCTATAGTATTCTGTCACAAGTGTTTGATTTTAAGCAGTACATCTAGCAGTCTTCTGGGGATTTTGGAGATGTCTTCTATCCTGACCTGTTAATAGCTGTTAAAATTTGTCACTCAACTTGGAAATAGAAGTGTTTGTACTTGAATTTGCTCAGGCTATTGGCCAAGCAGCATGGCTGGAACAGATTTACTAGCTGCAGGTAATGACCATTTCACCTTTTTCCCTTTGACTTGTCAAGTATGAACTTACAGGGATCCTTTTGCTTACACAGTTGCTTTGGTTTTTAGACTGGAATGACCATCATTCAGAATTGCTGCTTAAAATCCAGTATTTTGGATATCAGAATAATTTGTAATAGTACAGGGGTGTGTTTCTGGCTGATTATTTGTTGTTGTGCTTTGTTGTACTAAACACGGCAAGGTTGCAAAACATTTTTTTTTCTTGCCATGTTTTAAGTTTTTTTATCTTTTACCAAATACTATAATAACACTACTACAGCAGGCTCATAATAGTTGTGTAGCTGTAATGCTATGTCACTCTGAATATGTTTATGCCTTCATCCTTCTCTTTAATGTTAAGTATTTACATGTAGATACCAATCTGTCTGAAATCCCCCCATTGTTACTTGTTCCTGTTGCACAACTGTTTCAAAGGCAATCTCCCAAGATGAGACTTTGTCAACCCACTCAACACAAACAAACTCTTATCTTCAGTGTACTATTGTCAAGACCCAAACTCAGTCAGATTTGATGTCTAGACCCCAAAAAAAAAAAGCAGGACTGTGAGTAAAGAAAAAGTAATTGATATCTGACTAATATTGCTGCCTGTTTGGTTTTTTAACAGTATGAGATCAAAAATGGTTTTCTTGAACTTGTGCTTAAACTGTTTCTGCATGTATTTTTGAGGTTTTTGCTAAAGGAGCCCTGTGTTTCATCTCATGGTCTGTTACTTGACTGCAGTCCTGTTTCTAGAGTGAATAGCTGATTAGAAAATTAAAGTAATTTGAAGCCACTCAGAATTGTTAGCTTAAAGGAAGCTGCTGTGCCATCTGCTTGTGCCAGTAAGGGTGCTGGACCACATACTGTCAAATAAAACCAAACCACAGAAATCTCATGTACCCAAGTACTTTTTCTGTGTGATTAGAGCTGGTTTTACCTCAGGTGGCATTTTGAGAAAAAGAATATAAACAGGGATTTAGGTCACAGCTTGTAAACTACCAAATTCTGTCTGGTTGTTTTGCATGTAAAAAGCAGTGGTGAAAACACATTCATTTCAGGAAAGCTAAGTCGTTATCCTTATGGGTGGAATGGGTGGAATTTAAGGATTTTTATTTTTATTTTTTCTGAGCATAAGACAGTGTTTTGGAGTGGGCTTTTAACAAGGACTGCCTTGTCAGCTCGGTGGAGGTCATCTGCAGGGAAGCTAGGTGGTGTTTCTTGCCTGCAGGGGCACAGGAGTAGATGAGTCCCTTAAGAAGATGTTGTGTCACACTTGTGCTCTTTGCCCTGAGCATTTCCCTTGCATGTCTCTGAGTAGTTTCACTGTGGGGAAAATAATGACATGAGAGAAATTCAGAATTGATACCTGTATGTCACCTGTTAAATTTCAGAGCTTGGAGATTATGCTGTTGGGACTGGCAGTATAAAGGCTAGAGACCATCTATAGCTGAATGCTTGTCCAGTATTGCTAAACACCTCTTTGCAGCCTTTAAGTCTCCAAAAGAAGATGTAGGGTTCTAATTTTGGAAATTTACAATGTTTAAACCAAGATGCAGCTTTAAGGACACTGTTCTCTTATCCATTCTAAAACTGTGGCTTTGATGATGAAGCTAAATGCCTTCCTGTTGCTGTGTCTCCAGGCATTGCTGCAGGGAGCCTCTGGGAGTTCCGGGGTGAAGAGATCTGCCTTGATGTGGAGACCTCTGCTAAAGGTGAAGACCTCCTAACGGGCCAGACAGCCTCAGCAGGAGTTCAGAAATCTTACAGCAAGGTAAGGTGATTCATTTTTCAAGCAAATTGGATTGTGTGATACAATTCTCAAAATAAGTATTTTTCTTCTTGTGAAAAAAAACACTCAAGTGCATCTCTGAGCTTTCTCCTTTTGTGTGTATAGCTCCGTGCTACCTGATACAAATGTTGTAATAGCAAATTCTGGGGGAGGGGAGAGGAAAACTACATAATATGCATTGTAGGTTAGAGCCAGAAGTAATTCCTTAGATTATTAGTAGGAAGATAGATCTACAGTTCTTTGTTGGCAAGGGAACAGGCTGTTTCTGAGCTCTACTGCATGCTCTGGTTTTTGAAACATCTCACTTCAAGTGCCACATTCAAAGCTCGCATTGAGTGGCCACAAAAATATGGAAACACTCTCTGGTATCTTCAGCAATGGGAGAAGAATGAGGTTTGTATATAATGATTTTCTGTTTATCAGCACTGTGGTAATTTCTTAGCATCCACAACCCATTCTTGCTTGTACAGGAGAAATACTGGTGGAAGAAATGGACATGTGACCCCAAGAACTTTGTTGAACTTATCAATGTTACAGTTGCACACATTTAGAGATTTGACTATGCTACGGTTTTGTTTGCCAGAGTTTTGAATGTAGTGATGATATATGCAGGATCTTTCCTTCATACTGACAAGATCAATTGAACTAACTGTAGAGAGTTGGCTGAAAAAAGTAACTGTAGAGAGTTGGCTGAAAAAAGTGAGTAGTAGTGGAAATGTTTCCTACAGATTTATTTAGGATTGAACATAGGTGCTTCTAAAGTTCTGTCAACTTCTCAATTTTTAAAAACCACCTTTTGCAAGGTGCTAACTTCATTGTTGGAAAGAATATTTCTTGATTCACCTAAGAGGAATTGCAGATTTTTCTAGTTAATCCTTTATTGATCCTAATTTAAACTGAAATTACAGCTCTGAACTAGACCTAAGTTCATTGTCCTTCCATCCATGGAGTAAAATCAAAATCGCTGTTAAGTTCTCCCATTGGCAGAGTCAGTGCTTCAAATCAAAACCTTCCCTCATCATCTGCTGTACACACTGGGGGTGAGTGCAGTAGGCACAGTTAGGCCCCCTCATCCCTTTGCTGCACCATGCCCTCTCTCTTTGCTTCACATTTCTTGGATTTCAGCTGCACTCATGTTTCTCCAGTCCTCTAGCAAGGTCATCTTGAACTACTGAGGACGCTGTATTCAACCCCTGACCGAGCAGAAAAGCTGCTGCTGCTGACTACAAAGTGATTTCAAATTGAAGGCAAAAAACCCATCCAGAAATACTTATCTCTGTAACATTTCCCTTTGTTACATTTGCCTTAGGAGTGCACAAAGCAATACAAGTTGAGATAACCATACGTAGCAAAGACACAGCATTTCTCCTGGGAGTTATGTAAACATTTATTTATTTTTGAAGTGCAGTTTTATGCATTGAGAGGATAAAGACTTCACAGAAGGTGTCCTCATAGTCCCATGGGGTGCATGAATGTATCTAGGTGAGGTGGTGGTTAGGTTTCAAACACAGCAGTGTTAGTGTAGTGTTGAGTTTTGGTGCTGCAAGCATCCGTGAGTGAAATGCAGCCTTGAACACTCTCACTGCTTCCAACAAGGCAGTTTATTCTGTGCCTCTCTGTCTCGTTTCCCTTTGTTGGAGGGGTTTGTTGCTAACTAGAAACACATGATACGAGACAGCCAAATGTTCTGGTGAAAATCAAGGACACTTCATATCTGTGAAGATTTTATATTTGCCCTAGATTCTTTTTTTTTTTCCCCTTTTCCTCATTGATGCAGCTGTAACTGTTGTAAATTATATGAATAATTGATCAAGGAGTTCTTGTTTACCTCAAATCATGTTATGGTTCTTGCTTTTAAGAACTGTGCTGCTCTTTGTTTTACTACAGCATTGCTCTTGTGCTGTTCTGTGTGTGTGGTTTTTATAGCCTTAAAGTTTTCTTCTGCTTCTGACCCTTTGCTCTTCCCATCTTTCCCCTTCTCTGAAAAAATGTGTTGTTTCTGCTTCAGTATATTCCGTGATCTAAGTGAAATGCAGAGTCCTTTTTAATCAACAGCAACACATTTTAAAAGCCCTTCCCAGCCCTGGGAACTGTGCAGTGCACACATCTGGTTTCACATAAGCATGAATTGCTGGCTTCACAAACACGGAGCATGTAGTCCTTGCCACAGAGTTAGCTAAAGTGTTCTGTAACTTGAGACTCTATTTGAAATAAAAACAAAATTGTATAGCTTCTTTACCATGCTAATGGAAAACATTTAATTTGCTTTTTTCAAGCCAACCAAAAGTATGACGCAATGCTGCTCAGGCAGATTTACAGTGCCTTTTCTTCCCTAGAAATCAATACAGCTTGGAGGGGCTGCTGTGGGAGCTGGCTAGCTGACTGCAGTCCAGCTGCATTCAAATGTAAACTTCTCTACCACAAACCAAAACTGGTGATCTTGATTTATTCAAGCATCACTGTATCTTTGAGGTTGTGGTGTTGGGTTTTCTTCTTTGCTTTATTGCCATTAATACTAGATTGGATTTCAAAATAGCAGGTTCAGTGGGCTTATGATATTTTTTTCATTAAATCATTCAGTGAATTTTTGCGTTTCCTGAATTACAGTACTTAGGTTTGTGGTGGTGATATCAGCAAAAGCAGATCTACATACACGGCCATGTGTTCCTTTCAGTGGAGTCCTTTTTTCCCCCCCTTAGAAACAAACAAAAGAAAGAGCAGCACCAAAAAGCAGGCCCTCATTCAGTGTGAGCATTAAGGGCTAGCATCATAAGCATTTTGTACTTTGCACAGAATAAGCCCTGAATATTATGTGCTGTTTGATTTCTCTCCTGCGAGAAGAGGTAAAGTGCAAGAGTTCTTTGTGAGCCCAAAAAAAGTTTTTAGAGGAGATTCATGGCGTTTTTTCATAAGTGAAGCCAACAATGCAGATTTTCGTTGTACAGCAACTATTTTGCCTTTGTTTCCTTTCTGATTCTTCACTGTTTTCAATAATAGCTTTGACTTTATTTAAACTCTCTACTATAAGAGGCTGTTGATGTTCCTCTCATTTTTTTTTTTTCCTTAATGGGATTTTAGTCGTGCTTAAGAGCTTTACTTCTGGCAGAAGGTCTTCCCTAGAATGGCCCTTTGGGATCCTTGATGCTGCTTTTCTCCCCGAATGATGTGTTTCTTTGGGAAGTCTGTCACTAGTGGTCTGTGTCCTGGTCATACCAGACACAGTTCTACCAGAAGGAAAATCACAACTTGATTGCTAGCTTGCCAAAAGGACATTTCATCTTTTTAAGAAAAGTTCTACTTCCATTTCTCATGCAACTGTGATCCAGGTTTTTTAATCCTTCAGCCATTTTTCTCTGATATACTTAACAATCTCATGGTGAGTAAACAGCTTAAGAACACAGTGTGGAGGAGTTGTGGTCCTTTTTGCAGGGATAGCTCAGGATGTCATGGGTTAGCAAAGAGGTGCAAACATATTTTGGAAATGCGTTTGGCCCATAGGTTTTCTGTTTGACCGTTCCGAAGTTCTTGTGAGCATGAAAGGTCTGTCATTATAGTTTTCCTTTTGCCATCTTCCCTGCACTAGCACTGGAAGTCCAGGCTGGAGTATGCCATTAAGACTTCTAAAGCCACACTTTGAATAAAGCTTACATTTACTGCAGAATATTTGCTTTGCATGGTTACAGTACAAGCACTGTATTCCTGTGTAAACACTGTAATGAAGTTGTTAAGAAGAAAGAAAACGCTTACAGCATTTGCACTAAAGTTCATGGAGCATGAGATAGCTGTGCTTAGGATGCTGGTACTTTGAAGGGATTAAAAAAGGCTTCTCAGAAATAAACAAAAAAATATTCTCAGACTAGCAAAACAGTTTGCAAGTGATGAGAAGAACAACACTAATTATTATGTAGAGAATAATCTGACTTGAAGTGCCGCGGTGGAATCCACTTTATGATCTGACCTTCCTACATATGAATTGAAAAGCAGGAAAAAGTACAGGGCATGACCTAAAAATGGTAGTCTGGAAGCTTCTTTATGTATGTTGGGTCTTATTTTTGTCTAGCCTGAAATGTAGTTTTTCCTCTTGAGTCAAACCTGAATAAACTGGTTTGAGTGTTTGTGTTGTCCTCATGGTTCCAGCTCTGCCAGACATAGCTACTTTATTTTAAGAATTGCTCTTACTTGGAATTTGAGTCCTGCTGGAAACAGTATTGTCAGGAGGCTGCAGTCTTGCTGTTAAGAAACTTAAATAAGATAAGGCTAATCCTATTGTGTGCTTCTACTTTCAGAGGTAGTGTAGAAACTTGCCTTTCGTAGTAAGGGCACCATACCAATCACTACCTGCTTTATGGGATTTCTCTCCCTTTTTTTTCTGAATTGCTGACTTGACTAGACATTAATATTCAAAATGTTTCACACAGTTGTAGATGGCATTATACTGTGCCAACTTTCAGACTTACAGAAAAATAAACCAGCTCTTGTTTTCTACAAGTCAAAGAAGGTGAGAGAAAATAAATTTACCTCTAGTCTCTTTGATTGTGGCAAATTTGGGTTTCTTTTGTACAGGATATTTAAATTGTTTTATTTATGTATCAGTAGAGGTAGAGTAAGGATTGGAATACTGAATACCTGTGAGCTTTTGCTGCGATGGTTTATAAGTTTCAAAACCAGAAACTCTGTGCACATAGTAAGAATTTTTGTATTGTCATTTTGGATTGGTGCTGAACCAAACTTCATTATCCTGCTCCAGGAAGAGGTAGTGTTGGCTATTAAAAAAAGCTCCAACCAACAACAATCAAATTTAAGAATTCTCCTACAGGTGTAGGAGGATAATCTACTTCCAATATTTGTTTCTATCTTGATTTTTTGCGTTTAGAGATTAAAATGCAAAATGACTTCAGAATGAGGTTATCTTTTGAGTCTAAATCAGCCTTGGGTTTCTTAAAACTTGCAGCATTACAAATGATTTGTAGAGAATTGGGCTGCTAGAGTATATGTTCTTGAAATAAGTTGGTTTAGAAAAGGCACACTTTTCAGGCTGTCCTAAAAATTAGTTACTCTGTAAATCATTTAATCTAAGGCCGTGGTTAGATTTCTGTGTGTGGATAATTAGCAGTTGTCTCTGCTCATTTCTTCTAAAGGACCTGAAACTTTTATAAGCCTGGATAGTTATCAGAAGGTTTTGACTCACTGGGAAGATCTGGATTAAGAGCAGAAACTTTTTGTGGTTAAAACAGCAGCTGACTTTTGCTGTGGGCCCTTGGGCATGTCCTCTTGACTTCCTTGCACCAGTTTACCACTGTATCCACTGCTGTTGTCACCCCCATAAAGTTCTTTGTAAGCCTGTAATCAAAATACAGTTGAAGCTGTTTGTTATTCTGAGTGTACTCAACTTCATTTGCTATGCAGTTCTGCATATGGCAGTGTAAAGCACAGTGGAATTATGCAGTTTAGTCTATAAAGAATTTACACTAAATAAAACCACCATGTGCAACCTGTATTATACTGAAGAAGATTTGGAAAAAAAAAAAAAACCAAACACACAGAGGTTTATTTTGGATTTACCAGAGTATAGAAATACTGCCAGTGGGGGATAAAGCCGTTTGGTTAAAAATGGGAATGCTATGACTATAAAAGTTGAGAGGGGAAAAAATATCTGTCCTAGAAGGGCTACGTGGCAGTCTTAATTTGCCTGAGTCTTTAGCAGAGGTTTTCCACTTCTGTTTCTGCCAAGCAAATTAAATTTATGAAGAGAAGCTAAACTCCAAGGGTTGGACTGTTAGTATCTTTTGACAAGGTTAATGTGGTGAAGCAGAATATTGGTAATAATGAGCTGACATTTAACAGTGGACCAGCTGAGAGATCCTTGTGTTCCTACGTAATGTGAAGATTGAGTGTCCTGTAAGCTTATTGTTTTATGTTTTGTACTTGCTTTTGCATGCATGCCAGGACATGCTCTGGGAAGAGGCATAAACTTTTTTCCTTTTTTCTTTCACAAATACATTTCTTTCCTGTCTAGAGCTGGAAAAGAGGAGCACAGGAGGGGTTTTGTTAAATACAGCAAAATCTAATTACAGCTTGATTTAAAGCCACATTTACACAATGGCTGAGGGGTGAGTTCACTTCCACAAAAACAAACTTGTTGGCTTCCTACTGTGCATCGGGGAATGTGAAGATGCATGTCCTGGAGAGCAACTGCCTCCCTCTGCTGGCACCAGCTTTTCTTACGCTGTGCTACAGCTTTGCTACATTACATAAAAATACAACTGTACTCCTATAAGAAAGAACAGTGATGCATGAATTCACGGGTGTGTGCTCATCTTACTGGTTGTGCCACAGGTAATACATGGGACATCGTGTGTTCCATGTGATAGGCCTGATGTCTGTTTTCCACGAGCTGCAGAAACCATTCCTCTAAAGGAATGGTTGTTTCCTCCAATATGTATCTTGAGCAGTTATGTTCCTGGTGGTTCAAGGGGAAAATGTGGGTGAACGTTTTCTCGCCATTGTGGTTTTCACTCAGAGTGTACCTCTGGAAAATGCAAGATCTTACTTTATTTGCCTGCTGAAGGAGCTGAAAATGTGGTTTTCTTTCTTCAACTGGTTCAAGTGTTCTGCTGTTCTTTTAACTCAGTTTCTCAGATGACAAGGCTGCACATCTCCAGCTTAGTGAAAGTTCATCATTTGTAGTAGGTTTTTCACTTCCAGGGATACCTTTGCTCAAGAACGCCACCACAGGTGGTTTCATAACAGCAGCTCATAGTTAAGACTATGGTGTTTCTTTATTCTTCCCTTGTTTCTGGCTGATGACTGCACTTTTAGCAGTTTTTTGTTATTGAATTTGCACTTTATGCTGCTACTGTTCCTTCCATTTCTGCTGCTCTAACTCATAAGAATTAGAATAGCAGAGTTTAGAGATTAGGTATATGCACTGCCGCTCTCTAGAAAAATGAGGCTCAGTGGAGGTAGAAGGTGGCTGGTGGTGAGACTGAGGTTGCTGTGCTGTCCAGCAGCATTGCTGAGCCATGTTTGGAAGCTGCTTAGTGAAGAGATTTGTGCTAGTGAGAGGCTGAGGTGAGTGGGTTGGTGTACATGGGAAATTTTTGGGAAGGAGGAGCAGGCACATGGTAGGTGGGGAAGGAAGGGGTCACCAATATTTACAGAAATCAAGGGGGGACAACAAAGCTTGCCTGGAAGAAAGCATTGCAGACACACTGGTGGAGAGGCAAAAGTAGAGATGGAGGGCCTAGCATGGGCAGCATCTGGGTGAAAATTAGTGGAGGGATCTATGAGCTGTGTCTTTGAAGTAGGGTTTTATGTCATATAAACAGTATTTGATCAGAAGCACCCAAGAGTGAACCACTCAAATAAAGAAAGACCAAAACACATGATGTCATCAAAAAACCCAGTAATTTCAATGTGATTTAAGTTGTCTTTATCTGGAACTGTTTGGCATTAAAGTGTGATCAGTCTGATTTCCAAGCTTGCTATATTCGCATCAGTTGTAAATGAAGTCTTGTGTTGCCTGTGGATTATTCCTGTAGGGTTTTGTCTTCTGTAGAGCTTTCTGTTTGTCGTCTGTCTTCTCTTTCTGTGTTCTACTAACAAGAACAGGTTCAAAAAAATTAATAAATCTATACAGACAATGCTTACTTTGTGACTGTTTCAAGTTGCATCGTAACTCATTTCTACAACGTCTTTTGCATTGCTCATTCACTTTTTTCACGGCAATAGGCAGCCTGTAATGAAAATGTTGACTCACCTGAATGATGTCTCGGTTTTCTTTATACTCTAGATCAGATTGCAAGATAATTTTAAATTACAAGTATTAGATCACATTTCCTTGGACAATTGCTTTTGATTATACTAAGTTACTGCACTCACCTATTTAAGTCACAGTCAACATTCTAAATATCAGTGTTAAGGGAAGCAGGAGAAGGTGTTCTGAATGATGTTTGCTCCATATCTTGTAAAATTAATATTTTGAGTCTCTTCAAATTAATGGTACTCCTTGTATTAAAGAACGTTGCATTAAAGAGGCAATTAATTTATCTTGTAACAAAAAATACAGGTAATCTTGGCAAGGGGAGGTGGGGCAGAAGGCATCTATGAGATGCAGCTTGGATATGCACATAGTGTAGTCTTTCATTATTTTATAGATTGCATGACAGCAGCCTTTAATTTTTGGATGCTTTAATTCTAGTGCAAGTACTCAAATGACTCACCAGTTATCTAAAGCATCAGGTAACTATACTGATCTTTAGCTTTGTTCTATGTTCTTATCCTTGTTTCTATCTTCATTTTCTCAGGGGTAGGCTACAGTGAATTTAATTAATGTTTAGAAAAACAAAAACCCAAAACAATGTGGGAAGTGTTCCCAAGTGTTCTCACGAATAGAGCCTCTGCAGGCTTTCTCTTGGGATGGTCAAGACATACGGAGGATAAGTTCTCCATCTCCTTTCACAGTACCTTCAAACACAACATAACTTGACCCCAACCTGCCAACAGGCTGCACTTCTCAGTTGGAGGTGATACTATTTTCCAGAAGACGTGTCTTCTCTCTGCTACCTGCAGCGGTGCCTTCGTTTTGGTGGTTGGCCTTTGCCAAGGCACGACCCTGCCCTTAGCTACATTCCCCCTCCGCTGAGGGATTGCTGTGTGCCACAGAGTGTGGTGTTTAACCATGGAGGGAGGGGCAGCCCTTCTAGCTAATCCTATCAAAGTGCTGAATTACAGGGGGTCAGACAAGAAATCAATACTCTTTTTCCATCTGATTGCCTCGAAGACTATGGAAATTAAATCTGTCTGTCTGTAAAAAAAGTTATGTCTACACTACAAGAAATACAGTTGGCAAGTATGAGCTGCTGCTTGTCTTGCTGCTGGGAAGGATTTTGCCTGGATAATTTTGTTTTCAAAGTAGGTATTGGTAAGTTCCCCTGAGCTTTGTAATAGTGAGATGCAAATAATCTATACAACAATGACAATTCTGCTGTTTTCCTCACAAGTTGTGTAGATCTGCCTGCAGCAGGCTTTGCGAGTTGATGAGGTGAGTAAAGATATATTGCCACCTGGGAGGCATCCTTTGTTTTCTGGAGTTGTCTGCCTATTAATACCTTTTATGTGTATTTTTGTTGCCTTTTTCTTCTTTGACACATGCTTTTTTGATTTCCTTTGGTTTTGTTGTGTATAGGCTTTTTCTGATACAATGTACTTCTCAAGTGCAGACATGCATCTCCTTCACCACCAGCAGCTTCTACAGATTTTAGAGTTTATTTTTTTAATATCCAGGCCAGATCACTTATTCCCAGTTAGTTAGTTTTGTATTTTTATTTACTTGAGGAAATTCTGCCAAGTATTAACTCAGATTCAGCTGCAGTAAGGCTGGAGGAGTGTCATGGGTTAGGAGACATGAGATGTTCTAATATATGATAAAATTGGGAAGACTTTAACAAGTCTCTGGTTTTACTCCAAATTTTTTCTTCCAGTAGTTTTGGGAATTGAAATAATAAGTATACAGAGACCCCAAAAAATGATGTGAATACTGCAAAATATGATAGATAATTTTCAGACTTTTCCTTTATGCACTCTTAGGTCTGAGAAAGTCAATTTAAATTCCAAGTTCTGAGTGAGTACAGACTTCTGAAATAGTTTTTTGCTCCAACATAAAGTGTAGGATTTTGAAAGAGAAATAGTACATCTAATTTGGTTGATTTTTAGTCTCATTTTATTGATGTGATGCAAAACAATAGTAGAAGTTACTTTTACCTGATGTAGTGTCCTAGTTTACCACAAGAGTTTATTATATGTGGAGTACCCCAAGAGAAAATGAGCCTTCTAAATTCTTCCCAACATCAATATGTCAAAGCTGTTTCAGTTTGTTTTAAATGAAAGAGGTATGGAATTATATAAATGGGGGAGTTGTATGTACTCTGAGCAGCTTGATTACTGTAAGTGAGATAAATGATTAGATTTTTGCAAGTTGGCTGTGCAGATGCTGTGGCCTATGTGCTGAACTGATCAGCATGAGAACTCAGTCCTGCGTGCGGGGTTATCCACATTGCTTCCACTCGGTCCTTCCAAGTAGGAATATTCATGCTAGTGAGTGGGATATGGTGGAATTGCTAGCAGCAGTCCAACTGAGTATAGAAATTATGCCATTTTTCAAGTTCTGCAATTTTTCGTACTTACACAGTTTCTGTTAGAGAATACAAATCATGCATGCAGTGAAGTCTGTGTTAAACACTTAGGCAACTCTGAAATTTGCTAATGTTTCATTTTTCTAGCAGCCCTTTTACTGTGGTTATGCTGCTTATGTTTTGACTACAGACTACTGGAATTTGCTTTGAAAATATCAGTGTCTGTTTTATTTGAGGATTACTTTTGGAGCAGCTTCTTCTATAAATCCTGATTCAGGCAAGAAGAGACTCTCTTGGCTCATGTCAGTAAAGACTGCATTGTTGCAGAACATTCAGGAGATAATTATTTGAGACTGACTGAAATGTCCAATTCTGACTTCACCAAGTTTTGAGTGCCCACCTTTTGCCCCTCTTTGTGCATGTCTACTTTCTGTAGGGACAAAAATTGTTCCTGCAATGCTATTAAGGTTATGTTGTGTGGGATTACTGATTGCCCATCCTACCTCTGATATGTTTAGGACTTTAAGACTCACTGCTGAGAGCCATCCACTTGATGTAGTGGGAAATCAATGATCTCAGAAATGCCCTGAGCTTCACTGTGTATTAGAAAAGCTGAGTTATACTTGCTGTATGTTGGTGCTCACAAACTGTATGTGAGTTTACAGTGAAGACTAGGTTCAGGCCTGTAACCATTACCCCAATTTTTCCTAATCTTATGTTGATATAAATTCTTGACAAAATAATAAATGTCCACTAATGTGATGTGTGTGCAAGCAGTGTTAAATTACAGTGCCTATGAGAGGAAGGCTGTTACATATTTCCAATTTGCATAATATAAAACTGAAAATTATAATGCTTGCACTTTTAGAAACTTGTTCTGAAAGTGCAGTGGAGTTATGTCTGGGACAAAGGTCTGAAAGGTTCCATCTGGTTTGGCCACTTCATAAGAATTGCCACCTGAAGAAATTCTGATAGCTGGCACCAGTGGTATTACAGGTGGTGGCTTATGTGAGGCTACTGTGCCATGCAGGCATGTGCTTCTGGCAAATTGGGCACTTGTTTTTCCCTCCCAGGACTAGGGAAGGAGGATGAAGAAAAGGCCTGCTGCTTTGCCCAAGAGAGGCAGAACAGTAAGTAATTTGTCCCTAGAATGTGGTAGAATTCCCCTAGTGCACATTTCCTGTCTTCTTCAGAGTACTTCTCAGTGCTCATGCTCGTTTTGGTGGGATCGTCACTCTCCCCTTCACCTTAGTTGGAGCACCGTGCAGGGAGGGAAGTGGCTGCTCACATGTTCAGAGAAGGATGGAGAGGAAGGTGTGGGAGCCACTCGGCTTGAGGAATGGTCACTCATTTGTCTCCATTTATGCTAAGTCTTTATAGCCCTTCTTATGTGACTTGTGTGCTTGTTTTGCATTAGAGGATTGGACAAAAGCATCAAGCAGTTCTTGGAAGAAGGGTAAGAGGATCTTATCAGCTCAGCAAAATTTAACTTGCTAGGTGTACAAGCTGCCCAAGTTGAAAGTATGCTCTTCTTTAGGAACATTATATGGGATAAGAGTCCTGATGACTCTTTCATAAAAGAGATTTGGCTTGCTCTATTAAATAATTAAATCTCTCTTCCTGGAGAGGCTTTTCATCTGTGCCAGCAAAATGCTTCTGGCTTCTTGTAAGAAGACCTTGAGACTGGGTTCCAGTATGGTGAGGCACGGTTGCTGGTTTTATATGGACACAATTTCTAGAAATTTAATTATAATCTTTCTAAGATTAGAATCTAAATTTATTTTACTTTTGGCTAAAAGGGCTTGACATTTAATAGGCTGTCTTCAAACTCGTTAGCCTTGATTTCTGAGGTAACCAAAGCCATTGCATAGTTTTCTCCTGGGATTCATTGTGCTAAATATCTTCAATTCCAGTGTAAAGTAATAAGATCTTAGAGTTACTCTGAAACCCTGAATTATGGGTGTGGACTGGAGACTTGAAGTCTCAAAGGTTTGCAATCTCTGAGCTTCCAGAGAGCTGCCTGGCAGCAAGGAAGGTTTAGTGCAGTGCCTGTGTGCATTAGTGTCTGCAGAGAACCACTTCATGTTCCAACAGTCACACCTTGACTTGCTTTCTAGTTGCATCTTGCAGCTCAACATAAACACCTCCTTGCACAGAGAGATGTAAGAGAGTGAAAAACAGTCTTTGAAGAATAAAAAAACAATGGGGTTTAGAGAGCCTGATGGGTCTTCATTGTCATCACAGAAGATCAAAGAAAACCTTGGAGCTCCTCTTTCTACTCAGAATTGGAAATAACATTCTTAATTACAGAAGTGAGCAGGTCTGACAGAGTTTTTTCTTCAAAGGGAGGAATGCTATACTTCATCTTTCAGCCCTTGCACTCTTTGCAGCATAGCATCTTTGAAAAATTACACCTGTGCTCTAATGGAAGACTTGTATTTAAAGTTTTCCCAGGCCAGTCTTATCTCAGCTGGATATACTCAGCAGCAGGTTGTGTCACCCATTTCAGCAAGGTGATCATAGTGAGCACACTACTAAATAGAGAAGAAGAAAATGCCACCAGGGTGATGAAGGCTAATAATGTGGAAGTGCTGGAAGTTTACTTACTGTATTGCAAGCTCTTTTTTTCTGCTTTTCCATGAGGGAAATCACTATTTGTCTATCAGCTTTCAGGGTTAAGTGATGCTCTCGGGGTCCCTATTTTCCAACAACAACTACAAAAAATGTGTCTCCACTTATGAAGCCCTTGTGTGGCTTGTTCCAGTGTAGTTTTAACCTCCTTTGTCCTTGTTTTTAAGCAGTTAACTTCTGCTACCGTTACACCTTGTGTTAGGACTTCAACATCTTATTCCAGTCATGTGTTTGGGGTTTTTTTGTTTAGGTTTGGGTTTTTTGTTTTTTGTTTTTTTTTTTTTTTAATTGCACTCTTTTTTTTTAAACCTGTTTGTTCTGGTCTGCAAATGTGTCTTTCTCACTTAACCATTTAGAAGCAGAAGCTGGTTTTTTTGTAATATATTTTCCAGTCTTTGACTCCTAAGGGTCATGATTATTGGTTCTCTGTGAGTCAGTCATGCATTAAATGGGGTCAATGTTCTGGATGCACTGTTTAAAGCTATTTCTGTGCTTATTGTAAACAGTGTGGTCCCTTTCTGTGGTTCACCAACTTTTGTGGCCATCTGGCTGGTCAGCCAGAGGCTGTGAAATGGTGGCTAGAAGAGACACATGTTTTGGTCTTGAGAAGGCCTTGGTTGTGCTGACAGGTGTTGCTCCTTTCAAAATGAACAGTTCATACTGAGCCTCTGCTGGTAGCTGTGAGGAAAGGAAGTGGAGGGAAGAATAAGTAAGGTGGAAATACAAGAGGGCACAAAGCATATTGGTGTTGTTTGAGGTGACTGCTGAAATATGGTAGAGATTTGAAGAAAGTCTTGCACTTGAGGAAAAATGGGTGGAACTTGAGGAGGAATGAAAAGTTGACATTGGTATGGAGATGTGTTGGGTGTTTCAGAGTGATGTGAAGTCTTTTACATGACCTTTTGTTTGGGACTTGTGTGTCCTTAAGAATAGAATAATACTGTGTTATTATTCCCCTTTTGGTTTTGTGTCTGAAGTGCAAGTGCTCAGCATAGCAAACGTCTTGCAGGCTTCACTTCAGATCCTTTTGTGCCACATGCATCAGCAATAGGCTGAAACACACCTCACTGACAGCTGAACTGCTCCTGCCCTGGCTCTCTGAGGTGCCAGTGATGGACTGGTGTCGTCGTTTCAGTCAGCTAGGGCTGCAGTGAAGATACTGCTAGCTTGTAGGTCTGTGGAGGTGAGGGATGGTAATGTACCTTGAAATATGGGTGTGGGGGATTTTTGTTTGGATTTACTATGATTCTGAGATAAAAGTGAGTATGAATGCTATAGCACATAGTTTGTAGGGATCAATCTTTGTGCCATCCTGCAGCGAGTCTCTGGCATTGATATAGAGACATCTCTGCCTGTTAGTAAGCTTACAGAGGAGGTATATCTGGGGCCTTTATGGATATAATGAACATACTTAGAAAAAAAAAAAAGCTTGAAGTTCCAGGTTATCTGTCCAACTTCAAAATATGATTGAGAGCATTGACAAATGCACACATGTGGATAGGTAACCGCTTGCTTACCAATCACAAGAGGGGCAATCCAAGAAATGTCCTTGTGCTACACAAAATGAAAATAGGTTTGTTTACGCTGAATGCCAACTTCAAGGCATTTGTGACTTCCAGAGAAAAGTTTATGCAGCAAACACTTAAACCATGTTTTATTTTCCTCCATAAATGATGATGATGAGTGATGAGTTTGCCACCAATTGGCAGACTTCCCATATACTTGCTAGGAAAGGAAAGAGCTTAGCAAATAGCAATTGTGAAATCAAAGGTTGTTTTCAAAAGAAAAAGAAAATAATGCTAGATACATTTATTTGGGAAGGAAAAATGAAATGTAGAAAAAATAGTGGAAATAAAAATTGTCCCCTTATCTTTTAAATTGTGTGAATGTCAGAAGTATCATCCAAAAATCGTAAGATTTTGTTGTTATGTAAACATAACCATGGGATGGTTTAACTTACTTCTAAAAGTCTAATGAATGCATCAAGCCAAGTAAAATATTCATTAGAGTAATTGGTTCAGTTCAACCTCTCAAGGCTACAGCTTGGAAATATACACACTATTGCCTTTAGAAATGCAGCTTGTTGATTCACCAGCCATTTTACTCAACTCATTTTCATTCCATATGCTTACTATACTTTGCAAAATCTAATTAAGTAACTGAGGTAGCAGTTTGCAAGCAGTATTTGATACATTTTTAAGCCAAAGGTTAAGTGATATCCAGAGTAAAACGTGTTCAGTTGCAAGACACATCAGAAATTTTTGATATTCTTGTGTTAAAATAATTGGCTATAGAAATACTTGCACAAGTGACAATAAAATAAGAAAAAGTTATTTGTTCCTGATATAGTAATCTGTTTGTTAATTCCCTTAGATATGCCTAAATGAAGTGTATAATTCATTAATGAGCTAGTTAGACAGTTTTCATTGTAGGAAGCTGGTTTTAGTGTCATATGATGAATTCATCATACCCTCTTAGGTTTTCCTCTCTCCTCCCCTCTGTGATGGGCATCTGCCTCGGACCATATGGTTTTGGAAAATTTTAATTGAAATTCTTCTGTCAAGGAGCTGAGTTAGAGAAAGCCTAACTTGCTTATAATTGCTAAAAATGTTGTAGAGACCTTCTGTTTCCATGCGGAGGAGCGGGAACTTGAAGCTTAGCACAGGCGGGTAGCTTGTGCCAGGGACAGGCTTCTGCTTTCGATGAAAGTCTGCCGAATATTGGCCAACTTGTGTACCTTTCACAATTTCTTCATTTCCAACAGAGACTTGCTGGAGTCTCTTGTGACTGTGTCCTCATGAAACCTTTGTTCTCTGGGATCTGATGATTCTCTTGTGACTGTGTCCTTACGAAACCTCTCTTGGCTTCTCTTGCTGGTGCATCTGTAGATGGCTCTATCCTGTCACAGGTCCAGTGCATGGTCCAGGTGCTTGTGTGCCATCACCACGGGTGGCAGGGCAGGCTGGTGGAGCTCTGCATCGTCCTCAGTTGGAGTTTTAGCCATCTGCCATTGCCAAATGTGGGTTCTTGTGAATGACCACTGACTCTAAATGTTAGCCCTGCTGTGCAGTTCCCCATATTTTCCTGACCCAGCATATTGTCACAATGGTTAAAAACAAGTGTAAAAATTGCCATAGACATTGGCACTCCTCTGGCTGATCTGCAAAGCCAAGCACAGAGGTTTAGTGAATATTGATTCTGTTGCAGAGACAAATAGGTTAAAATAGTTGAAATGCAACTTTGCAGCTGTTTGTGGGTCCTTCAACTACTGTTGCTACCATGATGTTTTAAAAAAGAAAGCAATTCCTGGAATAAACACCCTGCTGCAAAGGTGTGTTGAGAGTGTGCTGCCAGGGCAGCCCTTGCTGGGACTGTGGGGCCATGCCCTTGGAGACAGCAGCTCTGTGGGAGGAGGCAGAGGCTGGCTGCCGGGGAGCTGTGCTGGAGCTAACAGGGTGAAGCAGTGAGGGCTCCAGGAGCTGCTGGGCAGAGGGGGGACACACGTGTAGGCTTAGCAGTCTGCATGGGGGGAAGCCAAAACTGAGAGTCCCATAGCAGCTGAAGCCTGGTTGAGTCCTGTTCAGTTTTTCTGGTCATTTTTTCAAGTGTCATACGTGCCTTCATGGTTTGTGAATGGGGATTAGATTAAAATAATGGTTTGAGTCTCTTTGACTTTATTTCTTTGTTTGTGCATCTTTTCTTTTTCTTAGCATTCCAAATAATCAGAGGACTAGGGTAAAGACTTTTATTGGTCTTATTCCCCTGTTGCTACCTTTGGCAAAATGTCATTTGGAAAAATAACATTTTTTTATCTGATCATCAAATCATTGTGTATCTTTTTCACATGCTTCTTGACCTCTTCCAATTAGGTTTTTAACTCCTGTATAACTGCCTCTCCTGCCTTTCCTCATTAAGTACACAGTTTCCTGGTTTCAAGGAGTATGGCTGAGAAACTTGGAATATTCCACAGTATTTTAAAGAAGTACATTTTGTAAAAATTGATGAGCTTCTTAGATGATATCTAAAAAGAAGGACTTAATAAAACAGCTTTCTTTTATCGAAACACAAAACTTCATGTTGACTGAACATTGAATCAAAGAGTAAAATGTCGCTGTTCCTGCACTTCTTTTTTATTTCCAGCCACATATAGCTCTGAAAATATTATTCTTACAGCAACAAAGTTTACTTCTAGCACAGAGCAACTCTTTATGACCAATTTTCACTGACAGATTAAGAAGGCTGTGACATAGCCATTTACATATTGCCAGTAAATATGGTCTTGCACTGTTACCACATTGGGATCTTGTTCCATTAGCAAAATTTTATATAGTACCAAATATAATTTTTGTACTGAAGTAAGTACAATAGCTAGAAAGTGTTTATAGACAGCCTTTAATATTATGCTCTTGGACTGTGCCTGATATATGGCACTGGTGATAAGAGCAAAGAATTAGGAAAAACGCCAGTGTGGGCACAGTGGAATTCATTATTGCAGTGTGGTTCAAGATCTTGCTAGTGTAATGTTTATGGGTATGGTTTATGTGTAACTTAGTGAAACATCTTAGAAATGCATTGTAGTTTGTATATGCATAATGCTGTAGCATTATGATATTTTTGTAATATCAGTCATGAAAAAGGTGCTGTATCTCACAAGAGAGAGCTGGCACCACAACTGGTTTTTCTGATAGGTTGTGTATTTCCATCTTGTCACTGGTGTTTGAAAACCTTTTGGTCAATGTAGAGCTTAGGTGACTATTTGAACCATGTGGGAACAGGAAACATCTGAAGAGTGTTTTTTTCTGTTTGTGCTAAACAGAGTGAGAATTAATTGAAGTGTACTACCAAGGAAGACTTAACAAGCCTCTTTGTCTTTTTTTTCATGATTATTTACCTGATGTTGTAAAAGCTCCCAGCATCTTTCAAATACACAATGTTCTCTTGGATCATAACATTCCTTTGTTTTGTGGACTTATTTATAGATTAAGCATAAGTAAGCATGTAGGAGAATGGTTGTGTTAGTTCCCCATGCATCTAAGTAGTCTTTGCTCATGATAAGTATTTCTCAAACGGCTTAAGATATTTTGTATAATGGCAAAAATTTCCTTGGCATTTGCACCCTAGCCTCGTGAAAGCTTAGTTAGGACTTTATGTGCCAATGCACACAGAAGCCTCTGATCATCTGGGTGTCCGCCCACGGGTAAATGTAAAGGACAGAGGGGGTCCTGTTGACTTCTGTAGGGCTGCTGTGCACTGAAAGCATGTGTGTGGTGCCTCTCTGATCTGAGGTCCACGTTGTCGCCTGTGTGGGAATGCACAAAAGCCGAGATGTGCTCTGCATGGTGCTGGCAATGTGTACATTCAAAACAAGAATTCCTGCTGGCTGAACAAACAGCTTCGTTTTATTGTCTCCTTAAAGCAGACCCAGCAAACTGCAAGTGGTCAGCTTCTCAAAGGGCACACGCCTAAATAGATCCTGCTCTTCAGAGATGGAGACAAACCCCCTCATAGGTGAATCACTCAGCAAAACAACAACACCACCGCAAAAACCCAGCCACGGATGTTCTGGTGACGCACCCCGACGAGCAGCAGTCCCAGACGGTGATGCTGCGGGCTGCAAGGTGTGCTCGGCCGGGCCGTGTTTCCGCGGGTGCCTCGGCAGCCCTGTGCTCGGCGAAGGGCTATAATTAGATTAGCAGCCTGCTCAGCAGCGGTGCCAGCCTGCGAGCCTCAGCGAGCATGTGCTGGATTCTGCATGTGCCTCCCGCTTATTGGCGGCCGGGGTTGCTGCCTGCCGGTTTGATAGGTTTCCCCAGTAATCTTTATGCTGCATTACAGACATAGATACAGAGAGGTACTGCGTGCATGCAACGGGAGAGGTGCTCAGCTCCTAGCGTAAAAGAAAGCCCACAGATGAAAGGCACTGGTCTTTGTTGCAAAGCATCAGTACTTAAGGACTGCTAGCTGGGAGCAGAGAGGTCAGTGAAGGAGTTTTACTTGGTGGTAATTACTTTCAGGTCTTTATCTCTCCGGTAAAACAGTCATGCATGAAATGAATACTGTTAATCATGTCATCTGTTTAATTTGATCTTGCTTTCGTTAATGTCACGTATACTCCGGTGGGAGAGCCGTCAGATTACAAAACATATCATTGGAGTGGGTTCGGTTCAAAAATAGAGCGTATTTCTATGAGAATATTGCTTTCATCTGAAATTCTGAGCCTGTGCATGAGAGTGATTTTACTGCTTGCCTTTTGTTATGCTAATAGAAATATTTCTTTTATTGCAATGTTTTCTGCCGAGCAATTGAATTAGAGCATTTATAACTATTGGCATATGAAGATAAATCTGTAAATATTGATCAGTTTAAAGAATAATTTTGTAAAGTATTCCTTCATATGATCACAGCAATAACTATCTTGATGGTTCTCTTGCAACAAGGTAGAGGGATGAGGAGTATTATGCTATTGTTCTTTCAACAAAGATGCTGGAGCCTTCATGTTTGGGTGGATTCTTTGTTTCATCTACTGGCTTTTATTTTAAGTGGCTTTCAAAATGAAACTGAAGCTATTCAGCCTGGTAGATTTCAATATATCCTTTGCTTGCACATACATGTATTTTGTACTTATTTATTGTTCTCAAAGGCTGAATTTTGGCCCAAAGCCTTGTTTATTGTGAGAACTGCCTTCAGCAGTAGAAAGAAACAAGATATATACATGCCAATCTTTTAATCTGTGATTCTGAGACTATTACAGTATTTATCATAGCGTCATACTCATTTAAGTTTTTTTCGTACTTGACCTACGCATCAATTGATCACAACTTTTCCTATAAAAAGCATGCATATTTAATGAAAACATTCTACAGTGAAAGCTATTCAGAACAAAAGAAAGCAAGCATGAAGTATTTTTAAAAAGTCTCATAATGTAGTCGTGACTCATTTGATGAGTTTTGAATATTAAGGCTGACTGGTGAGACTTCAGAGTTAATGCCCTTGTCTGTGTCAAACTCCAGAGCCCACATGAACTTGTATATTAAGTCACCAGTCATCTGGCTGGCTGGCTGCCACCATGCGTCCGAGGTACGAGTAGATTGTCTCAGCCAGGATCAGAAAGGTGTTAGGAACAGGAGCTATTTTGGTATTAGTCTTCATTCTCTCCTCTGCACTTATCCTTGAAGAGGTTTTTTCTGCTGTATAAACCAAAGTATAGTTTAGGTTGTTCCCTTTTAAAGTGTGTGTTGTGAAACTGTGTTACCTTCTGAGTAGATACCCTCAAATGTGAGCATTTATTCAGTTACCAACTTTATATGGCAGTGGGTACAGCAAAGACACATTCTTTATTATTTGTGATTGTATATTCAGACAGAAGAGTATTTGGGAGGTTAACTCACAGCTGGTACATAACAATTGGTCTGAAGTTTTGCTGTTGACTAAAACAGGTAACTTGGTGTCTGTTTTAGTCAAGAGCAGGTTGGTTTTTCTTATTCCAGGAGCTGCTTTTGAAGTTGTTTTCCTTTAGGCAGACTTGGAAAATGGCATTTTTGCATTGTGACAGTTAAACCTGGACAGGGAGGATTCAGGATGGGAAGGCATGTTATTCTTGAGCTGTTCCATATTCCCTCATTGCCCCAAGTTACCAACCAAAAGTGTTTTAAAGATGCTCTAAGCTGATTTATGCCTTCTGCCTTTTTTTAACAGAGGATCACCTTAAGTAATTTATCTATGTTTTTATAACCTTTGCAACAGCATCCCATGAAGGAGGAACTGAAATCAATGTTAGTAATAATGAAATGTAGAAGGTAAATATCCTCATCTGAATCACATGTTTACCATATCCAGACGAGTGGGTTTCTGAGAGAGGGGACGCTGATGTTTTCTACTCCATGTACCAGGCTATTCTTATTTGTAAGCAACAAAAAGTATGTCTGGAAAAATGCCATAAAAGTTATTGTATTTTTGGTGGTGGATACAGGCAATACCACCACCCACTGGAACTGAAGTGATGCACCAGCAGCTATTCAGCTATTTTGCCTCCAGAAAGAGCTGTGATGATCTATGCAAGCATCACAAGAAAACGTGACAGCAGTAAAACTAGAACTGGTGACCTTGTAATTTAACTTGGCAATAGCTTAACAGCAAGGAATATGCTACTTTGTTATTGCTTCATTTTGTAACAACCTCATTTTTCTTCTCAGTAAACAAAGAAAACAAATTGAAGTAACAGTTTGTGTGATTGCTCTTTAAAAAGTTGACATCATTGTTGCTATAAGCGTATTTTAACTATAACCAGTGTATTGCTCCAGGAAATTTAATACACTTCAGATTATTATCAATGAGTTTTTGTATTCAAGCTTTGTCAGGGATTTTCTTGATGTAAAAGTTTTAATTAATCTTTTGTTAGGAGATGTTTGCTTTGCAGGTTTGTTATGTGCCTCTGTGAGCTGTTCTCATTTGTGATGTGTTGCCTGTAGTTAAATCTCAAAGTCCTTTGTTATGTGAAAAGGAAACTTTTTTCCCCAACAGGAATACAGTATGTATGTGTTTATACAGATGTGTGGTAAAGACACAAGAGTATGTTGTGAAAATCAAGATCTCAATTGTTTAATTTATATACGCAGGTAAACATTTATAAAAATACATCTGTATTTTCTACCATATAACTCTAACATATGTTTGTGTAGAAAACACTTTCAATGTCATACCAGTATTGTCGTAATAATCCAGTAGAAATACTCTTGGAAGAGTAGTGTTAGAAGTACCAGATTTGGCTGCTGGCTGGAGATGGGATGTATGCAGTAAACTGAGTGGCTGTAATAAACAGTGCTGCACTAGCTCTTCCCTTTTAAGATATTATGTCCTTGTACTCCTATGCATATAAGTGAATTTTGCATTACTTAAACCCTTACCAAGTCTAAAGGGGAAAGATGATACTTAAGGTTAATGCATTTTTGTTGTAGCCTGTTAGCAATGAAAGAGATACTCCAGAAAAAGTCGTAAGGATTTAAAGTATTACCACAGTGTTTATTTTGCAGGATTTGTACTTACATGCCTTACAGTTTTTAAGTCGAGTAGCAGCCAGTGATACATGCATTAAGGTTTATATTAGAATAAGAAAAGCGACATTGTGCCCTAAAGCTCCTTTTTGCTTTTCCTCTGTTTTTGGAGCCAACTCCAGTTATTACTTTGCTGATGAAATGACTGTCTGCTTAAATGGTCGAGACATTCAATAGCCCATCTATAAATGCTTATTATAACACTTTGAGAGTTCACAGGAAATCAATAGCCTGTTTTAGTATTTTGTTGAGTGAAGATCATTTCTTTCTTCAAATCTGAAGACTGTTGGGCTGGGTGAAGATGCAGGATGAGTCCTCTCAGTGCATCAGCTTGGGATGGCCTTATTGTTGTGACACTCTTCTCACACCGATGCAGCAGCACCGGTGGGCTGTTTAATGGGCTCCAAAATATTCCTTGTATGCAGACAGCTGTTGCTCCCGTTCAGGGACGTGTGTCCTCCCATGCTCTGAGACTGGGCACAGGAGAGCCAGTGGCAGGGAATGTCTGCCCTGCCTTCCCCTCCTGCAGGGCTCCTTGCCTAGCACAAGTTACCCTGGGGACTAACCATGTGGATTTAGAAACTGGATGAATGAAATATGTCTAGCTTTGGGCAGCTGTGTGTCAGACATTTGCAATGTTAAGAGTATAATTGTGTTTTATAGAGCAGGACGTGAAAGTCGCTCTTCTTTGCAGTTCTCACAATGGTATGGTGAATTAAAAGCAAAATGGATACTAATTTTTTTTTACATTTAATCTCCTGTTGTGATTAATTTAAATTGTTCTTAAATGTATTACCTGCAGTATTAAGTGTGACTTGATAGATTAAATGCAGAATACAGCCAGCAAATAGTAATCCTGGATGCTATTGTCTGCATAATCCTGGTAATGAGATTCCTGTCTTAGTTTTACGTTATCTTTCATGGATGTGCTTTGGCCACCTGTAGACACAAATATTTGCTGCATCTTTCCATGAAGCCCCTGGAGCTTCCAACCCCAATCCTCTCTTTGTATAGATGTTGATTTTAAGCATTAATTGTCAGTTCCATAACAGATGTTACTTGGGTTTATGCCCTATTGTGTAGCTGTTGCATATTTCTGTAGTATATTGCTTTTTTTAATTGAAAGAATATTTATACATTGATGATGATCCTATGGCCATCTACATATTTGGCTGCTTATCTGTTGGGTATTTTAGAATAATTTGACTGTATCATCCATACTTTCCTGAATGTGTGTAATAGAAAAAATCCAATTAATGGCAAAGAAAGCCGTTAAATTGTTTCTTTTTTGTTGTTTTTTTTTTTTTTTTTTTTTTGGAGAGCTTAACATTATGAAAGTTGGTAGACTAAACCAAAGGTTATTCTACTTCCTTTTTAGGAAGTGTGTAAAAACAATGCTGTAAGAAAGTGATGCAATGTGTGAGAAGACTTGTACATGTTATTAGTGCTGTTTAACTGGAGAGAAATGTGAATACCTAGATTTGCTGAGGTATGCACATTTTCACAAGTTTGTTAACATTTGGCTCTTTCATCTGTTTTGGGTTCTCTAGAGTCCATGGATAGAAATGGGTTTTTTTAAGGTCTGGTTTTGTATAGAATGTTACTGAAGGAGAGATGTTAATACAATGTGGTGTATTGGCCTATAATACAAAAGCACAATATGATGCAGTGTCTATGCCAAAATGTTTCCTGCCTGGATAATCTAGGCAGAAAAAGGCTAGAGTGGAAGGGAGAAATGGAGACAATAAAGATGAATTATCTTTTATGTGACCACAAACTGTGGAGTTGCAAGGTAGACTGAACAGTCTGTGCTTTAGGATTATAAACCATCACTGCAAATGTCTTTACAAAGAGTGAAAAATATAAGATCAGTGTAACTATTCCTGTCTATACAGTACAAACTTCCCAGGGTAAGGATGATTTCCTTCTGTCTCAATGTCATGATTGTCATTGGATATTTTGGGCATTGCAGTCATCTGGAAATGAGTGTGCAGCTTTGTATTTCTACTGTGACATTACAACAGCAGTCTAGTCAGAAGATGTATGAGGGATGTGATAAATTATATTTCTTCCTCTTCCATTACTGTTACATCAGCCCTACTGTAATCCATGGTTCTGTGCCATGTGGTGTGCCCTATTTTCCTTTGCCATACTGTGGAGTGCAGAGGTTGCTGTTTTGGCCCCTAGCTCTCCAGGGACTGGGTAAACTCTGGCAGGAGTTGTGCAATTACTGTGAATTTTCTGTGAAACACAGGTGCCGTGGAGGGTGCAGCAGAAGAGGACTTCCGAATATGATGATGTCATTACCCTCCAGTGTTTTGCTGCTTCTTGTTTCTCTTCAGCACAAGTGTCCTCTCCTTGCTGCCACCACCTTTCTAAATTTGTCTGCTCCATTTTCCCATTTAAATCTACTCTTCTCTTTTTCCCACTTTCTCCAATCCCTCTTTCTGCTCTTCCGTTTTTACCTGTCATTCAACCTTGGGCTCTTTGACATCTTTGCAGCCACCTCCCCCTTTTTGGGAGGTGAATATCTGTGCTGAATTCTGCTGGGTAGTTGAATTTCCCAGTGGGTGTATGGGGCTGTGTTTTCAATTTGTGCTGAACACAGAGCTGATAACACAGAGATGTTTTTGTTATCACTGAGCAGGGCTTGTACAGAGCCAAGGCCTTTCCTGCTTTTTGCCACACTGGGGAGGGGGCTGGGGCTGCATGGGGGGTGGGAGGAGACACAGCCAGGGCAGGTGACCCCAGCTGACCAAAGGGATATTCCAGACCTTATGGCATTCTTTTTAGTATAGAAAGCTGGGGGAAGAAGGAGGATGGATGCTTGGAGTGATGGTGCTTGTCTTCCCAAGTCACTGTTCTATGTGATGTGGCCCTGCTCTCCCAGGAGTTGGCTGAACGCCTGCCTGCCCACAGGAAGCAGCAAAGTGATTCCTTGGTTTGTTTTCCCTATTTAACTGTCCTTATCTAAACCCGTGAGTTTTCTAGCTTTTACCCTTCCTATTTTCTCCCTGATCCTGCTGGTTGGGAAAGTGAGCAAGTGGCTGCTGACTGGAGTTAAACCACAATATCCAAAAATATCACTTATGCAGAGGTGCCCAAGGACGGCACACAGGTGAAGAATATAAGTTCTCTTACCAAAGAGCCTTGATTTTTAAAGTTATTATGTATTTATTTTTTGGAGCAAGCTGTCCTTGACTCCTGCTTGGAAAGCTTGTTCTGACAAATACAAATTGTGCCCCTGACCTTTTCAAATCTGACATATCTGCTTTTTTTCTCTCAGCCAGTTACCTCTTTACTGAAAGCAAGCATCTCTGTTCATCTTCCTGTCATCTCTAGATCAGGCCTTTCTCGAGTGGTTTATGAGCTTTGCTGACCACTTTCTGCAAACAGGGCTCCTTTCTTGTCATGCCTTCATGCAGGTACCTCACACCAGCTGTGTTCCTGTAAGAGCTTGACCCAAGGAGCTGCTTCTGCTCCTCCTGCTCTTCAAAGGTGTCTCAGACAGTTGTGGCACGTTACCGACCTGAATTTTGACAGCTTCACTGGTGCCTGCAGGGCTCCAAGATGTGTGGGTACTTAACTGCCTTAAAGTCACATTTATTTTGCTCTTCTTCTTTTGCTGGCACTTGGCACGTTTTCCACACTGGCTGCCTAAAGGATCCTGCCACAGGCTGTCCACTGGGAGGAGATTTTTCAGACTTCCTTCATTAAATCCTCACAGAAAAACAGCCAAGCAGATGATGCTCCTATCCTGTGCTAAAGTATGCAGGATTTGGGTTCTTCATCTGTAGTGTGACTTGATGAGAACTATGGTATGTGTAGAAAAACTGGGATGCTTTTTTACTATCAACTCTGATTTTGAGCTCCCTAGAGAGAGCGAGTTTTTGCAAGTATTTTCTCTTTCCTTATGCTACAAAACAACTTATACTTTCATATTTTATTTCAGCATGAAGTACTGAAGCCTAAATTTGCAATAAAAGCATGTCTATAACAACTCTTAAAACACATCCATTCTCAGAAAACATTACGGATACTAAATCCATCTGGTGTTGAATTACCATTGATTTTTTATAACTACTCTTACTTCTGTGGAAAATAGTCCTGGAAGCATTAAGATCCTTAGGATCATACACAGGGCCTTTTTTTTTATTTTTTTTTCCCTGATTTTCACTAAAATGAATTATGGAATTTTCAGTGTGTATCAATACCTGATTGAGGGAATAAAGAACATGGAGCTTTCTCAGTGGTTTCCCATGACAGGACCGGAAGCAATGAGCACAAACTGAAATACAGGCAATTCCATTTAAATGTAAGCAAATGCTTTTTTACTCTGAGGATGGTCAAAAGTTGGCAGAGGTTATCTGAAGAGGTGGTGAAATCTTCACCCTTGGAGATTTTCAGAACCCAACTGAGATGGGGCAGCCTTTTCCAGGTGGCCCTGTTGTCAACAAGGGGTTGAACTAGACAGGCTCCAGAGGTGCCTTCCAGCCTCAGCTGTTCTGTGATTCTCTTACTGGAAGTCTCCAAACAGCAGACCAAGCAGGCCTTGCAGCTCTAGGCAAGTTGTTTTTTAGTATATGTTAATTCTGCAATCCAAATAGTATAACATTTTATAGCTGGCTATACCCTAGGTATGAATGTACACATGTGTAGGTATGTATGCATCTACCTATTTCTGTCTCCAGTGTAAACATACTTGGACAAGCTGGAGAATATCACAGATGGAAAAGGGAGGAGTAGAATGTTTATTTTTATATATATATTATTTATTTATTTTAAATAATCTAATGTAATTTCACACATGCTTTATGCTGTCATGGAAGGGTTTTTTTTCCCTTCCCCATATATATGCTACATGTGTATAGTAAAAAAAATGCCAGATAAAATTGCTTTAAAGAAAGCTTTATTTTTATTAGATGATTTCTCTTGGGCACTACTTATACATAATTGCATCTTTGTTCCGGTGCACATTGAGTGTACAAAGTGGGCACAAATTGTCCAGGAGGAGATCTGGAGGAGAGAAAGCAGAGAGCAAAAGGTTCTGAGGCAGAAGAGGGAGGTTCTCCCTCAGCTGGACTCCTCTTTCTCAAAAAGGTAGCTCCAAATTAAGCAGCAAACACATAAAAATTGGCCTGAGTTTGTGTCTATATAGAGTACTCAATACTTTGGATTTTTTCAAATACTTTTTGGAGTCCTACATGTGCATAATTACAGCTTTGCTGATATTCATCCCTATTTCTGCAGCCCACAGCTGTGTCTGGGTGTCTTATGGTGCTCTTGAAAACTAGGAAGCTGGACAAGGCTGCTAAAATTACATGTAGTCTCTTGGCATAGAGGTGATCCTGGGGTAGTGTTGGAGGAAGCTGTCTGAGAGCATCCTTTGTAGCATGAATTGGATACCTTGTGGTGAAAAGGAGACACTTGCACAGTTCTTCATCATGTCCCATCAAAGCTGTGAATCTTGCCTTATGGTATAAATACATTTTCTTTCTCCTTTTTAATCCACATTAAAGTCAGTCTTCCCCTTCTTTAAATGGTGACCATTATGTTGTTTGGGGTTGAAGATATTTTCTTTGTCATATCTTGGCCAAGATAGGTGACAAAGCATTCTGTCTTGAGGTTTTATATGTATAAAGTTTGAAAAAACTTTTTTTTCCCCCCTAAGCATTTGGATTTTTATTTAAGTAAATGTCAATGCCAAGTTCTCTCTTCTGACTCCCTGTGGTCAAATCTGGTGTGGGGTTTAGTTTTTCCTGCTTGTTCATAGGTCTTGAAATAACTTCTTAGAAATGCACTTGCAAAAATAACAACAGTAATAATAAAATCTGTTTTGAAGATGAAAGAAAACCAAACTCTGGTACTAAGAGCTTGCTTAGCTCCTTGTTAAACCACCAGTTCAATCACAGCTACTAGAATGTTTGGAACTCTTTTTTTGCTGTTGAATTTTCAAAAATTAATCTAATAAACCCTTTAATCCTTTTGAACTGTACCATTCATTTTAATTGAGCAGTTATGCCTTTTACACTTGGATAATTACTTTCTTGGGTCAGTGCAGTTGTCTTTTGAAAATCATTTGGAGGTATCCACTGGTAGTGAAGTTGTCTTGTCAGGTATCACAAACATGCAGCAAGAATGAATGGGTTTGCACTGACAGCTCCAGTCTCCCTTCCCTGCTTTTCTTTGCCTTCTTGCCTGTGTGTTTTTGATCATCCCTTCCTCTCTCTGTCCTCCAGCCCCTTTTCTTCCCAAATCTGTAGTGCTCATGTTTGCTGTGATTTTCAGTTTCAAGGACTGTTAGGCCACCTGAAGCAAGAAAAAGTCCTGTTCATATTTTAAAGTGTGAAACTGCTTTTCATTTCCTTTTCATGATATATCTGGAAATGTTCACATGTATGATGTGACACTCTTCAGTAAAAGTGGGACCTGCTGTGACTGAAGCTGTCCTGCAAGTCAGAGGCTGGCTCGGCTCTGCCAGCAGTGAACAGGCACAGCCGTCAGCAGTGTGAGCTTTGCCTTCTTGCATGGCTCTGCCCTTCCAAACTCCACAGGGAAGAGGCGATGGAATTGTCAGAAGTTCCTGTTCAGCTATTTGGAACATTTCCATGGTGTTCCCTGAGGAAGGGTTTTCTTGGAGTTTACTGGGTTTTCTTTAGGAGCTTGGTATTAGACCTTCAAAATGGGGTTAGCAGTTGTGCCTTCAACAGGTACCAGGGTATGAGTTTCCTGCTTTTCCTCACAGCTGGAAAGGAGTTTTCATTAAGTGTGAAGGTGCTGGATGAGCTCTGCTTTGAGGATGTTTCTTTCTGAAGCCTGCCAGTTTGAGGGTTCTGTCACACCAAGCCCAGTGGTGGTGAACCAACTGCAAGTTCCACCAAGCTAGACTTGCACCAGGGGCTTTTGTGTAGAGCACTGTGACAGAGATGGGACTTCTTGAGATTGTTGCAGTGCTTGGTTTTTTTCAGCCAGAGGTACCAATCAGAACATGACTCTGCACCTTGCACTACTGCATCAGTGCCTGTGCTCTGCTATGGAAAAATTTGGAAGCTCTAAATGTTTTTGTGAAGAGGAGAGAAACCCAGCTATGGTGATGCCTTTGGGGACTCCATTTGAGTTTTGTCTTCAAAATGAAATTGTTTATTGCATTTAGAGAATAAGTAACTAGGATTAAGAAGCAGGTGGATGAGGTTAATTTTTTACTAGTTCGTTTCAATTTTTACTGGTTTATTTCAATTTTTTTACACTTGTGGGAGAAGTCAGGTGGCCCAGATACTAATGCAGAACTGATACAGCCTCAAAAAAAGTAATTGCATTTTTCCTTCTCAAAGAGAAAAACCATACTAAATGTAATTTTTTTTCAGTCCCTATTGTATCTAGCATGATTTTAGCTGATTTTAGCTTGGTTTTGGAATCCAGGAGGATTTCCTTATTTCACAGAAGCTGTCACCTGAGGTGAATCGTACTTCTTTAAATGTACTCTCCCTTGAAACTGAAATCCTTAAATAGTCTACCTAAGTTTTGAGTGCTTGTATTGCCTTTGCTATAGTTAGATTAAAACTTTTATTTCTGTATGGATGTGGGGTTTATCCATAATTTTTAAATGCATGAAAACAGGGTTCGCATTAACCTCCCTTCTAAGTTGTCCTCCGCTCAGTAGAGATCTTTAATTTGCTTTCAGAGCCTTTTAAATTTGCTTTCAGAGCCCTGGAGTGTCCCAATATTTCTTGTCAATAAAGGTCACTTACCTTGTGTAGGAAATGCAATTTCTCTCAAGTTAGTCTACTGAGAGCCTTGTGCCATAAGGACCCTTTGTGATGATCTTTCCAGACAAAGCAGCACTTAAACCACTTTCATAATTTCTCCATAAGGTGAAAATTCTGCAATCCTCTTGAATCAGAAATATCTTTTTCTTCCTGTCTTAAACATGTTAGTATTTTATAATAATAATAATAATAATAATAATGAAAAATGGATATGTAAACAAAAGCAGTCATCACCACATACCATAGTGGTGGAATAAAAACTGACCAGTTCTTCCTACCCCGATTTTATTTCTTCCAAGGCCCTCACAAGCAGGGAAAGCCCATATATTGAAGATTTTCCTAGTACACTAGGATGTAGTGTTCTAGGAAAATCCTGTTTCCACATGTCTGAGATGCAGACTTCTGTATCTGCCCATGCTATGAAATCTGCCATCTGTGTGTCTTAGCCTACTACTGAAGTACTCTGCTGTCACTTTCCTGGCCTGGATGAAAGCAGCCTTGTCCCACTTACATCAGTTCTGAATATTACTTGAAAAAGCGTTTCCCAGAGCCTGTGGCTTTGATCATATCATCTGGCTTTACAGTTTTTGTTGGTTCCTTCTTCTCTGTTATACCCAATATTGAAACTCTTGGTAAGATATCCTAATATTATCCGTCCTCTTCCATTTATAACCAAAATTTTTGGTTTCTTGTCTCCATAATAAGTCACCTCATTGTTACACTTTCAAGCAGTAATCTTAATGCTTTGTTTTATATCCTTTGTTTTACATCCTTTCCACCTGGGAAGAGTTAATACTGTTTAAATAAATTCAGTGTGCTCCACTGTTTTTTTAATTTACCTAGTATCAACAGGCAGTCTTGCAAAATGAGTATTAGTAACATTTCAGTTAGGACCTAGAAAAAGATCTCTTCAGAAGGACCTATGTTTGTGTTTGCATTGCATTTGCAGAATCGTATCTGCCAGGAAGAGTTTTCTGTGAAGATGATAGGCAAAGGTTTGTAATGCAACAGAAACTTGCTGTGGTGTCACTGATTACAGAGAACAAGTCTAGTCTGGTGGCATTTCCAGGTGAATGGATTTGTCTGCAGTGAGAAATACCATCAGTTACAAAAGCAAATTGTCCTGGGAAGGAAGATAAAGTAAAATGTTCATACAAGATAAAGGAAATCTTAAAGAATAATGAAACAAAATACAATTTGTTTTGGAGCTATTTGGTATTGAAGGTAGTGAAGAAACTCAGTATGTGTTTTCTGGAGCTTCTCAAAATGGTTTGTGCATGTCTGGTGGCTGTGGGAGCAAAGGGAGACTTGTCATTTTGGAAGACTTGAGGGTTGCATTGTGGCCTGGCAGAGGGGATGCAACCTACCTTTAGGAGCCAGGAATTGCAATAATTGCACTTCTTTTCCACTGACTGAGTGCTTTTCTTTATGTATCAAACGGAAGCAACATGGTCAAACCCATGTCATGGTTCCAAGCATTAATCAGCTCTCTTTAATACTGTTCTGGAAAACCAGTGGGGGTTTTATTGTTGTCCTTTCAGGTTTGGTGGTGGGGTTTTTTAAAAGATGCCTGAAAGTCTTAAGGCCAGTTTTGTTTGCCAGATTATTCAAAACTGTGCTGCATACACTGGCTCCCAGTGGAGGCAATTGGCAATGCTACTGTGAGGTCACTCTCTTAACAAAAAGAGAACAACAACCACAGGGAAAAAGAAAACCACCCACCACTAAAGAACCCACAACTACACCTATTTATTGATGTCTTTACCTCTGTTCATCTGCAAAAGCTCCTGGAAGGGCAGAGCTATTAAAATCACTGGGACACTGTTGAAAGGATTCAAAAAAGCTTCTGAACATTTACTGCTGCTAGATGTTTAGGAGAGATTTGTTAACAGTGTTTTCCTTAAGAATTAAGAAAGTATTATTTGGTTTTGTTATATTGAGAATTACAAGCATGAAGAATGTAACAGGTCCCTCGGAGGTGCCAAGTGAGTTGTTTGTGAAATGCCATCACAGAGGTCTATTTGGTAGCACCACACTTTCATAAGTGAAAGTTACTGGTGATAAATTAGGGCAGATAAGTTTTCAAAAAGAACTGGGTACTAGTTTAAAGGAGGGAACAAACGGAGTAAAATTAAAGAATTTCCTGGTTTAAGGAGTGAAGAAAGTACAGGAAACAAGATGCACATTGAAATTCAGATGGACTCTGAGCCCTTCTCTCTCTTAGAAACATGGTGGCCTATTTCTTCTGGGTTTCCACAGAGGCAACATTTTGTTGAAGTTATTTTAGTGTAAAGGTAACATGTGAGAGAAGTTCAGAGTTGCCACCAAGGATCACAGAAAATTAACAAAACCACTGGGGCTGGGCAATTCCCACCTTTGGCCTGGACTGCAGTGGGGGAAGCTGGAACAAGCAGGGGACCCTGAATGGCCCCTGCAGCCCCTCACCCTGGGGCAGCTCACCTCCAGGGTGGAATCTCTCTGGCTGGGCTAAGCCAGTCCTGTTCCACAGTGCCAGTGCTGTCAGTGAAGAGAAGCAGGCGGGTGTGGATATGGCTTCTCCAACCAGCTTGGGGGGTGTGGGCTCCTTCTCTCCTGCCAGCTGTAGAAGGGACAAGATGCATGGCTTTTATGTGGCTGCAGCTTGTTGACTGCACTGCTGTACTTGGAAAGCAGTCTCTGAACCTATCTCCTGTACTGGTTACAAATGGTTTCATTTCCAGCATAAATTTTCACTTTTAATTAGCAGTGTTTCCTATACTGATAGCGTCAAACTTGTTGCTCTGCTGTGTGGTCTTGGGTTTTTTCCCCTCCATATTACACTTCTGTGGAGTGAAGCATTTTTAAAAATAAAATGGTTTTTTCCAGCATAGTTTGTATAGATTGGATGCATCTAGTGGCAGTTTACAAAAGTGATGGAAGAATCTTTGCTCCACATCAAAATCTGTGTATCGTCACATACATATATCTGTATCTATCTAATATATAAAGTTTTAAAATCTGAAAGCATTTGGCATGACAGTGGTGTGTGATCACAAAGGCCCAAAGTTTTGTGCAATTTGGCCAGTGCTTCCCACCGAAACTGGTAACAGGTGTGGGAATTGCCTGTAATGGTCACTGCCTATACAATTCATGGCTTGGGAAGAAACCTGCTCTCTACCACAGGAGGGCAGGTTCAGGGACAGCTTTTCCATCTCAATTGCTTTTTAAGGCAGCTGTGGTTTGTATGTGTGGTAACTGAGGAACGGGTGTAGCTGGCATCTTCACAATTTCAAATCATCCCATAACCAGCTCATGGGTGCTTTGCTGTGCCTCTCTGGTTCTGGGGGTTTTGCAATGTATAAGAAGGCGGGAGGGACGTGCTGCTGTTGGGGCTGGGGCCGTCCTGGGGCTGAGGTGGTGTGTTCCTCATGTGCCTGTCTGCATGTTGAGAGGTGGGTGTGCCAGTCCATTGACTGAAATCTCATAAGGTTTGGTGCTAGTTGCTAAGCAACTGCAAAACACTTCAAAATGGGATTTTTTTTTCCTTACCCACAGACTGTTTTTGCGGCAGGTAGAGGAAAGGGGGAGTGAGGAGCGCTGTGGGGTGGCTGCCCAGAAGCCCCTCTCCTTCTTTCCACATCTGATGGCCAAGGTGATGGAGAAGGACCCAGTCTTGTACTGTGCTCCCCTTGCGAATTCACAACTCTTTCAGCCTGTTACAGCAGTTTCATTTTTTTTGCCATGTACCAAAATATTGCTCTCAACAAGAGAAGACGCTGTATTTTAAACGTTCCTCTGACAAACAGCAAAATTTTCCAGTAAAACTTTGGTGTTTTAAGGAAGACAGTTGTGAAGCAAAGGGGTGTAACATGAGAGGTATGATGATGATGATGATAATCCTTTAAGGATGCTCTCCACCCTTAAAGGACAGGAATGTTCTCAGTGTAGTCATTACTGAAAATAACTGTAAGTTTTACATGACCCCATCAGTTCCCACTCTATAAAAACAACCAGGTGTGTGAATTGTTTTAGCAGTTGGCATCCCATCTATTAAGTCATAAGTTCTACAGTTGGTATTTCAAATTATTTCTTATAAATGATGTCTTACGTGTGAGGATTATGTTCAAGTGATTGCAGCTTGAAATTGGCTGGTGTCTCATGCATTTTTATCACCAAAATACAATGTCCTCGTTGGCAGTAGCTTAGTTTTGGTATTTGATTTATTTTCAAGCACCTTACTTTTACAAATCGTGTATTGTTTTTTGGCAGAAAGGCAGCTGCTTGGCATTCAGAGCCACTAGTTTGTAGTAACAGTTGTTGATTCTGGTCTTTATTGGTTTTTCTTTCCAATTAAGATGCAGCTGTTACGACTTCTGGAGTGAGGGAGGATTATTTTATCTAATGATGTAAATGGAAAAATATTAAAGTAAGGATCTGTCCTTCAAAACAGCTGGGAAAAGACCGGGTTGTGAGGCCTCAATGTTTAGTGAGAAGTACCCCGGGCTGTGATTTTTGTGACAAACTGTGTAAAAAGATCTGGTGTTTCTTTTCTCATGTAAATGGAAGGGAATTAATGATTTGGAGAAGATTATCCTAAAGGATTTTTCACACCACATCTTTTATAACATAATAGGGGAACGTACAATTGCTAATGCCTTTGAACTTGGTTTTTTTGTGACATTTGGAGCACTTGCAGATATAGCGCTTTTGTATTTTTTAGGAAATAAAAATAAGATTGTGATATTTTTAACTTTTTTTGCTCAGGTATGTGTTCAGTGTTGTATAGGAAAAATCCCTGAGCCAACTTTTTGTTTTAGCTATAGCCTAAAAGCTGTAGGAAGAGGAAGCCACACACACAAATCATTGCAGTGTACTGTAGACTGGACAATTCTGTTAAACAAGCCATTTAAAGTTAGGAAGTCAAGCAGGCTGAAGGGGAGCAATGGTTTGAGCTGTATGTGTAATTTCACTTTGGTGCCTCATTCATGCATATTTGTTTTTTGAAAAGATTGTGGTACACCCCTTCCCCAAACTCCACCCATGCAGCAGAGAGTCACTCGAACCAAATAAGCTCATCCACACTGGAAATCACGCGAGTTCAACTGTTGCACTGTATAGACATACACAGAGAGATTGTGTGTATGTATATATGCCACTACACACATACATATAGTATATTTTGAGTGTTGTTCTCCTTTATATCTTCCAGATGTGATTTTTTTTTTTTGGGAAGCTGGAGGTGGAGTGGGATGGGAATCCCATGGTACTCTCTCCTTTACTGTTGCTTCATGGAGCAAAGGAAGATGAGGAGCAATTGTGGGCTCTTCTGAGTCTTCTTGGAAAGATTTGCATAGTGTCTTTGGACACTGTTTCTTCCTTTACCTCCAGCTTTCTGAAAGGAATATAAATTATATCAAGTTGTTTAAGTAGTTTAATCAAATATGCTTAGGCATTACCTCTCAACTATAAATGGCACTATCATATAGAAGAATAAAAACTAGTCAGACAGACCAAAAGCAGGAAGATGGATATTTGATATATTCTCACACTAATAAAGGGAGTAAACATTCTTATTAATTTTCATAACAAAAGTGTATGTAACTTGACGAATTATTGAACTGAGAGATCAACTAAGAATGTCAGTGCTATTGGCAAGTGATATTGTAAACCAATACATCAAGCTTTTATTGACACAACCATAAATCAATGACTTTTATTTTCCTCTTTCATTTCAACACAACCAGAGTCAGAAATAAGTTCATATAATCTTAATATTTTTTTAATTTTTCTTTTTATAGACAGCAAGACCACAGGAATGCCCCAAGGAGGTTGTTACAGTAGTCTTATGTTACAAAAAATATACAATTAGATACTCTCTCTTAATAGAAAATATCCAAGAACAAGTCTTCAGGATTTTCATTCAAATACTTGATGCTGTTTGCATAAAGACCATAGCATGACGACTTGCTGGATGGATGTGGCTCCTTGTCCACATGGGATTCTGTAGTGACCTTTGTTGGTGAGGGTTGGCTGTACTGAGAGCATTTATGGTGATGGCTTTCATTTGGAGATACAAAGAAACTCATGTGTTTAACAAATTTGTGTGAATGTAGGACAGACACTCTGGTCTGTGTGGATGTGATGACCGTGAAGATGATGTCTTTTGAACACTGAACTTTACATGAGAATGTTTTTAACTTGAGTATTCTCAGTTTGAAGATTGTCTGATCAAGGATGGCAGGTTGACTTTTAGGGCATCCAGTGCCATTTAACATGCCCCAGGGTATCAGAGGCAGCACGTGGGGCAGATCCTGGTGTGTAAGGAGCTCTGAGAGTGAGATGTTGCTGTGTTTTAAATAGTGTTGTGACAAGGAAAGAATGTCTTCTGTTGGAAAGCAGTCTGCAAAAGTAAAACCAGAGGTGGGGTGTTAAAACTTCATATGCCTAGGAACTTAAACTAAGACTACCCTTAGCAAGTCCTGAGAACTGATTTTTTTGCTGGTGGTGGTGATACTGTTTCTGTTATTTATTCCCGCTTGATAAACAAAACAAATTCTTAACAATATTCTAAAAAGTTGTTGGAATAGTAAAAATAATCATAAAGTTAAAAGAACCAAATACAAACAAAGGAAAATAACCCCAGTAAAGAGCAAGAGTTTTTGTAACTTGCTTGGTCACTAACTCAATCATAGTGGCTGTATAAAAAGTGGTCCATTTTGGTAGTACATTGTGTTACCATGGTAACATTGACATACTAATTTAGAAACCCTTCAGGCTAGCTTTGAGAACACGAACATTGCACTAGTATGCCAAAACATGGAAAGACCTATTGTGAAAGTAACTGCTAAATGTTTAGGATGAGCCCTTTAGATACATGTAGACTTTTTTCCCCAAAAAAAATTTCTGTTAGGATCCACATTTGCTTATACTGTTAAAAATATCTGAACCAGATTTATCTTAATGGTTTTGCAATGTTTCTTATTAAATGCTTTTGTTTTCTTCTTGGAATTGGACCTTGGGGTCCCATTGTGAAGGCCGTGTTAGGTGCAGCTCCTTTGTCCCCCAGCTGCAGGGGGCTGTTATTAGGGGTACTTGCTTCATTGTCTTGGTACATGGACTGTAAATTGCATTTTGAGTCCTGGGTGTTAACAGGTCCTGCAGTCATCTTACTTGTGTGTGGTCGCTGATTTTTTCCAGTGGCATTGAATTATGTCAGCTGGACCAGTGAGTTTGCTGCCATTTAACTGCGTATTTGAAAAAGAATAGTTCTGTTGAAGTGCTATGTAACTGGTACTAAAAATACTCCATTTATAAACAACCAAAAAAAGTTGCCAGAAGTAGGGATCATGCCTGTTACACTTCCTGTTGTGGGTGACTTCCTATGTGGTAGAGAAATGTGTAGGCTCAGTTCCTTGAACCTGTGCTCATAACACCCTCAAAGGCTGCCATGAGCTCTTGTTTCTGGCTGAGACTGGCAGAACCTGGAGTTATGTGGGATTAGCAAGGCCTGAACATGCCTGGGGTGCTGCTAAGCTGTGGTCTTTTTCATTAGAGGGGATTTTGGCAACAATTCTTCACTCAGAGTAGAAAGTACCCTGCATTTTCTGTTTCATATCAATATATACATGCACACAACTGCATTTGTGACTTCTTTACCTAGCTCAGTTAAGTTAAGCAAAACAAATCTTAGCATGGGAAATAAGCATTATTTGTTAAATCTCGGTTGAACTGATTCTGCAGTCTAACTAAAGAAGACTTTTTCCTGAAAATAAGTGACAAAAGATTGGAACATCAAGAAATAGAATTAAAACAGAATTGGCTAAATAGTAACCTCCTTTACCAAGTCTGCTTTGTGGCAATTTGCTGTACTTCTTGTTTCATGATAATTTCTTAAATCCCTTTTTGAGAGTGGAGGTAGGTTTTAATCTTAATTCTTAAGTGATACTAAATTGGCAGATCTGGAAATCAACAGGCAGGATTAGGTTGTAGCACCAGCTTGGGCAAAATGAGGGTGTTCTGGATTCTGAGCTTTTATTTAAAAAAAAATAAGCAAGAAAAAAGTGAAAGGTAATTTGAGCCCTTCTGGTCACAAGGATTGCTGTTAAATCTGTGAGCAGAATGCAGCTGGCATATTCTCAGGAGTCTCTGTGCTGCAGAGATGGCTCATGTGCCACACCAGCCCGAGAGGTGTTGACTCTGGAGCAGAACAGCACCAGTCTGTATCTGCTGTTCTCATCTGAACATGCAGTGAGTGCTCCTGTGTGCAGGGCTCCTCTGCAGCTCCAGGGGGGAAACACCCCAAACCAAAACAAGGTGGTGCTGTGTTTGTGCCAGGATTTCAGGCTTTCCCATCATGATTAATGCTGTGCAGGTATGAATTTATAAGGAGTAACCAGTGCTGTGAACAAGGCATGTCATATGTGTTTAACAAAGTAGTTAAAGTCAAGTTTTTTAAAGAAAAACTGAACTAAGCTAATGGAAATCATGCACGTTTCTCACAGTTTAAATCTACTCGCAATTGAGCTCAGCTACAAATTATGCTTTTCCTCCCTGTCTTCCCTACCTCCTTTTGAAGAGATGACATTAATTTTTTCCTGGATTGCTTCTTTATCTTGATTTTGCTGGCCCTCTACAAGCAGTTGCACCAGGGTAACCCAAGGTTTTTTCAGACAAGAGAGAAAGGTCTTGCTGCTACACAAGAGGCAGGCAAAGCCACATTCCCAGTGCAGTACAGATCCCAGCAGCCTTTTTCAGTTTCAGAGAGCGCCTGCAGCCATCCTCGTCACCAAGCCTTTTCTCTTGGTAGCCTTTGTCTGCCTAGACACACATTCTTCAGCATCCTGGTGATGTGCTGCTGGGCCAAAATGGTCTCATTTTAGGTCAGAGAGGTAACTTACCAGTGCAGGAATGGTACCTAAGGAAGCTGGTCTCAGACTGGGATGGGCTCCTGACCAGATCTCAGGGTGAGCTTGAGGCACACATCCGTGGGACCCTTCCAAGGACCCTGGTGCTGGAGGTAGCACAGAGAGGAGCACTGGTGGGGATGGAGTGGGTGGGGACCCAGCCTCTTCTCATCAGTATGGGTGAAAGGTAGATCATGTCTCAAGGCTGAGTTTGTGTGCTGGGTGGAGAGTGCAAGCTGGAGCTGCTGAGACCACAGCTGTGTGTTCCAGCCTGGCTCTGCTCCCCCTCCCCTGCAGCCTCCTGGCCCAGCCAGAGGCCATGGCGTGGGGGAGCGCGTGGCGGCTCGTGCTGCTGAGTTATCCCAGCTGTGCTTCAGCTGCTCCCTTTCCCCTGCAAGAGTAAATAAATATTTAGAGTTTGAATTACATTATCAAGCAAGAACAATTTCCTTTTTTCATGTGCTTTGCTCCTTAGAGCTTACTAGAAGCAGCAGCAATGACACTGGGGAATTATCTAAAGACAAAAAAAAAATTGTAAGTCTGTCTGGATTTACCTACTAAAAACACATTTTGACAACAGTCATTTAATTTAAGAATTTGTGTCCTGCTTGAGCACCCTGTTTTGTTTGTCCAGTTCCATATCCCTTTGTTGCTAAATGTTTTTTCTGGATGTCTGAGAGGCTTTTTTCATCTCCAGTTGCTAGAAAATCAGTATCTTATAGTTTTTCTAGCTTGAAATAAATTAGGGTGGTTTTTTTAATAACCATTGATTGATTTCAGAGGGCTTGGGTGGGGGGTACAGTGGTGGTGGTTTCCTTCTTTTTTTTTCTTTCAGTGTGTTGAGTCCTTGGGTTTGGTTTGGAGATTTTTGTTTGGGTTATGGTTTTGGTTTGGGAGGGTTTTGGGTTTTGGAGGGTTAGTTATTTTATTTGTTTGTCTTGTTTTGTTTTCTCTAAGTGTACTATTTGCCTACTTGCCAGATGAGGAAAAAATGCAGGGAGGCACAGCTGAATCCCTCCAACAGCAGCAGCCACCCGCTGCCATGCTGCGGTACAGAATGTGAAAGCAGAGCATGTTTCTTTCCATGCCCTAAATCCAAACACCCACTGCCATCACCCTGATGCAGGCTGTTTGTGGGCCAGTTTGTGGTCTGGCAGTACAAGGCAGCTCTGTCCTCATTTCTTCACCTGGAAGTAGATGTGGGTGCATCACTACCTGGCTCTTGGGGCTGTCCCTTCCACAAGGGTGGGGTGTTCTTACCCACAGCGCTTGTGCCAGTGTCCTGTTCGACACTTAAGTTTTGTGCTAGGGCAGTACAGACTGGTTGGATTTATAGGAAAGTGTTCCAGACTTCTTTTCCAAGCACATTGAATGGATAATTTTTTTTGTTGTATGCTCTTTTTCAAAAGCTGCATGCTTCATCCTCACTCCAGGATTACTTTTGTTTGGTTTATCCTACCTTCCCTGAACACCTTAGAAGTTGTTACTTCTCTGTGCACTCAGCAATGCTTCCCATCAGGAAAGAGACGCCTTGCAGGGCTGGTCATTCAATTATTGTTCCCAGTTCCAAGCTTTTATTTGCCTATACATTAATATTTGCCATGCCTGATGAGACTGGGCTTTGCTCCTGGTGTCAATGACACAAGTTGCACGTTTTCTCACAGTCTAGCAAAGGGATAGACAACAGAGCTGTTGTCACAACTGGAATTAACACACCATATGGTCCCTACATCACCTCTCTTTTCTATATTTGTCTACTGCAGAAAAATTATTGGAAACAGTCGTCCCTTTCCAAACTCAAGTCTTCAAACTGTTTCTTTTTCTTCCTCAGCTTCCTGTGTTTTGTTTGCAGAGGCACTGTTGTTGTTCTTAGACTAGCAAATAAAAAACTCCTCAGGTGCTAAAAATAACCTAGCTGTAACTCTGTAAAGAATTATTTTCTGCAATTTCTTACTTTTTAAGCAGCAATGTTATTTAGCATTCCCAGTACGTGGGCATCTCTGTCGTGTCTGTTTTTCTCTAATGCAGCAATCTAATTTCTGATCCATGGGTCTGTTACTGTTGTCTTCTCATCCGTTTGCCGCTTCCCATTGCTTTATTAAAGAAGTCAGTCTAACCTTATATAACTTTAATTCTGGGTTGTCTGTGTTTTTTCCTTCAAAATAAGTTCTATTTCATTTCTGCCAGTATTTTAGGACTTCCAGTCAAAATTACTTCAGCAAAATAATCTGATTGGGAGTGTGATAAAAAAGGATTTATCTGTGCATTTCTTTAGAAACTTTGTCCTGTTTTGTCTCTCCAAAAGGTTTAATTTTTGTCCTTTCTAAACTAAACTAATCATACAAAGAGGATTCACATGCTATATGAATGACATTCAAATTATGAAGAGCTGAAAATACATGTCTGGACAAATATTCAAAGTTCAAAAGAACCTAAAGAGGTCAGAAACATAAAACAACACACGAAACTGCAATTAGCTTTACAGAAGTGTATCCCAAGTGAAACTATTGCATGTTGTGGAGAGACTTCAAAAAGGGTAATGCTATAAAATACTTGGGAATAATACCAGGAAGGGCCTGAAATACAGTGGGAGGGAGCCTCACAATGGTTGTCCATATAAAAATGCCCGACTGCAGGGGAGAGTAGTGGCTCTGAAGGTTTGATTCTCACCCCACTGACGCTGGATCCCTGTTGATGTCGGTTGGCATTGCATCCAACTCTGTTTCTCCTGTGTGGACAACTCACCCAGGCAGTCAGCTGTAGATGCTTTATACCTTGGGGGATACTGTCAACAAAATTTGAAGTATTTCAGGAGAGAAAAGAACAAATGTGGGAAATAAAATTGAGGGTGAAATAAAATCGAAGTACAAAAGAAACTTTCGATATAGATGATGTTACGAGAATCAGGAATTAACAGAGAAAAACGTAAAATGTAGATGCATATATCCAGAGAATGGTCTGCTGCAGAAACTAGGAAAAGGCTCTATACTATGTGGTTTCTAGTTCTAGGTCTTACAAGCCATTAGCTAAGAGGTGGTAGAGAATAATCTTCAACTGGTAGGTTTGGAGAAAATATCAGTCCCTTTTCCTAATGTCTACAATTCCTTATTGCTTATTGGTGTTATTATTAGGTTTGGAGAAAAGATCAGTCCCTTTTCCTAATGTCTATAATTCCTAATTGCTTATTAGTCTTTTTGATGTGTGAAAGTTATAAGAACAATGCCTGTCTCTGATTCTCCTGCAAATCTCCCACCAGTTAAAAAAAAATAAATTGTACTCTGTGAATGAACTTTGCCGTTTCTCTAAAAACCTGTTAACTAAATCAGGCAATATGAACTTTACTTATTATGACAGATCTGCTTTCTGTTGTCATAATACAGAGATGATACTAACTTTTCTTCCTTTTATAATTTCATTCTCAGCTCTTCCATGTATCCTATCTCCATCTACATAAAATGTGGGGGTTTCTTTCCCCCAAGTTGGATCTATTCTGGCACATCTTCTTATTCTGTTATTTAAAATTGAGAATCAAGTAATTGTTTAGGTTGGAAAGGACATACAGTGTCAGCAAGTTCAACCCTTAACCCAGCACTGCCAAGGCCACCATTAAATCCTGTCCCTAAGCACCACATCTCCACATGTTTTACATAACTCCACTGAACCCTTTCTGTGGGCAGATTGTTCCAGTGCTTTCCATGAAAAATGTTTACCTAGTGTCCAATCTCAACCATCCATGGCACAGCTTGAGGCCATTTGCTCCTAATGCTTGTTACCTGGGAGAAGAGACTGGCCCCACCTCACTACAAGATCCTTTCAGGTGGTTATAGAGAGGGATAAGGTCTCCCCTGAGCCTCCTTTTCTCCAGGATGAACAGCCCCAGCTCCCTCAGCTGCTCCTCATAATACCTGTGCTCCACACCCTTCACCAGCTCCTTTGCCCTTCTCTGGACATGTCTTTCAGTGTCCTTCTTGTAGTGAAAGGCCCCAAAACTGGACACAGGATTCAAGATTCAGCCTCACTAGTGCCAAGTACAGGAGATCACTGTTCTAGTCTTGCTGGCCACACTATTTCATCCTAAAGCATCAGTAAACATGGGTAAAACATCAGTAACCCGTTCATTTATCCAAAACTCATTAAAACAATGTTCCTCCTCCTACTAGAGCCTGTCCAGATTGGTCTTCCCCTTTTGCAGTGCTCAGTGACAAGCTTGGCTGCTTTATTTGCTGGTGAGTATTCAGTATGTGTTGCTTCTCTGGTTGATCCCTCTGTTAATCTTTGTCTAAGCCTATAGCCACTGGGCAAAGTTCCTTCCAGGTTACCTTCCTTTGGACTGCTCACGCTGCTTGTGCTTGAGGATGTCCACGGGGGCGTGTCGCAGTTTTGAACCAGTAGGATAAGAGTTAGGGGCACGCTAAAATATCTCATATTGCTAAGCTTTTCCCCTTTGGATTCATGTGGAGTTAAACACCACAGTTGTGCAGGAGCCATTCTTCTGTATAAGTTGCAGTGTAATAAAGTACTGGAATGCTCTTCCCCGGGAGGTGGTAGAATCGCCATCTCTGGATGTGTTTAAAAAAAGACTGGACGTGGCACTTGGTGCTATAGTCTAGTTGAGGTGTTAGGGCACAGGTTGGGCTCGATGATCTTAGAGGTCTCTTCCAACCTCATTATTCTGTGATTCTGTGTTGTGCAAAGTGTATAATTTTGGGGGTTTTTTTAAGAACTACAGGAGAATAAACACAAATATTGAGTCCAACAACTAGAAAGCAGTCTAGTAGGTGTTGTTACAAAGGGGCAGTTGCAGCTTGCCCTGCCTCCTGCTCCAACCTTCCAGTGAATAGCAGAGCTCCAAGGGAAGAGAGTTGAGGCTTTCTCCCTTTCACTTTCCACTACCATGGGACCTGGCTGCAATTCCCACCTTCCTGCAGCAAGCAGCTACTTCCTCAAGGAGTTTTACTCTCTTGCATGTGGCGGGGTTGGCTCATTTGCAGCAAGGTGGGCACTCTGCTGGTTTGACAGCCCCAGTGCCCGAGGTGCCGCATTTACCATCAGTGGGCTCTGGCCTCGGCGCCGGCTCCCCCAGCATTTGTCAGCGCTGAGTCGAGGCACTGGCACGGCAGCCAGCAGCCTCCAGCAGAGATAATTCTTATCGTGTGTGCTGCTGGCTCAGCTCCCCCTTGCCTCACATGGTGACAATTTCTGCCTGCCATCGGTCCCCCCTTTGGATCCCAGTCATGCAGGAGGCAAACACAGCCAAAGGATGTGTCCGTGCAGTTTAAGTCTGTGGTCTCCAGTCTCCGTCAGCAAACTCTGGGGAAGTGAACTCTTCTTCCCAATCAATTTGCCCCTTTCCTAGCATATTTAGCATTCACTATCTCCCGTGATGACCTTGTTCTTTAAATTGCATTGGGACTTGTCTTGTTCAAGACGCAGGTCAGCAGGAGAACAGTCAAGTGTGGAAAAACACACCGTCGCTGTTCACTGGGGTCAGAGCAGCACAAGTGACCTAAATTTGAAATGCTCCATGCTCCGTGGCTGATCTAGCATCCTCAGGCTGCAGCCTGTCTGTCTGCAGCAGTTGCAGACCAAGGAGTGATTTTTTTGTTCAGAAGCAAGATTTCCACCAATTTACTAAAATTTGGAGTTTGTAAATCTGGGGCAAAATGGAGGGGCAAAGAGAAAGCAAGAGAGAAAGAAGTGCAGAAAAAGACAAGTTGTAATTGAGAAGCTTGAGTGAAACACAACGTTTTGGTCATACAGTGGGGTGTGTTTTGGCAGTTCAATTTGTTAATTTTCTAGAACAGGCATGAAATCGCTGTATTTATGTATATAGGAGTTAATAATAGCTTACAAAAGCAACACATTAGCTTTTTTTGGGTGGGAGGAGAAAGCAAAAGCTGCCTGAAGGCGAAACATTTCTAATTCCCTTTTTTAACTTCTTTTTGGTTTATTTTTTTTGAGAGAGCTTCTTTTTTCATTGTGTGCACTGCTGTTGCCCACACTGGTGCTGGAGGAGAGCATCTGTGCAGTCTGCATAAATTGATTCGGAGGGTGGCCGACCGTGCTTGGTGCTTCCTTCAGGTCACGGCTGCCACGGTTTGCCACGGTCTTTTATGCGTGCATGAGCACGGGCAAACACATCCAAGATGTGGGAGGAGTTTGAGGAGTGCTTGGCATCAGCCCCCACACACGCTGGCTGCGGTGCCTGCTCACAGAAGAACACAGCTCAGAAAAAGCCAGGGAGGTTTTCCTCTGTGAGGTGAAGCTTGTAGGAGCACGCCTTGCGTTGCTTTTGCTGTTAAAAGCAGATTAGTTTTTGTTGGTTTGCTTCTAGGCCACTAAATGCTCCTGACTTCTTTCCTGACCCCCAGTGATGGCACCAGGATCACAGGAAGGGAGTCCTGTCGTTCCCTCTTGGGCAAGGGACAAACCTTGGGTCAGTGGTGATGACCCAGGAGTACTTTTGACAACTAATGAGGAAAATTTGGGGGTTTTTGGTAGGGGTTTTGAACACAACAGGAGAGATAGTTTGTGGTGGATCCCCTCCCAACCCTTTTTTTCCTTAATTATGAGAAGTTTCTAAATGATTGTGCTGGTTGAACTATGCAGAGGAAAACAGCGGCATTCCTGCAGGGGCTTGCAAGAATTTATACTGGGTTTTCGCTGACACCTGTTTTTATATCAGAGATGGCAAAAAAATACTGACATATCTAGTCTATCTGCTTGTGAATATATTTCATTTCCATATGCATCCAGCCTTGCAATGTGTTTGATAAGCTGGGTTACTTGTTTTAGCTCATCTGTGTTTCTCCCTTCCCCTGGAGCTAATCCAGAAAATGTCTTGAAAGAGAAGGTTTTGTGGGGGGGAGAAGGAGATTTAATTTGCATCATGAGGAAAATATGAAGAATTTTCACAAGATGTGATGACTATGTTTGATATCCTGTAGCTTTTGTTAGTCTAGAAGTGATTTTTTTTTTTTTCCTCTCTCTGGATCTGAGTGATCTGGGGTGATGGTGATCATCTGTTATTATTGTTATTATTGTTATTATTTCTTCCTCCTTCTTCCTCCTTCTTCCTCCTTCTTCCTCCTTCTTCCTCCTTCTTCCTCCTTCTTCCTCCTTCTTCAGAAAGAGCAGTAGTTGTTTATTTTGTAAACTGTGGAAATTAGGTAAATGTTCATACTTGATAAATTTTATTTTTAGCTACTGAGAAGAAAAAAAAAAGATTTACCTAAAGACTGTGCCCAAAAATCAGAATACTTTATGTTTGTGCTGAAGTCCTGGAGCATTTACAAGAAACTAAGAGAATCTAAGAAGAAGGAATATGCAGTTCTTTAGTTTAAAAACTGCCCAAATTGGTGGTTTTGGCAGATATTTCTTGTTGACTATTGCCTCCCATACATTCTACAAGATAAAGCTTAAAAACCTTATTTTTTGATCTACCTACTCATTCCTGTTTTATCTTATCCTTTTGCTTTTATCCATGTATTTTAATCCAGAACTCATAATTAAATTCAGGCTTTCAAAACAGTTCACAAAATCAGCAATTTAATGCATGGTTTGTAACTTTTACTTTTGTAACAGCTGTAAGATAAATAAAATAATGAGATATTTACAGCACAAGGTCAGGCAGTTTTGTGATAGCAGCTTTTCATATAAGATTACAGCTAAAAAAGAGGGGAAGTGCTGAGTTACATAATTCACTAAAGTTTGACACTTAGAATTTGTGTTATAACAGCACTTCATAGGCTATAGATGGGGCTGTTTCAAGTTCTGTTGTAAATCTGACTTTACAAGGCTTTAATGTTCTGTAGGCTAATAAAAATCACTCTAGGATTGAATGTGTGAAATTAAAAAAATTGGTGTTTTTAATATTTTTTAATGCTCTGGCTATTTTGTCGTCTTTGATTGTTTTTTGCCAAGATTGCATTTTTCTTGGATTTTTGAATAAATCTTAAAGCTTACCTTCATGTCTAAGGGAGGAGGGGCAAGAAAGAAAAGGAAAAAAATAAAAAGGCATTCCAAAAATAGAAGTCTTGCATTTGCACAGTAAAGTTTAAAGTATCAGTGTGAGCTTTTGGCACTGGAGAAAAGGGCATAAATACTGAGCATGAAATATAGTGTAATAAAAAGTGATAGTATTTTCACATGGTTGAAGTATAAGCCTTCCAGGAGCTACAGAGGATAATCTGTAAGCCCCAGAAAGTCAGCTTTTCTGGAAGACTACCCCTGTGCACTGCACATGTCTCCTTATTTGAAACATCTGGGGTGCTGAGGAGGAGAGGAAATTGTCTGACCTGAAATTTTGAGGGTTTATGTAGCTTTTGCATGATATTGTTTGAAGGATTCACCTGCTTGGCAAATACTGTGAAAATGCCAACAGTTAGGAAGCGTGATTAAAAATATCCATTCCAATTCCACATAAGCAGCAGTGGCTCACAGGAGGAGTTAGCCCTCAGCCAGACGTGCTGCACTTTGCCATTTAGGCAGTCTTGGTGTGAGGCAGTGCAGGGCTGCCATAGCAACCTGCCCCAGAAACCTCACTCCCTTCCCTTGGTGGTAGTGATGTGAGAGCAGTGAAAACTTTAGGTCAGGAATACTGTGTTAACATTTCCCTCAATCCCCGTGCTACTTTGTCATTTATGCCAGTTGTATTCAGTGTTGGAGTTGTTGTTTCTGGCTGCCTTGTCTAATCTGCAAGGAGAGGACTGTCACATGCAAGGGTGACACCAGCCCGACCGTGACCTGCAAGGCTTTCCATGGCCTCATTTCCATGGGGGAAGGAAATCCATGCAAGAACATAAACTTAGGGCCAGGAGGGGCCTGGGAGGAAACACCTACAAATTTCTCACATCCCTACTCCTTTCCCTGTGTCCATGGGCTTCAAGTCATTCATTTCCTCAGTGAGTATGGTAAGCTTTCATCAGTGTTTGCTGACAGCAGTGTGCTACCCTCTTTACCACGCTGTGGTGTCCCAGGTATCTCTGGCATTGCTGTTCCAGCTGGTTTCCATGCACAGGGCATGTTGCATTTTGTTGCTGTGGGGTGATGGAGAGAGAACTGGGGAAGCTGTTGACTCTGCCCACCACATGAACTGTGCTGCAGAGACCCAAGGGAGCCCCAGCAGCCACAAAGCCTGCAGCACACAGTGTATGCTTTGGAAAAGGGCACACTGCTGTTTGGTCTGTAATTCAGCCACTGGGAGGGCCCCCGTGGGCTGGGCTGTGCTCTTTGGGCTGGCAGAGATAACCAGGCTTGCTTTGCACAGGTGCACAAGACACCTGCCAGGGATAAAAGGGAAAATCAGTGTAGGAGAAAAGCAGCTCCAAAAGATAGTGGTCCTTTCACCTTGGTCCCTGGCGAGGTGGCCAGCTGCCAGCTCTTTCCAGACAGCTTCAACATGGGCTTAAATGAAGTTTAAGACTGCTGGCTATCTGACATTGTTCATTGTTCTGTACAGGCAGTTGCAGAAATTAAGGATTCATATATGGGGGTAGGTATGTATTGCCTTCATTCTGCATATGTAAGAAGCTGTGGTCCACAGCTTTCCTCACAGTTAGGCAAGAAAGTAGTTTTTCATTATGTTAGACGCTTGCTTCAAGGTAGAGAGGGAGAGATTGAAAATTTAGGGGAGTTGTGAAGCTGTCTCCCTCAGATATACTCTGTGGTGAAAAAACAAAGGCTTTTTATTAGTATTATTTTTCCTATAGCTAGATCTTCCCTTGAACACATTCATGTGCTGTATTCTTTACTCGTGTTTTCTGACTTGGGCTTGAAACTTCCAGGCAGCTGGGGCTTCCTTTCCCTAGTTCTTGTGCATAAGGAATTACTGGACAGGCAGAGAGAGAAGTTCCTGCAAGAAGTGAGACAAGGACAGGAGCTTCAGGTGAGCACATCAGAACTCTTCCTAGAGAAAGAGAATTAAAGCTCTTTGGTGGTATGAGTGCTTTATTTGCCTCAATTTGCATCCTTTGAATTCATGTGGTACTGAAGTCATGCTCTATCATGACAGTTGTTCAAATGCCCAATATTTTGAGCATGCACTATAGCAAAATCCTTTTAAAATTTTAATACCTGGTTGGAGTATATCTGATTGTGTGTTAGAACTGTTAGACGTAGGAGATTTTGTTTTAGGAAGTGTAAAATAATGTGCCTGCAGGCAGCTGTGCAGCTTTGGTGTGAGGAGGACCATGCTGGATGGTTTCAGAGGTATAAAACAAAAAAAAGTGCACTCATTTTAACCCTCGGTGCCTTCTGTAGTTCCATTTCAAAGTATGGAATCTCTTACTTTATGCAGTTTCTATTCCTAGTGAGGGTTTAGTTAAGGGACAGAAGCACAGACAAGTCTGAGCACAGATCAGTTGTTTGCTTTGCTTTTATGTGCTTTGGTGTCAGCAGTGCGTGGTGAATTGGCAGCACAGCAAGTCCTGTGATAAGAGTGAATGTCTGGGCCTTAGACTGTCCCTGTGCTCCACCTTGAAATCTTCTGGGTATCTCCTGCTCTGAATGGGGTTGAACATTACATGAGGGGTGTGTTCTTGCAGATAGTGAGAAAGCATCTGAGCAGTTATTCTTCTTGAGAGGTGCTGATTTGAAGGGAAAGGAGGGAGGCAGAAGCTGCTCTGTGTGGCACTTGCTCTGTGGTGCAAGTGGCTGCTTGTGGGTACCACCTCTGCCTGTGCTGTGGAGGTCCCAGGACAGATAAAACCAGATTTCGGCACGCACATTTTTTTTTAATTACATAACCCTTTGGGGGTGGCTTTGTATTCTCATCTACTACCAGATCAGAAAACAGGAGTAGTCTTACTAAGCCTTTTGCCTCATGTTTGTTGAGGTTGTGGAAGCACACAGCGAGGGTTTTGTATTATGTAGAAAGTGAGTTCTTCCTTGGAGATCTGCTTATTTTTACTTTTGAGTGTGTGTAGATTTAACTGAAGATCATGTATTCACACAGTTGTGCTATTTAAGTTAATGTGGGGTGACTCAGTGTGTATTCACTGCTGCGAGCCCACAGCGACTGCGACAGAACATTTTATTGTCTGAAGACAATGCTAATAATGATAGCATTAAAACAGCGTTGGAATTTCACAAGACAATATTCTGTTCCCAGAACTGCCAGGGGACAAAGAGATTTGCCATTGTCAGACAGGGGAACAGGAGCTGGCCTGCAGTGCAAACAGTGCCCTCCGCTTCCGCTGGGCTGGGCTGGGGTGTCCTGCCCCTCTCTGCTCCTGCTTCCAGGAACCTGCTCCAGAGTTTGTCACAGCTGTGAGCACCTCTGCAAAGCAAGCACTGCAGCAGTTGGCTCTGCTGAGAGCTGTTGTAACACAGCCGCTTCCCAGGATCATCCTTCTCTAAGCTGCTTTCATCCAACAGGTGAACTATCTTGGCCAGCTGGAAGGGGCAGGCCCTTCTTTGTCTGCCTCCCACCCATCGCTGTTCTGGTGCTTGGTCCCACCAGGTGTGCAGTTTGCTGAAGGAGAATTTGGGATAGGTGTAGTGTTTTGCAGTTAATACATTGTGGCTGCTATGGTATTCCCATAATTCACAAAGCAGTGATTCAGATGTGATGCAGTTTATATTGGTTGTGCATTTCTTTGTGGAGGGATTGTAGGATGAAACCAATGCGCCTGTGGTGACAAACAGATGGCAGCTGTGCTGGCTTTGTAGATGAAGTATAGGTTATAAGTGCAAATAAGTTGTTCATTATGAAGTTAAAAAGCATTACATGTATATTATTAATCCTTAGTACCACCTCTTATTGTGTAAAAACAATAACAGTTTCCTTATCAAAAGAGTTGTTAATAATGCTTGGATCCTGAAAGCAAAGATGCAGAGGTGGGAGCTGTATGCATTTATTCTTTCATAGGAAATATTTAAAGTAAAACATTTCTACCCTCATAGGTACTCCTTTGCAGCAAGTTCCTGGTTTGCTGGTGTAATGGATTGGATAATGACAGCATAGACAATAAGATGAGAAAATTAACTGAAGATGAGACTGTTGGCAGTGCAGAGACACTGCCTGGAAACCTCACCAACCGTAAACCACATTTGTAGTATCATGGCTTGCATCCAGTGTGGACAGCATCTGCAATCTGCAGTGCAAAGCCATTTGGAGGCTCACTGGTGGTGAGCACAAAGTTTGCTCTCTGCATTAGTAACTAGCAGATAAGATAGCTGTGAATCTGTCTTGCACTGAACGTCCTTAAGATGAGAATCCACTGACTACTTGCTTCTTTAATGACTCCCAGCATTTCCCAGGAGCCATGTGACAAAGTACCAGAGGGCTGGGCTTTGATTTCAGTAGCTTCATTATGGAGTTGTGCTTATCTCTTAAAATGGATCCTTTCAAAATGTAGTTGTGTTTGGGGATAGTGAGGAAAAAGAGCTGATTTAAGGAAATTTCAATGGGGGAAGTGTCACATGTTTTGCAATGTTGAGATTCCAGGCATCCTTGCTGTGAAAAATGGGAGTTTAATTACCCAGGTTTTGTGTGGGTTTGCTGAGTTGCTTTAGTTTGTTTGTCCTCTGTCAGTCTCTAATAATGCTATTATTTACTTTCACTAAACAGAAAAAATTAATTCAGTGATCTCTGTTGCTCAGTGTCTGCCGGGAATACTGGTACTGAGTTGTATCACTGCAAATATTGGTGTGTTCTTGCCTGTACTGTTGGCAGAAGCAGTGGGGAGAGTCAAACAGCCTAACTCAATATTGCTTACATGTCTTCTATTTTTTTTTTTTGACAAAATCATTACATGGTTCTGCCTCAACGTGGTCTTCTGTGTGCTACAAGGACCAGATGACATCATCATTGAACTAGCTAGTTCAGTCCATGTGTTATGTACCATAAAACTTTATGGAGTACTTTCAGCAGTTTCCCTGCCTAATACATGTTTTGGGGCATCAGAAATCTCCTTTGATTAGACAGTTTCTAAATAGCAGCACTTGTTATACTGGTCCCAGTATATCATGTGTGTCCCTGTGTATCCTGCATATCTGTATCACCAACACAGGGAATTCGGGGCATGTTTTCAGCATGACAACCAGACTTGCACAGAATGGCACAGCCCATCAGCCCTCTGTTTAGCCTCTACTCACAGTTAAACACTGGCATTAGCAGCTTTTTATCCTTCTCACTCCCTTTCCTGGACTGATTCCTTAATGCCGAACACAAAGCAGTCCTGCACAGCACTGCCTGTTAAGTCGCTGCCTTGCTGAATAAATTACAGGTGCCTGCTGCTAAAAAGGAAGAGATGATGCTTTTCTTTCTCTGTGTGGTTCCTGTTCTCTTCCTCATGTTTTCTTGATTTTCTCAAGTCATCCTGTTTTGTTTGCTGTTGGCAAGTAAATCACCGAGAGATGCAAAAAGCAAAAGAGCAGAGGAAATGCTCGGTGCATACTAAGAGGCAAACATTCCAGTCTTTCAAGCATGGAAAAATGGAAAGAGGTGGATATAGATGGTGATGAATTTAAACATGTACTTATTTATTATTCTGTCTTCCATGTCTGGATCATCTGCTGCTGAGGAGAGGGTGAGACAAAGAAACACTTGATTTTTGGCACCACTGCAATGACGTGGCAAGATGAGATCAGATAATCGTATAGGTTGGAGGGGACTTGCAGAGCTCACTTAGTCCATCCTGCTGACCAACGTGAATCCCATCTGATCAGGTTGCTCAAGGCCATGCACAGGACACTTTTCATTATCTCCAAGGATGAAAGTCCAGCAGACTCTCTGGACTTCTGTTTCAGTGATTCACTTCCCTGAAAATAAAAAGTTTTCTCCCCCGTATAAGGCTGTAATATCCCATGTTGCAGCTCTGGCTGATGCTCCCCTTCCTCCCTGTGTACCTTTGAGGACAGTCTGTGTCCCCTCCCATCAGGCAGGTAGTGGGTAGGTCTCCCTGTAGCCCTCTCTTTTCATGACTGAGCAAACACAGTGCCCTCACCCTCTCCTCCTATGCTCCAGCTCCTCAACTGGCTCTGGCACTGGGCAGCCTATGCTGCTCCTGGCAGCATGGCTACAGGAAAAACTGTTTTCTGTGCTGCATCCCATAAGTACCCTGAGACTGGTTTCTCTTTTCATGTCAACTGACCTTAATTTCTTTCCTTTTTCAGCCTTTTTGCTTGACATCTCCAAAACAGTAGCATTTTCAAGCTATAGCTTTCATCACAGTTTGGTATGATGTCACCAAACTCTATGTGTGATAGTAGATAAGAAAAAAACAGCTGTTAAGTCTTAGCTCAGATGTTTTTAACTCTCATCATGAACATTTTTACAACAAAAATGTTCATTTTTACAACTATACCCATCCAGCAAGACTTGATCCCGACGTTTTTTCTTGAAGAACTTTAAATGTGTTGTCCAGTGTGAAATTAAATATACTGCAGTCAAATGCAAACATCCAACCCCAAAAGGCAGATGCTAGTCCAGGTCCAGTATCTATGTGTAAGTCATATTATGTTAGCAAATGAAGTGGAAAAATGGCTCTTAAATAGTTTCTTCTGCTGCTTCCCTATTTTTTTATATTAGGTTGCCCCTGGTATTTTAAGAGTTTCTATCCATTTGCTGTATATTCTCACATCAAATCCAAACACAGTTTAGCAGGGCGAAGAACATTTGGAGACTGGCTCAGTGCCCAGAGCCTGCTTTTAACCTCTGCAAAGGGCCTTGTCTTTCTCAGCAGCACTGTGTGTGGTGTAGATATCCAACATTTCCTAGCTATGGGAGAAAAAAGAAAATTTCAAGATAGAATTTCTGAATCTTAGTGAATCGGGTGTAACAAATACTGGTCTAAAAGAAGACGTCAGATTGTAAAGATCCTAAGAAGCAGGATCAGGCATGCTCAAACACTCAGGTTAATGAGCAGAGAGCTATGGCATTTGATGAATTCTCATGTAATTTTTAAAGATATCTGCCATCTCCCAGCTGAAAATTCACACAGAGTTATTCTGTATATATATTCTAAAAATGTTATGACCATTAAATATTGTCTAATATATGTATAAATTCTGCATGGCTAATTTAGACTTTGGACGATTCATTTTCTTCTTACAAGTACATTTGAGAATTCCTCTAGAGTAATCCACCAACTCATCAAGGAACTATTGAGTATAAGTTAAAGCAAATAGTATGTCAAGAGATTGACAACTTGATTTTATGTTGTTATTTCTCAGTGACTGAAGAAATTGGATCTGTCTCTCCATCCCTAAAATAAAGTAATCCCAACACAATATTGAAGCACTCATGAAGAGCTGTGGCTCATACCATGATGCTCCTCTTGGAACTTGAAATAATGTGCATCCCTTTACAAGGTGCATGAATAAAATATTAGACAGGTAGAGTTTGTGACCTGGTTAAAAGTTATGTGCATGATCTCTTCTCCTTGCTTGAACTGAGGAATCATCTGGAGTGGGGGATATCTTTATGTACAACAAACCTTATCTGAGTTTTTGGTTTTGTTTCTTTTAGTCAAAGGGTCATTTATGAATATGTGCGCTTTTGATATGGGGCTGAGCTTAAAATAACTAGATATCCGAAAACTTAATATGCACAGTGAAATTTAATTAGGCAACTGCATAAAATCAAAGGGATTATTTTGTAGACAGGAAGCAAGAATCCCCTTTTGGTACTTTCAGCACATATGCGGCTAAGTCCTGTTTTCATCTCCCCCTCTTCAGCAAGAGGTGTTAATAATAGATGTGTATGATCTGCTGCCAAGGGTGATGGGCCAGGGATGTGAGGAGGAATGGACTATATTCCTTCCACTTGCATGGTGCCTTCTTCATGTAGCAAAAGTGCACAAAGGCTAATATTTCAAAAGGCAGTCTTCAACTTTGTACATTCCAATTTGATTTGCTAAATTTGGTCTCCACAGACACCAAGCACCTATTTCATGATCACAGTTTGACTTTTGGATGCTAAGTACCTCTTGAAAGTATACACAGAATTTCTGAATTTAGGCTTAATTAAGCATTTCCATGAAAGATACAAGCCTAGCTTTTTCAGTGTCTAAATTCATCTTTCTTTTTTTGGTAAAAATTATGAAAAAAGTATATCTGTTTCTAAAAACCTTTTTATATCTATAATGTGGATTAACTGTTGTGGAAGGTAGTAAGCTTCAAATGTGCTCCAGTTACATCTCTCCAACTTATTTATTTCAAAAACTGGGTGGGTTTTTTTGGTAGATTAGGCAATACCGAATAAAATTATATTTGTTAAAAAATCTGTTCAGTGTTAACTCTCAGAATGAGAGGCTACCTGCAATATTTGTGAACCATAATTATGTGAGACTCATTAAAAAAAAGCCAACAAAACTCAGAATCACAGAATGAACTAGTTTGGAAAAGACCTTTGAGATCAACACAAAAAAACCCCATGGAATTGAAGAAACAGGATTCCATTAAGGGAAACACCAGGTACACTTTCTGAGCAAGATCACTGACACATCCAAATATGAATATTTCATATAAAACCATCACACTTTTTAAATCACCTTTTGCTGGCAGTTACCAAAGCCAGCAAATTTTCCCAATGTTTCATTCAGGCAAAGGTCAGTGATGAATTGAATTTCTTTCTCTTAAGCATTTCCATTTATTTTTTGTTGCTGTGTCACTGCCTTGATTGTTTGGGGTTTGTTTTGGTTTTTTTTTTCCCCTCTATTAATTTTTTTTTTCCCAAAAAAGTAGTGAGATCAATTTTTGCAAAGAAATATGTTTGGGAGGTGTTTTAACTTTTTTTTTTTTTTTTTTTACTCAGGGGAAACATGTTAGAAGTAAGTTTTTCTGTGCTGTGCAACTTGTGGTTCCCATCTCCTGGTGTATTCGATGCACTGTGTGCTCCTCAGCAGAGCATGGGCAGCAGCTTCCAGCTCCTCCCTCTCCACTCATTTACAGCTTGGGCACAGAGCATTCCTCTCTGTGTGTCTGCACATGTTGGTGTGTGGTGTCCTAATTAAGATTTGTTGTCATCCAGGTAGTTCAAATAAAGTTTCGTGGGTGGTTTTCACTTTTCCTGTTGTGGTTTTTCTATTATTTTAGTATTCAAGGACAAGACTTCTCTGAACCTGTATGAAGGCAATAAGCAGAGCAGCTACAGAAAGTATATTTAGGTATAAATTTTTTAGCTTTCGTAAGATGCATTTAGTTGGCATGATGTTGCCTATCTGAAAATTGTTTTATAATAATTTCGTCCCATTTTTCTTTCATTTCAGATTCCATCAGCAAGGCAAAACAGTCTTTGCTTTAATTATTCTTCATTAAGATTCATATCTCTGAGATTAAACTGAGATAAGCTTTGGCAATTCTCAGGTTGTGGTTGTCTAAAGAGGAGCCAGGCTGAGGAGTAAAACTCCCTGTTCTCCAGAAAGTAAAAATAGGAAAAATCAGCTACAGTCCCTGAATCCTCACTACAGTGCCTGCATGCTTTCCCCAGACACAGGGCACACCATGCTTCTGAGTTAAGAGATACTGAAGAAGATACATCCTTGACAATGCCTTTGAGAATTTGTTATGAGATGTGTCCCTCTGCTGATAATATCCAGGGACAGATGTCTCTTCCATTCTTCAGATGATTCTCGAATAAGAAATCCAGATGTTAGGCTGGCCTCTTTCTCTGTTTTAAAATCCTCACTGGGCTCTTGCTTACATGGCAAACACTTTGGTCATTCCTTCCTTTGAGATTTTTAAACTTTGAATATGCAGTGCCAGTCACAGGACTCTGAGATTTGTTTTTCTCATATCGTGGGTGCTTTTTGTTGTAAGAATATTCAACTGGCAAGGGACCAGCTAAAGGGATCACTGGTGGAACAAGGTGGAGTTTTCTGTAGTTTTGTATGTTATGTTCACATTTCAATGACTCGTAGTCTAAAGGTCTCAACCTCGCTGTGAAGATACTATTTAATGAGTCTTCTAAATGTGTTGTATTTCTGGAGTGGCCTGGCGCCACAAATGGCAGGAGAGTTTCTCTCCTGCCAGTACCCAGCCTGGGTGTGGCTGTCCCCAAGTCAGTCAGTCTATCTTGAAAAGGAGCATCACTCCTGCGTGAAGGATTTGCATATCCTTTTGCTTACCAAATGGTCAAAACAATACATTTCCAAAAAATGGTAAAAATATTTAGAATTTGTCTAGTTACAGACTTAACTTTAGATGCACAGATCTCCTCATATTGGTTGTTAAAATTTTCCACTTGACCTTGATTTCAGCAGCAGATCAGAGATTTCCTGTTGAAATTAGGATAATGAGCCATTGCAGTATGCCAGCTGCCCAGCCATTGTGGACTGTTTTTCTAGGCATTCCAGGAGGATTTTTTTGGAAAGAAATTTGAATGAGTGTGGGATTTTATGGGGAAAAAAAGCTACAGAGAAATGTCAGTTCAGAGGAGAAAGTGGTAGCTCACACCCAGATAATTACAGTTAATATTTTTTTACAGTCTGAGTCTAGTCCTGAGTTTCTTATCTTGGTTTGGTTTGGGTGCTCTCTGTCTAGGTGAGGCATATTCTGCCCTTACAGAGGAGATTAAATCTTAGCTGAAGTTCAGAAGGGAAACCAGCTTTGTGTAAGCCACTCATGATTTTTGTGATTTTGAGAAGTCTGTTATTGGCTGTCCTTATGTTGTTTTGGACCTCAGATGGTTTAGAGTATTTTTTTTTTTTTGTTCTTCTTTCTCTTTCTTTTCTCTCTCTCTCTCTTTTTTTTTCCCTCCAAAGACAACTGAAAAGATAAGGACAGTTGCTTTAAATATTCATGTCGAGGCCATTTACACCTGTCTAGCAGGAGCCAGTGACCAGTCAGTTCTTTGCACATATCTCAGCCACTGTGTGTTTGGCACTACATCAGCATATCTATTATTGATTTTTAAGAGAAGCACTGTGGGGGCACCTAATGTTCCCAAGAGGAAGTGTTGCAGAGATCAGTCTTTCCTGTTGGAGTGAACCAGGCTGGATGGGGCTTTGAGCCAACTTGGTCCAGTGGAAGGTGTCCCTGGCCATGGTGGGGATGTTGGAACCAAATGATCTTTAAAAGTCCCTTAGAACCCAAGTGCTTCTCTGATTCTATGGGACAAATCTGCTTGCACAGGCCTTGTTAAGTTACTTAAAGGGAAAAAAAAGATTTAAGAAAGATTGTCAGTGAGGAAGGAATGGAATGGTGACTGCACACCATAGCAGCTGTGCCCCACTGTGCCTGCCTGCAGGAAGCAGATCTGTCCATCGCCAGGAAGAAGCACTGAGCTCTCAATGGGAACAAACATTTTCAAACTCTACTGTGCATCCAGTGTAAAGCTGTGCAGCAACATATCCTGCTGTATTTTCATCTGAGTCATACAACTGCAGGAGAAATGAAATCCTCCAGATTTGGCCTCCAGATCCAGGAAGAAGGATTAAAAAGCACCTAAGAATCAACTATAGTAGTTGTCAGACGTAAGTTGCCTTCTTGGAGGCCAAGCATTTGGTACTGGTTTATCACAGGAGGGTTGGTTCTTCCAATGCAGGGCTTGCCTTGTATTCCACTGCAAATTCCATGGGACAAGCAGGGTCTTTTTATTTCTTGTCTATTTATTATCTTCCTTTCATGTTTTCATGGAGATAAACAGCTTGTCACTGGTCTTTCTGGGTTCTTCTGCATTGGAACTGGGCCATACAGGGAGGTAGGTGGAGTAACCAAAATTTGGTGACAGGGGTCTGGCATCGTGCTTGCTAAACACATAAGAATTGCACTTGCATGAGTAATTAGAACTTGAAAAATATCTGTGTGAGACCTCTTATGCTAAACAGTATATTCAATTGGGAAAGGAGGATCTGGTGCTTTTAGCTATCCTGATAAGTCCTTGCTCATAAATTCTGCTGAAATTTATGCTATATTCTTCATTTTCTCTACTTTTTCTTGCAGTTCCATGTTAATGTTTAAAAATATTCACAGTGGTGCATGTGGCCCTTCTCAACTGTGTTAAGGGTGCTGTGTTGATTAAGAGATATGTCTGAGAAGTGTTGCTGAAGGGCACTGTTTTGGACTGATAAAGTGCTACTGGACATCTATTACCAGAACAGTTCATCTGCTCAAACAGGGCAATTAGTACATAGTTCTGCCTTGGGCTGTTCATCCTGCATCTACCAGTGCTGCCTGTCTGGGGATTTGCTGTCCTGCTGGCAGAGACATGAGTCCTCACAGAGGGTTGTCCACACTGCTGCTGCACAGTCCCATGCATGAGAAAGAATATTGTGTTATGTTGAAGGACTTACACAGTCTGTAACTTAGTTCAGAACTTGGTCTCCCTCCACATTACTCTGTAAGCTTTATCCATTGACAGTTTTGTCAGTGCACGCTGCTGTTGCAGATGCTAAATAGCATCGTTGGGGTTTTGTTTTGTGGCATAAATGATGAAACCAGTCATGCACTGAAAGCTCCACAGAACATTTATCTGTTTGAGTTTTGTATGTATATCCTCTTCAGTAATTTCTGTCCTGGGTCCAGAGCCAAGCTCAGTGAAGCTTGTGTGGTGTGTGCTCTCCTAGTGGTTTCACAATTTAATGGTGACCCTCTTGGGAAATCCTTGAGACCTAGGCAGTATGTTTATTGTGACACCAGAGGATTCCAGCAACTCGCTGTACAATAACTACTCCAGTATTAATACTTCCACTTTTTATTACTGTGACCTCTTTATAACACTTAGAAGACAAAATAGGCCATACAATCTTAACATAGTGTACACTGGTGCTCACTAAACAACAATGTATTTCACAGTTCACACTGACATTCATATCATAAATGTGTCTGTTTGAGTTACTACTATTGGAATAAACCACATGGATGTTAGTCATTATGTCTATATACTTGTATCATTTGGAAAGTAAAAGTGTTTTCTTGTTGGTACCAGAAGATGAGAACTCCTTTGTGCATGCACTTATGTGGTAACTGTGTGCTGGAGCTCTCTTAAAAGCCATTATGATAATGGGTCTTCCTTAGCTTGGCATTTATCCCCTTCTGCTGGCTGTCACCAGCCTCACAGCAGAGAGGAAAGCTGCTTCTCCCCTTCCTCCATCACTGCCTTTTTTCCACATAAAAAGATGTATAGAAAGCTGCATCCCACAGCAGAGGTGGATTCCTGCCTAAGAAATACACTGACTTATTTTTCCCTTACCTGTTGCATACACAAATGCTTAATTACAGGAAAATTATATCAAAATTTTTAAATTATGTGCTTTTCTGTCAGTCTATTTGTTGTGAGGATATTTGCAATCATTTTTAGCAGGTGACATAAAATATAAAGATTTGGGGTTTTTTCTTTGTGCACTTTAATAACTGGTTTAAAATTCCAAAAAGTAGGTAATAAGTTTGTGTAGAAAAAGAAGGTGTTGCATATGAAATGAAAGATGTATTGATTAGCTAGATGGGAGTAGTGTTTTGTAAATACAATACTGCCATGGTTTTAAAAAGCATTGTCTAAAATAAATGTTTTAGAAAAAGCAAAATTTTTACATGTAGAAGTATAACAATTAAAGAGTAGATTTTTTTTTTTTGTGCTTTTTGTTGTTAGCTTGGAGCATATCCTGTCATCCCTCCCAGCAAGGAAGGTGTGGAGGGTTTTTGAGCATACAAATATTTTCTTCTTTGGCCTTAACTTTGAATATGGAAAAATAGACCATCCCTGTAGATTCCATATTTTCGTGTCAAAATCAACTAGCAGCTGCCCTGAAATAACACTAACATTTACATATTGATATTTTTCCCTCAGTTACTTGTAAAGTAGCTGACATTGATTCCATGCCCTACTAAATTTTTATCATAGAAACAGAGTTGTATTTTTTTCTTTGCAGTATTTTCTCTCTTCATTGTTTGGAAATAGCCAAAAACACAACAAAAGGGATTGTTTATCTATAACAGGAACTTAAAAGGCACTTTTTTTTTTTTTTTTTTTGCCTTCATCAGTGAATTAAAAATTGTATTTTGGCATTTTGGCCCTGTTTGCATTTATTCATTGATCCCCAGCACAGATGCATTTCATCTCACACATCAGATACTGCATCATGTGCAAGCTTGTATTCTGAGACTTCCCTAATGACCTTTTAATTAGTTGTTATTATTACACAGCTCACAGGCTTCAGCCACATTGATGTCATCATTTATCTCACCTTTCATGGGAAATAGTCCCAGTTGCTGCTGTGGCTGCCTTGCACTTCTTCCCCTCCCTTCTCCTGGCACGGGCTGGCCTTGGTGTCCTGTTTCCATGACCTTCAACACTGACATATATGCACCTGCAGTTCTACTGCTATGTTGTGTTTTGGGTTTTTTTTAATGCCTTTTTCATATATTCTTTTTTGTCTTTATTTTTTTTCAGAATCCCTGGAGCATTACTTTCCCCTGTCTAGAGTGTGGACAAGAGTTTGGCATTCTGCTTTCACAGGTACCTTTTTGAATTAAAAATGCATGTTTATTTCTCAGAGGTTGATAAAAAGAGAGCAATTCCAGAAAGATTTTACTATGTCCTCCTCTGCTGTCTTGGGAGGTATGTTGTAATAACATACCACCTTTACTAGTCCATTGGGTTGGCAGATTCATTAGTTGCAAGTATATAGCTGAATGCCAACTCAGAAAGATTGAGGCTTTCTTTTCTTTAGCTGGCCTCAGTCACGTAGACATGTATGTGATGCAGACTCCTTTTTGGAAGTACTCCAGTAGTTCCAGGCTTTTTCTCACCCTTTATTCCCAACCTGTACTTTGGTTACAGTCGCTCCATTCAGTAAATTTGTTTTAGCTTTTACAATGGAGACCTCCAGTGCAAGTAAACACTTCTGGCCTTAGTCCTCCAGAGCTTTCTATTTATTTCTGTTACTTACCTGACTCCTTTTTGGAAGTATTCCAGCAGTTCCAGGCTTTTTACCTTCCTTTATTCCCAGCCTGCACTTTGGTTACTGTTTTTCCATTCAGTAGGCTGTGTTAGCTTTTTGTAACAGAGACCTTCAGTGCAAACAAGCACTAGTAGCCTCAGCACTTCAGAGCTTTTTGTTACTTATTTGGTTATTACTACTGCTTTCCAAATACCAAGTCACACAGATTCAGAGAATGGATGAGGTCGGAAGGACCACAGTGGGTCATCTGGTCCAACCTCCCTGCTTAAGCAGCGTCATCCTAAAGTACGTGGAACAGAATTTTGTCCAGACAGTTCTTGAATATCTCCAGTGAGGGAGACTCTACATCCTTTCTGCAATCTGTTCTAGTGCTCGGTAAAGAAGTTCTGCTGATGAAGAAGTTCTTCCTCATACTCAGGTGGAACTTGCTGTGGATCAGATTCTGCTTGTTGCCTCTTGGTTCTGTTGCTTCGCACCTCTGAGAAGAGCCTGGGTCCATCCTCTTGGCACTCTCCCTTCGGATGCTGATAGACATTGATGAGGTCCCCTCTCAGCCATTTCTTCTCAAGGCTGAACAGGCCCAACTCTCTCAGACTTTCCTCATAAGAGAGATGCACAAGTCCCTTAATCATCTTTATTGCCCTTTGCTGGACCTGCTCCATGTCTCTCTTGTCCTGAGGAGCCCAGAACTGACACAGCACTCCAGATGTGGCCTCACCAGGGCTGAGGAGAGGGGCAGGATCACCTCCCTCAACCTGCTGGCAATGTCCTTCCTAATGCAGCCCAGGACATCTTTGACCTTCTTGGCCAGCAGGACGCTGCTGGCTCATGGACAGATGTTGTCCACCAGGACCCCCAGGTCCTTCTCTGCACAGCTGCTTTCCAGCAGGTCAGCCCTCAGCCTGTGCTGGTGCATGCAGTTGTTCCTCCCCAGGTGCAGGGCCCTGCATTTGCCCTTGTTAAACTTCAGAAGATGCTTCTCTGCCCATCTCTCCAGACTGTTGAGGTCCCTCTGAAGGAGCACACAGCCCTCTGCAGAATTGACCACTGCTCCCAGCTTGGTGTCATCAGTGAACTTGCTGAGGTGGCATCTGCCCCTTCATCCCAACCACTGATGAACAAGTTAAGCAGTGCTGGGCCCAGTATAGAGCTCTGGGGAACACCACTGATGACAGGCCTCTGACTAGACCCTGTGCCCCTGATTATGACCCTTGGGATCTGCTGTTTAGCCTCTTCTCAATCCGCCTCACTGTCCAGGCATCCAGCCCACGCTTCCTGAGTTTGTCTATGAGGATGTTGTGAGAGACAGGGTCGAAAGCCTTAGTGGAGTCAAGGTAGGCAATATCCACTGCTCTCCCGCCATGCCTCCAGGTGGCTGTTTCATCACAGGAGGCAATCAATTTGGTCAAGCATGATTTACTTTTAGTGAGATGTTAAAATGATACTAGTGAGGTAATAAACTGGTACTCCTGAGCACCTTCTTGTCATCCATGTGGATAGAGAGGGCCTTCAGAATAAGCTACTCCATCACCTTTCCGGGGAGGAAGGTGAGGCTGGTAGTTCCCTGAATCCTCTTTCCTGCCCATTTTGAAAGCTGGGGTGCTTTTTTCCAGTCCTCAGGCACAAGTCCATCCACAACACTCTGAGCTTGATCACAAGGTCTGAGCAGAAGATGAACATTAAAAGCTTAAATTCTTGATTTTTGTCACTAAAACTCTAAAACAAAAGGTGTCAGGAATCCAGTGTCAGGAATAATGGAAAGAGTAGCTTCATCCCTGGTGAGTACTAGTAAACCAGCTGAAACCCATGAGGACAGGAGGGGACCGGAGCTGAACATGTGGCACTTTGTAACAACGGTTGTAAAATTCTTGAAAGATTGATAAGGCACTTCTGGTATTTCATTGTAGCAAAGGAAAAAATCAGTAATCAATGTCTGATGTGTCATGTGTCAAATTAGCAACACACTTCACTAATACTTAGTTTTAATTCTGCTCAGTAAAAGGCATTTCATGTTCATCTGTTTCCAATCAGCATATTTGGCTCCAGAACATAAATTTGCATTGTGTGGGGTCTTAAATTAACAATTATCACTGCTGTTTTATTTCAAGACAAAATGTTAAGTCTGAGAGTACACATGGCTAATTTAAGGGTACAAATCTGTTCCCAGAAAGTGAAAATCATCTCAGAAGCAATTTCTATCAGCTGAGGAATTGGGAACTTGAAATTCCAGATACGTTTCATCCATAGTATGAAATTAAGGCAGCAAAACCATTTTAGCTGTGCCATGGGCTGACACCAGGAACATTCAAAGATCTGTGTTAATTTTTGTGATCACAAGTTAACCTACACTAATTTTAGTCACATTTCATATTTTTACCTCCCTCATGTCATGCTGCATGGGATTTATTTCTGCCATCTTAGAAATGGGATTCAATGTTTTGTGTTCATACAGATGCTCCAGTAGGTCTGCAGTTTTGTTGGAAATATATTGCTCATTTTGTCAACAGAAAAAATTGGATTTGTGATTTATGATGAAAGCAGCATTCAGTCCTGGCTGGGTGACACAGCCAGGCCTCCATTTACATTAGCTTTTAAAGAATGCCTTGAAACCAATCCAGATCAGTGATGAGCTGGAACTGGGACTGAGGGACATCTTCAGTGGAGGGACTCAGTTCCCCAGCAGTGGTGGGGATGGTGTACTGGCAGAGCAGCTGGGCAGGGGAGGTTACCTTTATGAAGCAGGCATGGGCAGATGAAAAAAGGAGACGCCATGTATCCTCATTTGAAGTTTGGCACCTTGGTTTCTGCATCCCATTATTTGTCTGCTTTAGGCATCTTAAATCTGCCATGCAGGGTTAAGTAGTTTCAGTCAACTACTATAAAACTTGGCTGATACTCATCTCTTAATGGAGATAAAGAGGTAGATGCAAGACTGGCATACCTCTATCCACTTTCTGGGTTTGGGATGAATTTCTTATGTTACGTTGGGCAGCCAATATCAATCCTGTATTTAACTTCCAGTTTGGAGATTTACTTTTGTTTACAGAAGAGGGGAGATCTGTTAGTGTAGCTGTGTATCACATATCTTAGGGGAGAATAGATATTTAGCAATCTTGGGGTAGTCTGATACTCTCAAGGAGGGCAGGAATAGAGGAGTAGTTTAAGCAGACTTTCTAAGCAATAGTCTATGACACCTGTGAGGACAGGGTGGAGAGCATCCCTAGTTCAGGACTCCCCAGGGATAAGCCTGTTGTGTATCTGATCATGCAATCAGCATGTGAAAGAGGTCTGAAGCATTGCCAAAAAGAAGAACTGGATTTACTGAGGAGTCTGCAGCAAACCTCAGCACTCACTCAGTTGACTGGTCAGTATTTCTGGTTGCTGGATTTACTCCTCTATGCATTTTCATCCTGCAAGCTCGCGGTGCTCTGAGCCTGGTATCCCTCTGTGATGCGCTCCTGCCAACCAGCCAGTGCCAGCTCCTTTGCCCCCAGCCTTCTAAGCTCAGCAGACAGTGTGCCCCAGGCACAGAGGCTGCAGGAGAGAGATGGTGTATCTCTCTCCTGCAAACCAAAAATGGTCTGGGTTAGCAGGAGCTTTGCTTCAGGAAGAGCTTCACTGGGAGCTTTACCTTTCTCCACAATGCCCTTATGCCAGCTCTGTTCCTTCTGCAGGATGTAGGAGCTGTGAGAGAGGAGATGAGGAAGAGAACTTGAGCTGTCTCTTCCACTTTCCTGTAATCCTTCTCTGTCCTTGTTATCTACTCCTCCTTCCCAACTCACTCTTCAGTGCTTCTTTCTCCTCTGTTTGCCTGGTTAATAGCATTTCTCTTCTACCTCTCTGTGTCTTGTCATTTCTCACTTTTCTTTTGTCTGTTCCAACACTCACAATTCCAGGTTTTAGGTTTCTTTAGTTGGTTTGTTTTGTTTGTTTTCTTGGAGCCCCTGCCCTGCCTTACTCACTTCATTTAATTAAATGCAGGGGTCATGACTTGTTATAGCTTTTGTTTTCTTTAAGATGGTGAGGATTTTATGGCTTCTTAAAATCGGAGGTCAGGAAGAATTTCCAGCATCATCATCATCTTAACTTCACCTAACCCCTCAGATAGGCAAAAACCATTCAAAAGAATCTGGACAGTCTGATTTCTAAAATGAGGCTTTTCAAGAGCATTGTTTTAGTGAAGGGTCATTAAATTAAACAGTAATACAAAGCCCTACTTTGAGTGTCAAATTTGCATATTAAACAAAAGTTTGGATGTTCATTGACAAGTTGTTGTGAGAGACAGGGTCAAAAGCCTTCCTGGCCTTGCTGGAGCTGGATGTTCATCTCCAGTTAAATAGGTTGTGAACAGTTTGTGAACATCTGTAGCTTAACATGTGGACTCTGTGGCACGTATTTCTCATACAGCAACCAAGAAGATATAAAACACCTCAAGAGCTGTAGTCAATGCTGGTATAGTCTGAGGGGTTGCACACACAAATGTGTGACCATGCACAAGTGTAGCGCGTGTGTTGAGTTGTACAGCTGTAATCATTATTTGCAACATCATCATAACAAATGAAGACCTAAATTGCCTTGTGTTCCAGTGCCAAAACTGGTATGTTCAACCATCTGCTGGAAGAACTCTGTAATATACAGATATGTCTTCAAGACACAGTGCTATGCATGCCTTCAGTTTTCTTTCTTGACTTCTAACAGTATGTACCTTTAGGCATGAGGCTGGAGAAAAGGGGAATGAACTATCCTGTGGTGTGGGAAAATGTCCTCTTATCTAGAGAAAAACATAATTTTACCATTCAAAAATGAAAGAAATGATTCATGGAGTTGCTCTGAAGGTTGCAGTGCCCTAGAACACTGCTGTAAATCATGTATGGTTTGTTTTTGCTGGTTTTTTTTTTCCAAATGTAGTTTTAAAAAGCCTTGATTTGTTTTTACATAGTCAAAACTTTTATAGTGTGTTTATTTAAGAAAAAAAATATGCAATATTTCATGTGTGTAGAGCTTAGAAATGCAATGCTGAGAAATGGTTAAATCAGGGCAATTCATTTGTAGACATTATTTTTAAATAACCATGCTGACCTTACTGCAGTAATATCTCATGTTACAGAAAAGGCTGTTTAATGCAAAGAGTTTTGACAAACAAGACCCCACAGCTAATCAGAAGAGCAGCTCAAAGTCCGCAGTTGTCAGAATTAGGCCACTCTATTGTATCCCCCTGGCTGAACATTATCATTTTTCTAATGGTTCTGGTTTTACTATGCTCATTTTTAATTGTGTCTACTGTACTGCCTCTTAAAGACGTTAATTACTTTATTTTAATATTTATTTCTAAAGATTAAATGCTTGTGTTCATGTATAGAATTTATTAAAAAGAATTTTCCATGTAACAAGCTGTTAAAGTAAAAAAATATTTAAATATAAATAATTAGGTGGCTTTCTGGGTTCTTGCTTTTAAAATCTTGACAGGTATTATAAGAGATATTCTGTATGCTTAGGCACTTTTTCTTTCAAACATATTTTCACAATATGTAAGAAACTTCAGGAAGGTGCTATTAAGCTTTGTTTTGAAACTTTGAAAATAAGCATTTTCAAAAGATTCTTTTACTACATACATCTCTAAAAGAAAGAAAAATTTAAGTAGGGTGTCTTTTTCCATTTGTAATAGCTTTTTATGGTTTCTAGTTTTTTCACTGCATAAATTGTTGGAATTGTTTTTCTTTTCTGGGCTCTATTTGTTTACTTTGGGTCTTCGTGTATTTGAACTTTTCTGGAGTTTTGCAGGATGAGTAACTGCAAGGGAGTGTCTAACTGAAGCTGTTTTCATTGTGGGTTTATGGTTATTTCTCACATAAAATCTGTTCATACCTATGATGCTATATTCCTTTAATGTATTTCTCATTGTAAACAGTTTTAGAGAACTTTCATCAGTAACTAAGAGTCTAAACATGGCAACTTGATATTTCAGGGCCTTGGTCCTTTTATGACAGTTGGGTAAATTTCTGCCATTCCCACATGAACAAGCTGGCAGCAGAGTTTATGTACATAAAATCAGGGATTGCTGAACTCTTGAGAAATGAGAGATTGGATCAAATCCCCAGTCCCCAAACTGGGGCAAGTTTCTGACCTCCTGAGGAAGAACTGAATTGGTCTTCCTATTTCAGCTGAAATGTCCTACTTGCTAGAAATTATTTAATTGCACTGGAGCAGGGTTAGTAACCCAATTTCCTTGTCAAGTACCATATATGGTCTTTTTTTGCTCTTTAAATAAAGAAAACTTGCAATTACTTTTTGTTTGTTTGTTTGTTTTAAAGTGGAAACCTTTGCAAGAAGGTGCTGGAAAAGGATCTGTCTCTACCTACTGAATCACAAAATTGTCAGGGTTGGAAGGCACCTCTGGAGATCCTCTCATCCAACCCACCTGCCAAGTCAGGGTCACCTGGAACAGGTGACACAGGAAGGTGTCCAGGTGGATTTTGAATATCTCCAGAGAGGGAGACTCCACAACCTCCCTGGGCAGCCTGTTCCAGTGCTCTGCCACCCTCAATGTAAGGAAGTTCTTCCTCGTGTTGAGGTGGAACTTCTGTTTTTGTTTCTGGCCATTGCTCCTTGTCCTGTCACTGGCACCACTGGAAAGGGCCTGGCACCCTTGACAGCCACATTTGAGACATTTGTATAATACAAGGTATAGCCTGGGGCCTTGAGTATCTGCCCTGGAAGGCTGCTTCCAGTCTGGACTCCAAATCTAGTGGAGGAGGAAGTGTTTTCTTTGTCATCCTCCCCAGCTCTGGCTGTGTTTTGAGGTCTGGCAGGTACCTGCTGAGTGAGACGATGTGGATGACTAAGGAGAGGAGATCCCTGGTTTTCCTACAGGTTGGGAATTATCATTAGGCTTAGTTGCTTGCATGTCTTACAGTAGAAATAGGAACTTACTTCACTTATGCTAGGTGGCATGGGTGCTCAGGGCATGCCCATGGGGCCTCTTTCCCTGAACATGCCTTCTATCCTACATGCTCATGATCATTCCAGATTGTTCACAGTTCCCTTCCATAGAAGTGAAGCAGGGGAGATGGGCAGCCATAGAAGTCATATGGGAGATGAGGAAAGTGTCCAGGTTTTGACTTGGTTTGATGTTCAGGACATAGCTGAGGCCTTGTAGGCAGGCAGAAGAGTTCAGAAGTGATTGTCAGTGTATTAGTTGAGGGAGAAAAGTGAGCAGGGGAACATGTGCTTTGTGGTGAGATCCAAGCTTAAATATCAGCTACCCAAGATTTTATGAGTACTGCTGTCACTTAAATGGTGAACAGACTCTGTTTCCCCACAGAAAATGCCATTTAGGTGTGTGTGTTTCAGTGCAGATGAGTTTTGAGGGCTCAGCTTGATGTTGCCATGCGGCAGTAGCCATGAAGGAGATGAACCTATAGACTTCTTCTGGTCATGGGTCCTTAAGTCTTTGACTACAAGGCTGTGTTGGTAGGCACAATGCACATTTCATGTAAAATTGAAAATCTATACTTTTTTGAAAATCTGTACTTGCACTTTACCCATTTAAATCTGGCTTGATTTGTTAGTGTTTCCAAGATAAAAAGTTCTTCTAAGCCAAGGTGGTTTATGTTTTAGGGTTTACTCCATAGTGTAATTAAGGTCAAGCCTAATCCCATAGCTGTACTGCTATGCTGCAGTACAGTGCTTTAACATTCATACAAGTTTTCAAACCTTTAAAGGATTTAGGACTATGTTTAATTTATCCCAGTGTGACAAATAGCTCAGAATTGGCATTTTGAGAATACTGCTATCAAGATGTATGTTCTGTAGGTGAGTTAATAACTATAATTTTTTTTTTTTATGGGGGATGCTGCAGAAGTTTCTGAGCTGTTTCCCAGCTGCCTGATTACTGATGAGACTTGTTCTTCTGCTGTTGAGGACCAGACTTGGCAGTGTTGTTGGGGGGACCACATGGGTGAGGGAGCCTGAGAATCCTGCTAGTGAGGTGATGTGTCTGTGGTAATGCTAGAAGGAGGGTGTTTTGCAGATGTATCTCCACATTTTTGTGGATGAATTTTTATTTCCTTCTTTGCAAGTGCATATGATTTCTACAGAATTTATTGCCATAAAGATTTTGGTGGCTTAAAATATGTCTCACTCTGAAAGTGGGCTAGTTAAGAATTACCGTGGACTTGAGATGGGAACTAAAATGAAAAGTTTTCCATTTAAAACATTTTTGCTGGGCTACATAATTGAAATTATTTTGTTGTTCTGTCTCCCTCTGTTTTCCCCTGCTTTGCAGCAGTGAACTCCCAACTAACATTTTTTTCCCCCCACATATTGGAAGCACTTGTACCAGGAAATGAAAGGTGATTTACCAGGATGCCAAATCCAAACATGGCCCTGAAGGACATCTACCAGGAGCAAGAAGATGAGATGCTATCTTTTCCTACCAGTAGAAAAAAAGGAAAAGTGTAGTACAGATAGCACTGCTCCTTCCATCAGAGCAGCAGTTTACTGCATCTTGCAGAAGTAGGAGAGAAGTAAAAGCCTCCCTTTTTCCAGAGAAGAGGGACCAAGAAAGTGGGACTTGGTACAGTAGGGACCTGTATCAGGGTTTGATGAACCTCTGAAATGTAGCTGAACACAAGAGACAAGTATTCTGTATTGAAGAAGGGGATTGTGTTGATCTCTAAAAGTGCATTAAAGATCCTAGGAAAACTGTGTAGGCTCAGAAGCCCACGGGATAAACTGGGAATCGTGGCCTTGTTGTAAGGAGGAAGCTGTAAATTTAAAACATGATGGTTGTGGAGAGATGTAGAATTAAAATTATAAAAGCAGTTTAGATTTTAGACCATTGACACTGGATGATGAACAAGCAGTAAGGGTAGAAATAGTCACATAAAGCTGCAAATACAGTAAAACATTATATTCCTTATTATATTTTTTTAGGCATTCTCTGGGGTTTTTTTTCTTTTTGTTTTTGTTTTGTTTAAATGAGCGACTGAAATTATTGCAAAGAACACAGTGCTGTCTAAGCAACACAGGGATCCAAAGAAAACAAAACTTATTTACAAACACAGCTTTTACAAAAACAGCCTGTAGTATTGCTAATAATAAGACATTTTATTTTGATTTGTACTGTCTCATTGGAAGATAGGGGAATTTCATTTCTGGGTTTTCTTCTGCATCTATGCAGCCTGTTGAAAGAAATTAGAGTTTTCATCGTTGTGAGTTGTCTATAGGGCAGTATTTAACCCAGAAGCATCACTTAGAGTGGATTACTGCTACTGGGTAGGAGATGTAACAGTGATGGATTTCAGAACTAAAAAGGAAGCAAAATACTTTCTAAAGCTTTTTCTTTCAAAGAGGCATCTCTATCCAGCTCCCAGTGAGATCTAGGCATACATTACAGTGTTAGTATGTAAGTATAGCTGCTAGGTTGCTTTCCTGCTTTCCAGATATTTATACCTTCATGGATTTCCCAGCAGTTAATTCAACTTAACAGTGTTAGCATTTCTGGTTATGGCAACGTCCTGCTTTAAGCCTCATCATTTTCACTTCACATGGAAATAGAAAGAGTGCTCGATGGTGACACTGTTGTATTTATGGAGAGTTTTGTCTTAAAAGCCTTTGATGTAAAAGCAAAGCAGAATTAGCATAAATGTATCAGCCTGTGTTATGCTCAGCTATGCAAGCTATTGCAAACAGTGCTAGTTGTAGTTTGGGTTTTTTTGGTTGGAAGTAACACATAAGCAGTAAAAAGTGACTGCCTTTGCCAAAGTTACTGCCTTCCCACTTGGTGCAAATTTCTCTTGCCTACATAATTCTGCCACCCTTAGTTTCAGGTCACTGTAGTTCACATTATTCATGACCTTTTGAAGGTTTAAATGTATACTTGAACAGATGCCTATTGCTCTTACTGTTCACTGTACCACGTTTTAGAGAGCAACAGAGTTGAAAACAGGCACTTTCATTTGTATTTTGAGTGATGGTAGATCTGAAAGACTATTTCATCTCCTCATGCTTTATCTTGACAGTTAATATTATATGAGACCAAGACTACACAGCATTACACATCTTTATCTAAATGTGGCGTAAAAAATGAAATACTGCTGCCATTCTGGATATGGATGACCTTTTATCAATTTCAGCCAAATTTACTTAGGCTTTGCCTATTTTTTTAAAAAACTTTGCAACATATATATGTGAGGTTTTCAATGACAATTATCCACAGAATAACTTGTATCAGTTTTAGGCATACATATTAGTATAACTTAGCACACAGACCTGTAGCCAGTGATTCTCAGTGAAGCTCTCATCTGTAGGCTTTCCAGTGACTTGAATAAACAGTATCTTCATAATGGGGCCTGCAGCTCTGAAGTGCACCCAGGTATTAGGGGAACCTGACATTTTCCATCTGTGTCCTGCGTTCCTGTGTAGGTTTTGTTTTGTGATCTCTTTGAGCCCTGTTGCAGCCACTTCTTGATTACTTATACTGGAATTTATGTTATGTTTATGGTGCATCTTGAAGTAGTGGTAGTTATATTTTATCACCTGGAAAATAAAATTGACACAGGCCTTTAAATATCAAGGAAGGCAGAGTAAAGACTGTCAGCCTTCATTATATTTATCCACTGTACATCATCCTCCCTTCTGTGCAATCCCTTCATCTGCTGTCCCAGAGGGATGAATTAGGGGAATGAGCTTCATTGTAACTTCATCAGGTGAAGCAATGTCCTCACCGAAGTCAAGGACAGAAATTTCACTCATTTAATTTTTACTGCATTTTCACATGGCTTTTTTGCTGCTTTTTCTGTAACTTGAATACTGCTAAAATACATAATGCCTTTCTGTGTATGCTTTTAGACAGAGACTGGGTGAAACGTGGCCAAATGCGTAGGAGCTGCAGGGCACCACAGAGTGGAGGAGGGAAGTGTGTCATTTACTGTCAGTTGACACCATTCAGTCTGTGTTTAGAATGCAGTTTTAGGTGTGAGAGGAAAAAATGAACTCTATTACTGCACAATACTATTGTATTCATACTAGTGCTAGAAATAAATACTTGCCACAATGGGGTCTGTTCATAAATTTCTCATACATTTCAAAAAATTGCATATTTAGAATATATGGACCTGGGATTCCAAAGTTTCTGCATAGTTTACCTCTTCCTACTGCCTTGGTTTTAAAGTAAGGAAAGAATATTTTATGGGAGATTTATTTGTAGTTAATGTTAGTCGTGTAGCTATTGCTGCTCTAGGCTGTGTTGTGTTCCCCTAAATCATGCAGATAGTGCATTGGTTATTTAAATATGAGTATCTGACAAGCATATTATGGACTCAAGTGATTAAATTGTGATGCCTAGAACGAATTAAGTGCTTTGAATCTCTCCCTCTGCCACAAAGGAATCCTGAATTGAAGTGTCTGGCTGAAAATGCAGCTTTAAAAACCCAAAACTTTGTGCATTTTGTTTTCTACTCAGCAGGTGTGCAATAGTTGTGGGATATTAGAGGAACTCAGTAAGACCTTTCAGAAAGGTTTTATTAATGTATACATGGTATTAAATAGAACTATGTTTGAATGCATGGATAAGTTTTCTGTCTTTGTTTTTCTTGAAGTAATTTCTTAAGTCTAGTAATTTTGCAAGGAAGAGCAGTAATGGAAATCCAGAGTAAATCCTGAAAAACACTGTTAAGTCCACAGAAGGATTACATCTATACAGCAGACCTTTGGATGTAAACAGAGAGAAAGGAACATTTCTTGGGTCCCTAGGTATATTTCACTGGAAATTCACTAGGTACATTTTCTGGAAGTGGGTGAAGAAAACCAATTTGCCTTTGAATTTCTGCAGGGTGTTACTGGTACTGGAGATGTTCCCAACAGGGAATTCAGATGGCTAAGCCGTGAGTTTCTTCAGAGCTTAAGCCAGAAAAAAAGCCATTCCTATGCCCTGGTTGCTGCAATGATAATCTTCACAACTGGAGTCTAAGTCTTCCTGAGACTACACTGTACTGCATCTCTCAGCCTCTGTAATTAACAATAAAATTAATAAGTAGCAAGGCTCTGTAGTGATGCTGTGGTGTTTCAGGTGCCCATGGACAGCAGAGAGGGTGGTGGGAACTGAACTCATTTTCCCAGTTAGCAGTAAGATGATGCTGCAGCCATCACCAGCACAGGCAGAAGTTTCATTAGATTTTCCATTAATCCGTGTCTCTTTCATCACACTTTCTTTTTAAACTGTGTCTGTTTAAATCTGTAATTTTTATCTCTCTGAGATGAGAATACTGAGTAAGCTTTCTGGTGATATTCAAATGCAGCACTTCAGTGAAATGGAGCAATTTAAGCAATACACAAAAAGTTGATCCCTTTTCATAGCTGTATGTTCCTTAATTTATAGCAGCAGCCCCACAGGTACAAAGCCTCCATGGCTGGCCAAATAACCACGTGGCTGTTACCGCCCAGGCTCCCTGTGCTGGCTCAGGTGGACATTTCTGTCCTGGCTCCTCACTAGGTCCTTGCTCTTCTTTCTAGACATGCCTGAAGCATGTTGCCAGTTGTAGCATATTTCCATGGACTCGGGGCACTTTGCTCCATGTGTGCTTGCAAGCGAGCACACTTGTACTTTCAGGTAAACACACATGCATGCTGGGATTTATTTTTCTTCTTTTTTTTCCTTTTAAGTGTGGTGTTGAAGTCAGTGTGGATGCTCAGCCTACTGGGCAATGCTTGCTGACATTGGTGAAGGCTATCCAAAGTGAGGAAGTTGTTAAATGCTGGGAAAAGACTTCCAAAAACAGCTTTGAGCTGGAGGCCTGGGTTCCCATCGCTCTGATCTGTAGCCTTGTGCGGAGCCACTCACCAGGAGGAGGATGGAGCTGGCAGCTGTCCTCAAGGGCAGGACCATGGTCACCTTTATGACAGTGGTCAAGCAGGAAAGTTGTCTTGCTTACTCAAGTAGTATTAACTTGGTTGGGTGACGGTGTTAAGTACAAAGAGCTCGGTTGTTTGTGGGGTTTTCTTCCTCTTGACAAAGCCCCTGCTCTCACACAGATTTGATTTCTGCACACAAGTATTAAATACACGCATCAGTGGGGTATTTATACAGGCATTTAGCCATCCTGCTCTGAGCTGGCAATGTGGAAAGATTTGCTTTGTGTGTACGGAAGAGAAACGTGTGTGCAGATGCAAGTTGCTGTCTGTGCATTTAGAAGTTTCATACTTAATTTCAAAACAGTACCAATAAATATGTTGATTCAAATGGGGAAAGCTTTTTCTCTCTCAGGGAGACTTAGTTTAAATTCAGGAAGTCAAACTGCTGAGGAGTTAGCACTAGGATTTATAAAACAACATTGAAAGAGAAGCTTAATTAACATTTCACTACCCTTTCAATTGCACTGAATCTGTGTCTGGTTTATCACCCACCTAAATATGTTAGTTTGTATTTGAAGAATGCTTGTGACAGTGAGCCTTCACGAGAAAGCTCAGCTTTTTCCTATTATTATATCATTATATATATATATATATATATATATATAAAATATATATATAATATTAATATATCATTATATCATTCCTATCATTATAGCATTTGTATATTTTATTTGCTCGCTTTGAGCAAATAAATGGATAATATGTAGAAAGTATTTAATGTGTATATATATATCACATGTTTCTGGTCATCAGTAATTGAGGTTGTTTTGTTTTTACTGTTAATGTAACTTCAGCTGGAATTTCAAGTTGGGTATTGATGGTTGAGAACACATAGGATGACAGCAACCTGAAAGCAAATCATCCCAGGGAAGGATGCTGCTCTGTGTTCTTTAGGATAGAGTGAAGAAGTAGCAGCTGCTTTTCTTTCTCTCCCTGAAGATCACAGTGATAATAGAAATGAGATGTTAAAGAGGGCAGCATAGATTAATGGGGCAGTAATAAAACAAATGAGACCCATTAGCGAAATCACTGCTTGAAAAGTAGATTCCATGATAAGTGCCCTTCAGTGCCTCGTTTAGGAAAAATTGTTTCAGCACTTGTAATATCATCCATGGTGTTGGATTTTAGACTGTTGTGACAATCTCAGTGATAAAACCTTAAAATAATTTAGATGAAGATAAATTTTATTTGTACTTACTGCTTGGTAGAAAACCTGAGTTATTATATCTACATGTTGAAGACAAGTTCTTCTTTTTCAAACCCAATCACAATGGTTTTTCATGTTCCCAAAATCTTACATAAAAAACCAAAGACATTATTTATTGTTCTTTTAAGCCTGTAAGGTGATCATGAGAGCTTGGAAGGCCTTCTCTTCTTTTATTGCTGGAGCGCCAGTGCTATGGATACCAGTGTTTAAACAGACTAGGAACTGGAATTGGTGGATTTAGTGACATCTCCTGGCTTTATTTGTTGATTCTATGTTTGACTAGCAATGAAGGATGTGGATTGCACTTAAAACTCTTCACGTCTCTGTTTGCTCTCTGCTTTTTAGACCAGATTGTTTTCTGGACAGTTTAATGAGCAAGGAAAATACAATTGATTGCTGAGATTTATACAGTATGTTGCCTATAAGGAGAAAAATGTTTGGGGGTTAGAGCTAAAACATGTTCACAAATCTACTTAACTAAGCCAAATATATTAATATGAAGTGCTTTTTTATTGGGAGATGTGTGGCTTCAAGTCTCTCAATTGTCTCATCCTGCTTCCCTTTCTCCCTCTAGAAATGTACGCCTGTATTGTGATGAGGCTTAATTTTTTTAGAAATTTTTTTTCCCCCCAATATAATTTTGTTAAATCCAAGCTCAGAGTGTAAATATCAAAGGATACACGTCTTGTGAGATGCAGAGGGGTGCTGGGCAGGAGCGGGGCAGGGGCTCCGTGCGCGCTGCCTGCCCGTGCGGCTGCGGCAGGCTCCCGGGCGGGCGGCGGCGGCAGAGGAGGGCCGGGAGGCGGCTGTTGCTATCGCTCTGATGTCAGGCGCTCCCGCTAACGTGTGGTTGGTTATTCTGCCTTTCAGATCGCTGCCGCTCGCTCGTGGAGCGCAGAGGGGACGGCCAGACTCCCACATCTTTCAGTGAGAAGAAAGGAGCCAGCGGAGCAGAATAATACGGACTTGTGTCGGGTGCCCTTGCCCTACAAAGGCTGCCTTTAAAAGAGAAACGCAGTGCTATTTAATGAGCTGTGAGATGAGGCACTGCTGCTAACGCTCAGATCCCGGGATTCATCGGCTATTCATTGTGCTTAATGTACATGTTTCTGCACCGTGCATTCAGGAGATCCCAGAGAAGAATCCAAAACGGCTGCGGGGGAAAGACCACCAAACATGCCTACAGAAACATTACCGACAGGTAGCATGGTGAAGCCGGTCAGCCCCGCCGTGACTTTCACATCTGCCGTTCCTCTCCGCATCCTGAACAAAGGACCTGACTATTTTCGCAGGCAGGCGGAGCCTAATCCAAAAAGACTGAGTGCAGTGGAGAGGCTCGAAGCCGACAAGGCGAAATACGTCAAGAGCCAGGAGGTCATCAATGCCAAGCAGGAGCCTGTGAAGCCGGCGGTACTGGCGAAGCCGCCGGTCTGTCCTGCAGCCAAGCGAGCGCTGGGGAGCCCCACCTTAAAAGTCTTCAGCAACAATGCAAAGACTGAGAGTGGAGTCCAGAGAGAAAATCTGAAGCTCGAGATTTTGAAGAACATCATCAACAGCTCCGAAGGCTCCAGCTCAGGTTCAGGGCATAAGCACGGTCCCCGAAATTGGCCACCCCACAGGGCCGATTCGACAGAGCTGAACCGACACTCGTTTGCCGAGTCCTTGAAGGTTTACCCCACGCAGGGCCGGAGCAGCCCCCAGGAGAGCAGCTCCAATGTCAGCAGAAGGCTCCTAGATCAGTCAGCAGAGACTTTCTTGCATGTCTCTCACAGCTCTTCAGACATTAGGAAAGTAACTAGTGCAAAGCCCTTAAAAGCAATACCCTGCAGTAGTTCAGCCCCACCTCTGCCTCCAAAGCCCAAAATCGCTGCCATTGCCACCCTGAAATCCCCAGAGATTGAGGCAGTGGAGTCTGGATGCGGGGTTAGTAGAAGACCCTCCCTGCAGCGGTCAAAATCAGACTTAAGCGACAGATACTTTCGCGTTGACGCAGACGTTGAACGATTCTTTAACTACTGCGGACTGGATCCTGAAGAGCTTGAAAACCTTGGGATGGAAAACTTTGCAAGGGCTAACTCTGATATTATATCCCTCAACTTTCGCAGTGCAAGCATGATTAGCTCAGACTGTGAACAGTCTCAGGACAGCAACAGTGACCTTAGAAATGATGACAGTGCCAATGACCGTGTGCCATACGGCATTTCTGCCATTGAAAGGAATGCCAGAATCATCAAGTGGTTATATAGCATCAAGCAAGCTAGAGAGTCACAGAAAGTGTCCCATGTGTGAGAGAGAAATCCACCGTAGAAAAAAGCAAGGACTGTATCTTTGTCTGTGAATATTCAGTTTGTGAAGGGTTGTGAAGTCTACTTGAAGTCTTGTACCCTTCTCAAATCTCTTTGTGTTGCTTGTTGTGCAATGTTTCCAAGTTGCATGCCTGTCAACATGTGAGCTGACCTGGCTTCCACTTGAACAGTAACTAACTACAAAGCCTGGCTGAGCATACACATTATCTGCCAAAAGTTTAAGACAAGAATCTGGTTAGGGCTTCAGTATAATCAAAGTGTTTACATGGAAAGGTTATTTGACTTCTTTGGTATTTATGTGGTTCCTCGTGGATTTTATATATGTCACTTTTTGTCTTAATACAGATATTGTCAACTGACTTTGCTTGTTTCCAAGTTGAAACAATCCCTTTGGGGGGAAGAAAAGTGGAATTGGCCGAAATACGAAGTTTAGGCATACAACGATAGGCAGAGCAGCCTTATCTCTTGTAGAAAGTGCATTATTGGCACACGAAAGCTGTTTCTAAAAGGCAAAGAATGCTATGTTCTTAAATTATGTATCGTTGTTAAACTATATATCCCTACTTGTAGTAAGGCACTGTTCAGTAAAAGTTTCTTTTTCCTAGGTAAGCTCCCTCTGTTTTACAGCAGAAGTAGTCTAGTGAATCTGCTTGACCTCTCATAATCTAAATGAGACTTGCATTTGGGTTGGTGTAAGCATTTTAATGATTTTGTATTATACCAGTTGGAAAAGCTTAAAGAAGGTTGGAGTCAACAGATGAAAATGGCGCAGGTGCAGGATTTTGTGGGTTTGATTTTTACTCAAAGATTCCTGGTCTTAAACTTTTGACAGGAATAATTAGATCCTATAGCTGATATTGAATGCCTTTATTAGTCAAAACACATCATGACTACAAACTCCATGCTGTCTTAATTTTTTTTGTAGACCTATTTGAAGAGTTAATGAACAAAAATGGAAACACACAGCCATATCAATATAACGCCTCCTATTCAGAAGTAAATACACTCAGTAGCTGAACTATATCTGAAAAAATGTGATTATGTTGTCTTGCATATGTTATATCTAAGGCTGTGAAAGTTTGTTCCAGCTCTAGGAAAGTGTAGAAACATGACAGTATGTAGCTTTTCTTTTCTCTTTTTTTTTTCCTCCTTAAGATGGTTAGTGCTGCGAATCAACCTGTTACAAATCTTTCAACAATCTGTCTTCCCAGTGGTTTTAATTAACTGTCATTTCAACTGACAGTGGTGGTGTGGTAGTGGAGAAGTTGAAAGTACAGTGATCTGCTTCATTATTATTGTATTCATGCTTTGAAGTAAATTGCAGCACTACCTTATACTACATCAGCTAATAGGAAACTTTTTTTATTGTGTAAATGCTGTAAGACTTTGTATATACTTCAGTTGTTACAAAATCTTTAAAAGGAAGAGTGTTATGCTAATAAATAGCTCCTGGTGCAGGTATGGTAGGGTTTTTTTTGTTCTTATTTTCACCCCTCCCATTCTTAAAACTGTATCAGGAACTCAATTGCAGTGTGTTCTAGTGCTGTAGAAGGTCTTGGTTAAATAATAGTTCCAGTAAAAGGTTTCTTTTACTAAAGTGCTTTTCAGAATATAATTTTTTATAAAATAACTATAGCAGCATGATCTGTCTGAAGAACTAGAAGAGATTTTCAAGACTCCTAAAATAGCTTGCTTCTTCCTTACCTAGCAATGTTACTGTTCCCGTTTATAGCATCTGTTCCTAATGAATCACCGCAGTCTTCTGAATTATTCTTCAGTAGTGCTTATTTATATATTTGAATATTAAAGATGTTTTACAAAGTTGGGTTCTCTCTTTTCTCTGAGAAGCCTGTAGCCCAGCTTATAACAGATAGCTACAGTTAATGCAGGCAAGACTGGAAGCGGAGCCATGCAGTCATTTGTTTCCTACGGAATGATCCTACATCCAGTTTTATATAATTGTTCTCTAAATGTTTGTTTATGGAGGGAGGGAAGCACACATTCAGTTTCAGCACACATTCAGCTTCAGGAGGCTACTCTGTGATTTTTACAGTTGACTTCACAACCTAAGACTTATAACATTCCTAGCTCAGACAAAAAAAAAAAAAAAAAAAAAAGAGGAGCTCTGTATTTCAGCTACAGGCCCATTTGTGACATTTTAAGCTCCATGGGTTTCAGTTGGCATTGACATCACACTGGTTTTTCAAGCATATTTTTCCAATAGTAAGTTCTACTCAGTTCAGTGACTGTTTTGCCAAGGAAAATAATGCTTGAGGGATTGAAGCCAAGTGTAATGCAGCTGTACAGCAATGAAATAAAGAAGTTAAAACCAAAATAAAAAATGCACCCACATTGTTCTCTCTCAAGTGTTTTAAGAATGATGATAAACATGCTATCTCAAGTGTTGTCAGCCAAAAACAGTAATAAAGACGCTTTTGTAACTAGAAAATGGATTAGAGCATATGCTAGTATTCTGAATTTGTTTCCCAAGGTTTGTTGGGAAGCCATAGGCTCTTGAGAAATCAAATTCATTTCCTTTTAATCACAGAAGGGGTTGTGAGCTATTTGTAAGAGGAGGTTTCCTCACCCAAAATCTTAGGCAGCACCTTTGGAACAGCTCAAGTGCTGATCTGCCTTCACTCTCCCTGCTTCCTACACTGTGCACATGGATAAGATTTTACAGGGCCTAGACCTTCACTAGGACTTGCAGCTCTGGTGAGATTGCAGTGATAGAAATCGTGGGATTGCAGAATGTTCACAAGGCTTTGAACGAGCAGGTAACAATTGCCTTTATTTGTCACTTTATTGCCGTTTATGCAGATATTACTTAATTATTAGTCACTCCAGGACCATGGTCTTGTAATTACCTGTATGTTTGCATAAAATCTAAATCATTGGTGTCTGGTTGTTTTTGTATTCAAATGGGAATAACCATTCTATACAATATAATATTACATATTATCTGCCTTTGCAGACAGGTAATCCTGTCATGTCAAGAGTGCGTTACTTGTCTCTGCCTCAGGAGATTCCTGAATGCTGAATTTACAAAGAGTTGTAACCAGCTGAAATGCTTCATCAGGGACCTGTTCTGGTCCTGTTCCTGCTGTGTCCAGCAGTCATTTACCCAGGTACAAAGTGCACAGCAGGTGCTCACAGCTAAACAACAGCTCTTGTTGCAGCTCTGGAGGGAAATGCAAGCCTGTCCTGTGAAAGCCTTTACTGACAGCACTGGCCACAGCAGTGAAGAAAAATGCTGTGTCTCTTCAGTGATTGGTATGAACTCATACACACAGACAAAACAAACCACCACAGAGGTTTATGGTGGCTCTGTTACTTTGACTTGCCAGAGAGGGAAGAGAAAAACGGTGTGACCAAGGGAAGAGAAAAATGCTGTGACCAATTACACTTTGAAGGGTACCTACAGCTTTGCACAGAGATAAACCATTTATCTGAGTCAAAGAGGTGGGCATCAAAGTAAAACTAGTCTTTCAATCACTTCATATTATATGGGAACAATGTCATGAAAGATTAGAGATAAAACATCTGTGCCACAAATTTACATTCAACAAATGTAAAGTACTGAAGTTGTCTTTTTTTATATGAATACTGTTTCTGCAAAGGAGAGCTCTGTGCTATGAGCCTATGCACCATCTGAGTGACCGAGGGCTTTTGAAGGGGAAACAGAATGATGATGCTTTTGGCTGTAATTCAAAAATCAAAAGGCACGCTCAGACAACAGAGCCAATCAGTATTGCTGACTTATCTCTTTTTACAGCAGTTTATCCATCCGTGGAGGCCATACGCACTTGATTCTAGTCATTGAATGGAAAACAAAGTGCTTAATGGAGCTCTGCAGTACAGAGCTGAATAATTGCAGTCTGCAGGAGAACGAGAAGGGAACTAAACCTTAAAAACAGTCTTCCTGATACCTATTGATTATGGGGTGATAATGTTTAGTACATTATATTCAGAGCTCATTTGTTTATAGGAAACATTTTATTGAGCAAAGTAGTCTTAACAAATCTGGGAGGTTCCATTTTCCAAGGCCATAAAACTCTTGTTCATTGTGATTAATGCTGCTACACCAGTAACTGAACACATTAAGCTTAGAATATAAGAGTATCTGGAGTTTTGTTCCCATGAACAGTAAGGGTCCATTGCCTATTTTAATATAAATGTGGATATAGATGTGCTATACAGGAGAATAAATTGGTCAAGGTGTTTTGTCCTGAATTATAAGGTAGCTCTATATTAAAATCCTTGTTACCAAGGCTTAAATATTCACTGATATTCTGAATTCATTTGACATTCCTTGCTGTCAGCAGAAAGACTCCAATAATCTGCCCTTTGAAATATGTCATCCATAACTTAATGGGAAAGGCCATTAAAATTGTCTGTTCAGTGTAAGGACTTTTATGTCCTGATGATGGCATCTATTAAGTGAACCTCTAAATAGGCACATTTCAGTCAGAAGTATTAACCCATGAATGCCTTTTATTTTTCTCCCTGAAAGCCCAAATGGGGATCAATAGCTGAGTCCTACCATTTGTTACAGTTACTACGTTATTGCTGAATACTCAGTTGATGTCCCTTGGGCTGCAGTGCAATCTAATGTGGAGACACCTACACTACACCATCTGTCTTGCCCTGGTAGGTATGAACAGTATTCAAGCATATTCTACATTTGATTACTTAGGAACTTGGTTGTGGCTGCCCATCAAAACTGATTAATAATAAGCAGTGACTTAAAAAAAAAAAATGGAAGCCAATCATTTATAATCAAAAAAGTAGTCTCTTGAATGTCATTCTTCTAAATCTAAAGTAATTTTCATTATGATCTTATGACAAGAGTAAGAGAGCTAGTATCTCTGCTATTAGTTTCTTGCTTTTGGCACAGCAAGTCGTCTCCACCTTCTTGGTGTCTCGCCCTTTCTGAGTTTTCCCAGCTTTCTTCTTTTCTGTGTCTTCCTTCCCTTGTGGTGTCTGACTTTTACTTCATCTCTCCTTTGAAACTTACAACCAAGGTAATACTCTCCTCGTTTAACCTCCTTTCAAAGCAACTTTCCCACAACTTGTTCTGTCTTCTATTACCACTGTGTTCATGACAGCCCGTTCCCAAGAGAGTAACTCTGGCTACAGTTGAGCTGCCATGTCCTGAAAAGATAGTAATCTTTTTAATGGATTATTTTTAATTTACTGGGGTGTCATGTTATTTGCAGGCAAGATGAAACAGCGAGAGGTGCTTCTTTGGGAAGATGCAGGGATTGAAAACACCCATAAAGAGCAGGATGTCAAACATAACTCAGAAGTATCAATCTCTTGGTCCAAAATTGTCTTTTTTTCCCTGTCATATTTCACTCAATGCAGAGTCCTGCTATTTCTTTGTCTCCACATAAAATGCTGGGTTGAGGACAGCGGTGTGCAAAGGTGACACAGTTTCCAGAGAGCAGAATGCTATGGGTCCACTATCCAAGAAATAATTATTGTTTTGCCTTCTGCTGTGTGGTAACAGGGTACCTGCCTGTCTTGCACCTTTGGCATCCAGACCACTTGTGCTGCGTGTGCCGTTCCCAGGCAGCTGGTCAGAGAGCACTGCCTAAAAGGACTTGTAAAACAAAAGGACCGTGGAAGATCCAGGAGGGACAAAGTCTGTCCTCACCCTCACTGTTATGGGAAACTTTCAGCTGTGGTAAGAGAAGGTTTAGAAACTGAAGCCCCCAAACTGCCATCTCGTGCAGCTCTGGGGCTAAAGGTCTGAGACTTCAATGCTGTGTATGAGAGAAGGGTACCTGAGTGTCTGGGAGAGAGGATAAATCAGTGTGTGGAAGCAGAAGGCACTTGCTGAAGCATGCTACTGCTTCACTAAATGCCTGCTATTCATGTCTTAAAACATGAAGATGAAATGAACATGGTTGAAATTTGGAGAACAGCTGTGTATGCAAATGCTTTCAGACGAGATGCGGAGGTGGGCAGATAGTTTTGCTTTTTAAGAAAGGAAGCTTTTAAAAGATCTTTTAATAAATGACCTGCTTTTCAAGTATATTAATTTTTTATGAAGCCTGTCTTGCCATTCTGAACTGTAAAAGCTTTGTTACTCTCAGCACACAGCATTTAGAAATGTACCAATGGTGCTTTGGAGTGACTTAAAATAACAGGATGCTTAGCTGAATGTGAATCTTATTTTACTAAAATTTTGGATGGTGGGGGTTTTGTTCCTAATTTTAAAATCATTGTAGGGGGCAATAGAAAATTAACACAGTCTTATTCATTAACTTCCTGCAAATGAGACTGGGAAATACTGATAAATGTGTCTGTATGAAAATTACAGTATTAGGTTTTGGCTTAGACTTCATTTTCTTAATTGTTTGCATACCTTGCAGCATATCAGCTTCACAAAACTGGCACAAAACTCAATCAGCCCATCTGAAAATGCTTTCTGCAAACTTATGGCTTTGTGTCCACCTGGTGTATTTTCTACAAGACAGACACTGAGGTGCTGGAGCATTTCTAGAGAAGGGCAATGGGGCTGGTGCGGGCTCTGTAGCACAAGTCTCGTGAGGAGCAGCTGAAGGAGCTGGGGTTGGTTAGCCTGGAGAAAATGAGGCATAGGGGGAGACCTTATTGCTCTCTAGGCCTACCTGAAAGGAGGTTGTAGCCAGGTGGGAGTCAGTATCTTCTCCTAAATAATAAGTGACAGGATAAGGGGAAAAGGCATTGTATGGTAGAGTCACCATGCCTGCAGGTACTTAGAAGGTGTGAACATGTGGCACTTGGGGGCATGGTTTTTTGTTCTTGTGTGATGAACACCCAGTTTTGGCAGTGCTTGGCAGTGCACTTGGTGATCCTAAAGGTCTTTTCCAACCTAATAGATTGATTTGTGTTCAATGACTCTGAACATCGAGCTGTCAAATTGCTTTCAATTTCCCCTGGTTTTGTTTCTAGCATGTTCACCCTCCTCTTCTCCTACAGATGAAGTGAAAATAGGAAGCTTTTTATCAGTATATATATATTCCCTGGTATTGAATTCAGGAGGTAGAGAATAGGCATGGAGCTATAGCATAAAAGAATTTTTTGCTGTTTTTTTTAAAATCAAATTGCAAGTTTGGTGGGTTTTTTCCTCCAAGATGCTGTACAGTCAAACAGAACCAAAGAAGCTAATAAAATGTGTGTGTGTGTGTGTATGTGTATGTGTTTGCACTTACAAAGTGCAAAAATATATCACAGGGCTAGTAGCAATAGGACAAGGTGTAATGGGTTTAAGCTGAAAGAAGGTAGAGTCAGACTGGATATTTGGAAGAATTTTTTTTGCTATGAGTGTGCTAAAATACAGGAACAGGTTGCCCAGAGAGGTGGTAGATGCCCCATCCCTGGAGACATTCCAAGTCAGGTTGGACCATGTGAGCAACATGGTCTAGCTGAAGATGTCCCTGCTCATTGCAGGGGGATTGGACTAGATGGCCTTTAAAGGTCTCTTCTAACTCAAGCCATTTTGGGTTTTCCCCACAGGAAACCTTAAAACTTGTTTGGCATAAGGAAACCTTGAAACATCTCTGGACAGTTCATCTGGGAAGAGCATGGAAAAATGAATACCCAAATTCTAGCTCCATTGAAGTAAAGTTCCAATGGGAACTTTATTACTGCTCTTTAGTTGGGCAGACAGCATTTCACCCACTGTGAGAACTTAATATTTTGGCCTATTTGGGGATGGGATTTCTTTCTCTGTATTGTGAATATCATGCACTAATTTTCTACCACTTCCTCACCTATTATTCTATTGTCTCAAAAAGTGGACAGGGGGGAAATCCCTCCAGACACTGCAGGTAGGAGCCATGGGAGGAGCAAAACCTTGCAGAGACGAGGCAAAGAGGAGGTTTGGTGAAGCACAGAGGTTTGGTGATGCACAGTACTGGTGTGAGGAGAAGGTTGAAGGTCGGGACCTACCCACGCACACACCCAGGGTGTGTCTCTACACATAAGTAGCATATACTTGTTTTCTGTATTTTTACTGAACAGCTAATGAGCAGATTATGGAAAACCTACAAACTAATGAGCCATCATGAAGATTCATATCAAGTCTCAGGGGTGCCCCTGCTGCTCATGTCTAACCACCAATGAGGTCTTATAGGAGCAGTGTATGACCAGTGCTATTTGAAAAAATATTTGCCCTATTCCAAACCACATTTATGTAGTCAGCTGTGATATCAAAACCAGCTGTGATATCAAAAACCTTTATGGGCCGTTATTTATTTGAGAGATCAGAGATCATTTATGAATTTTTTGGGATGGACCCTGCTCCTTGGAGGTCACCATGGAAAAGTGTTTACTTCTGTCATTGTCCTATTTCCAGTTCTGCTACACAAGAGCAAGCAAGCAGAGCTCCTCAGGGCCCTGTTCTGGCTATTCCCCACCATGTGCAGGACATCCACATGCTGTCATCGCTCAGAGACGTGGATGGTGTGATGCCCAAAGGCAGCTGTGGTGTGAAATTGAAGATTTTTCTCATGGGCTCCTTCCCACACCAGTTCCACACAGACCTGATGCTCAGGGTCATGCTGTGTTCACATCTGCTGAGTGAGCAGATGTGTAATGCCATGAAATTGTGGAATGTGTTGAAAACTTATGGAAAGGGGTTTCCTGACCCTGTTTTGCTGACTAAAAATGGCATTTCCTGTGGTTGAAATCGTTGCAGAGCACTCATTCAGTAGATACTGGGCAAAGGTCAGTGGTCTGATGGGCTTGCTGAAGGGCAGAGCTCGTGTGACCTCAGGAGCAATGAAGCCCTGCAGCTGCACCAGCCCCTTCTGTGATGCAGCACAACATGTTTGGTATGGGGAAGAGTGAGTGCACTGGAAGGAGGGATTAGCTCTACAAAGCCATGCCACCAGCCAGGCTTAGGCAATTAATTATGTTTTAATACAGTATTTTAAAGAATAATTTATAGGCTCACATTAACATGCAGTAAATCTAATCCATTGCCTAAATGTGTTTGTGAATAATGGTGGTTTATTTTTTTTTTTTTAATATTAAATGAAAGAAATAGTTCAGTATGAACCCCTGCCAGTTATTGACACACAGCACCGTTTTTTTACTGGGCAACATGCGAGCAGATCATGTGGTAATAATATGGGGTTGTTAGTAGGTTATGAATAGCTTAAGTTATGAAGATGAACCTCTTCAGAAAAATATTATTAAAAATAAAACTTAGAGACGATTTTCCTGACTGATGCTGACTATTAGGTTGTCTTTCCCAACAGCTACAAGTAAGTTGTAAGGCTCCAAAAATGTAGATTGACTTGCTGTCTTTAAGCCATTAAACGAGACAGCAGGAAAGAGAGCATGAATTTTTAGAGCAACCTTGATGTTAGTGTGTCCTGTTCATGTTGTGTCTGGTACAGGGGGGGCAGCGAGGGAAGAGATGGCTGCTTTAGCACATGGACTGCAGGAGAGTAGAAGGGAGAACAGAAATGTGACCTGAAAATAATATTAGCTGTGACAATCTGACCATAGGATCTTCCTCATGAACAGTCTGCAGGAGCAGAGCTTGTCACCAGGTTTAAATGCCAGGCATTTCAGAGCAGGGATGTGGAACAGTTTCGCTGCCCAGGGCTCCCAAAGGATCCGACTGGCCAAGGCCACCGGTGCCGGCTTTTTAGTTTTTATTACTGCTTTCACAATACATCCCTACAGACTCATTTTTAATGCTCCTCTCATTCCTCTAAGTGGAGAATGCCAAGATAAGAATACTGGAGGTCTTTGTACTCTCAGCAGTGAAGCACAGCAGAGGTGAGAGCAATAGGAAAGGTCCAGGAGTCCAGGATATTTTTCTCAGTTGGCTCCCTTCGGAAACCACCCCCTTTGGGGGAGGCACTGCCACAGTGGAGGCAGGAGCTGCAGCCCTTAAAGGTTTTGGAAAGGAATTGCCCACCTCGTTGAACAAGGTGCTAAATCCAGGCACCCTCAGAGATTCTGCTGAAAACAAATTGCAACTGCTGTCAGTCCTGCCCTGCACACCACCACATTTTTGCTGCTGCAAATAAGCAGCATTTCTACAGTGATTTAGTAGGTGTGGGGAGAAATGACACACTCAGGCTCACATGTCCCTTCCCACCATGGTGTAGGAAGTTATACTTCTGCAGAGCAATGCTTCTTGTCTCTGTGTTTTCCCTGCATTTCACCACAGCTGTTTCTTTCCCAGCCCCATGTTCATCTCAGTTCTGCTCAGGAGCTGAACATCCTTTCTCCTGGACTTCATTATTCTGATGTTGAGTGGTGAAACAAGAAGCCAGGGCTGCAGCTGTTTGGCTTATCCTTGAAATTTTTCTGACAGCAACCTGGGTCTCCACTTTATTTATGACCAGCCATATGAAACTCTCTCGTGAAGCATATCGCTAAAATTTTAGTTTTCCTGTTGCTTTTTTCTTACTGTGAGATAAGGCCATTTATCTTCCTTGCTGATGTTTTCAGTCTTTCAGCCTCCTCAGGTAGAAGCATTTATTTCTTAAGGCAATAGTTTCTACATTCTTTGAGAGACAGTCTATTTTTTAACACTATGGTGCATGTAACTCTGCTAAACTATTGCATGCATGTAGTTACTCCATTGCATAAATATGCATTTGTGACCAGGATGAAGGAACAGTAAGTCCATGGAAAATTTTAAAAATAAATTTTTGAGGAGCAGTTTGGAGCAGTTCCAGTCTATCTGAGCACTGCAGATGTAATGCAGGCTGCCTGCATTTGCAATGCACAGTAAAAATTATCAGAAGATTCTGATTAGTAAATGGAATGTGTAATGTGTTCCCAACAGACCGTTTTCCCATAAGAAATAACTCATTTTGAGCCCCGCTTATTTTCTTAAAGTGCATAATAGAGCTGACATTGAGAAAATTTTATGTGGAACAGGGGAAATAAAAAAGCCACCTTCCAGTTTTAAGAACTCCAAATCAAATAATTCAGTTGAAACAGTTCTGCATTATTTCTAGCAAAGAATTTGATTGACAAGTGAGCCATGAAAGAGCAGTAAACCTCTGCTCCCAGGGATGTGTGGACTTTTAGGGCCCTGCTGCTGCCCTCAACCCACCCCAGTGCTGTCCCAACCCACTGCTCAGAGCCTGCTGCTCACAAGTGTAGCTGGCTCCATCTTTAAGATGAGTTAGTTTATTGTCTGAGTTGTTGCTCTAAGATGGCAGCTGCTTTACCAAGTTCTCTTTGCCCTGCTTCCCAAAGACTGGTCTCCTTCAAAAAACATCAGCAGCCCTTGCACCACCATGAATTGTTTAATGTGCACTGTAAGAGCCCACACTCAGCATGGTGTAAAGGTATTATTATATATTCACAACATCACATCACAACTGGTGATGGACAGCAAAGCAGCTGCTGTCCCATGGTGTACCAGCTCACATCTGGCAACTGATGTCTAAACTGGATGGATCTTTGGGGTCTGGAGAATTCACAGACATCAAAATCAATATGTCCTGTGGTCAAGTCACTTCTGCTCTGAGACCCTACACTTCTGTACCACAAAGGCTGATGTTTTCTGCTCTTTGTAAGCTTTTAAAACTATTTGAAATTTGAATTTTGAGATCTCAGTGTTTTCTGGAGAGAATTCTTCCCTGAGACAGGGTTGCTTTTGTCAGCATAACTGCCAGTTGTTGTTCCAGGCTAATCTGTAAGGTGAAGCAGGCATTTATGGCAGTTGCAGTCCCTCCTTTTTCCAGCTCTTTCCAAAAAAAAAATCTGAAAAACATAGAGATGTATTCTATGTGGGAAAATGTAGGAATAAAACCTCCTTTTCTGAGCCTTTCCAAGAGTGTTCATGAAAAGGGTCTGTGCTCATACCCTTATTCTAAAATATGTACATTTGACACAGGTAAACCACTGCAAACTAAATAAACAGAGGCTACAGATTTTTCCTTATGCAGATTAGGTTACAGACCGCAAAACAACTGCAAGTTGGCAACCACTGAGAGGTGGGATTGGATTGGCTGCCTTCTCAAACAAAGTGCCACCTCAGAAGGAAAACGTGAGAAACAAAACGCTGCATTTCAGCTTGGCAGTCAGCCCCGGTCAGAATTTGAACAGGAGGCTTCTTTGGGCTCCTTGGATGCTGAGTGAAATGTCTCTGACAATTCAGTATGTGCACAGAGATAACATGTCAGTGTATCAAAATGCAACAGGCTTTTCATTGAGGACCCAATATTTTTCCGACCTCTCCTCTCCTGGTAACCTTGCTCTAAAGAGGGTTATTGTCTTTCCTTTGTTTCAGAAACTTCATCCATTATCTCTTTCACCTAATCTGTTTTCTTTCAACGTGTTTAAAATGCATCATATACATTTTCATTTGTAGTTAAATTTCTGGGGTGCTAGCAGTGATTCTTGGCATGTACTCTGCATTTTCACTTTGATTTTGAGACCTTCTTAACAATAAACTATAAAAACCAGTAGATCTTTATTTCTAAGGATGCTACACTGATACAAATGCAACCCTCTGTAGCTGAAAAATACCAGTGACATTCCTCTGTTCGTCTAATCCTTGACTTCAAGACATCATCAGATCAAAGCCAACCAGTCAGCCAGTGTATGCTGGGTTTTCTTCATTTCCAAAAGAAATACCACAACTTGCAGAGCAGAAAATCCCCTGTATCCTTCTATAAAATCCTTCAGAATAAGACACGCTTATGGCTGTGAAAGGAGGGAAAAAGCAGATAAAATTCTGACCTCCTATAGAAATGAAGCTCCTGTTATTTCTCTCACTGAGGCTCTGATCTCACCCAACAATTACAACTGTGACTTCTTTTAAAAAGTAACTTGTCTCCTTAAACAGTTTTTTTTTTACAAATGCAGCACTATCACCCAAGGTATGGATTTGTGCTAGTGGAAAGAGCCACTCTGTTGTGAAATGCAGCCTCTAGAAATTAATTCCCCCTGAGTCATTTGTTGTTACATTTGATATGGGATTTTTTTTCCTTTTAAATAGACTCATCAATTTTTAGACCAGAAGAGATCACTTTAATTGTTTTGCCTTTCTCTCTAATACCAATTATACCCAGGCATGAATTATTTCCCATTCGAATTACACAGTATTTCAGTTGAGAAATCCTATTTTGATTTGAACAAAGGCAGTGATGGAGAACCCACAACAGCTTCTGCTAAATCATTTCAGTGGTTAATAACCCCCTGCTTAGATAAATTGTAATCTCCTTTGCAGTCTGAATTTGTCCAGCTTCAAAGAGCAGCCCCAAGGTAGTGCAGTACATTTGCTGCGAAGGTTGAAGAGCCCACTCCCACAGCTTTGCTCACTGCACAGAGATCGTGTGTCTGCCTTTAACTTTTTATTGGGTACATTAAACAGCTGTCAGATGAAGAAATTTTCATCCTACCTGTTCCAAGGTGTCCTAGCAGAAGTGACTAGCACAGCCAAGATAACCCTGCATGCACCAAGGATGTAGTGTTAATGATATTGTCTTGCCTCTGTGCAGTCTTTGCACGTGTTGGAGCGATGGCTGAGTTTCACAGGCTGTGTCTGAAGTTACCCCTCCCTGCCTGACCAGAGCCTTGCCCCTTCCCACCATCCACAAGGCAGAGAGTCACCAGACCTGCTAGCACAGCACCCCATGCCATTTCTCCCGAACCCACTTGAAGAAACAATTCACAAACCAACAGGAAAAAAGCAACACGTTGCCCAAAGTGTTAAGGCTAACCCAGGTCCCAGTGACAGAACAGGGTTGGGGAGCGACTGCATCAGCAGCTGCCCTGGGTCACCTGCACATTCCATTGATCAGCCCTTCTTAGGAACCCCTTTTGCCGGAATATTTACACCTAACTTAGCACCCAGCTGTGCACTGTCCCTTCAATGCACATGGCCTTGTATTGGCTGATGGTTAAGCTCAGCAGATATCACTCTGAGCAGGCACCTTGCTGTGTTAGATGTGCAGCCTTTATCAGGCTCTTTGCTTGCTATGGCATAACCAAAACAATTTTGCTTCATTTTCAGATTTCCTTAATTCTTTCATCCGTTTAAAAAAAAGCCAATGGCTCTTCAAAGTTCTTAAGCAATTGCAGCTCTCAAGATTGATGATCTATTACTAATAATGTTTTATAGTTTTCTCTTTCAGTGAGTTATTGTTGTAAGTCCTTGCCAAATTTTAATGAGGAACCCTGCTGACACACTTGTGGGAACTTGTGAGGATTACAGACATGTAAACCTCAATGTTGCCTCCAGAGATCATGTAAAGACAGCTGCAGTGTTCATCAGTCTCCACTCACCACGTGGAGCAGTTACTTTCTCCTGGTGACTCCCTTTTCTCTTCCATTCCCTCAGAAATGGAGCCCCAGTGCCGTGGTGCCTGGAGCACAAGATTTCAGAAGGACTTATGTCTCCTCTAGCAACTGACTCTTACAACAGGCACCATGAAGTGTCACCAGAGGAAATTTTCCTTGGCTGTGTCTTCATTATCCTTTTGCCATCACACTTGAAGCTTCCTCTCAGGTTCCTTAGAAATATGTTAATTAAAAAAAAAAAAAAGAAGCTATTTTCAGCAGAAGAGAGATGAAACACAATGCTACATGTGTGTAAGTGTCCAGCTGGGAGCCCAGGGTGGGGCTCCCATCATCTCTCAGCCAGCCTGACCTCTGCATGTTGGCTTATTCCTGCTGAACTGTATTTGACTTGAGAGAGTGAAAATAATGATTTTGCTTCTCACTAGTCTAGTTCATATATCAGTCAACAATTGTTGACTTTGCCAAGGGCGACTCTTGCTCTATTAATCCACAAGCTTGCTCTCCAGAGTCCTTCACTGTGGCCTCACCCCAGCCTGCCAACTTCTGAGTCTGCTCAGGGCTCCTTACCCACACACAGCACAGAAATAATATTAACAGCATCCACTTAAATCAACAAGACAGCTTTGGGACTATGCTTACAACTGTTAAGCCAAAGAATAAATACTTCTGGAAACCTCAAAAATGTAAATTTAGAGTGGGAAACTGCTTGACAATTCACCTGTGACAGGTACTGCTGCAGTTCCAGTGTCATATAAACATGAAGTAACTTTTGTTTTAACTTAGTAGGATTCCTGATGAAATATTTTGTGACTGCTTTTGTTTTTAAATTTACTATGGTTTAGTTCAGTAATTGGTTTATGACTGTAATTACTAGTCTTTCAGGCAACACTTATTAAAAACAAATTAGGTTTCTGCAAACTCTGGTGATTTCATGATCATATAGATCCATATAAATCACAGTTAATTAAGCTCTTTATCACTTAGGTTTTCCATACACAATGTATTTATAGCATTGCAATAACAGGCAATATTCCTACCTTTCCACACCAATTTAGTTATATTAAAACAAAAATGGGTTTGTAACAACAGAGGCTGAAAACCAGAATTTACTTAATTTGCCTGCTGCACACTAACAATGATATGATGGTGTAAACTGATAGTGTTTCTCTAGAGAGGGCAAAAAAACCCAAGAAATATAAGCATAATCTGAAAAATGCTATTTTCAAAAAGGGAAAATAAAGCAAGCTGAGTTAAAACTCTTTGAATATATGTTTCCTTTCCAAGTCTTATCAGAGTTTTTACAGGGTATAATTCTGGCTGCACTAAAATAAAAAAAAACCAAAACAAACAACCAAACACCTAAGCCAGTTAAGAATGTAAGTATTCCTTAAAATGTCCAAGCTGAAATGTGCAAATAAATAAAGTCTGGATTTGTTTTCTTCTTTACAAGATCCATTCTCTAATAAATTTCTCTTTAATAGCTATTACCACTTCCATTAAAGATTTTTGTACTAAAACAGCTACAGAATGTCCCCCAACTTGGAGGAGTCTCTGAGTGGTAAAGTTAAAAACCAAAATGTGCCATTGGTCTTCAGGAGTTTTGTCTTGAATGAGGATCCTTCAGGGGCAACTCCACTCCCAGGACTCCCAGGCCAAGATTCAACAGTGGCAAGTTTTGGTCTTCAAAAAGGTATAATTCAAAATGGAGTGGTATAATTCAAAATGGTTTTAAATGCTTATGTAAAAAAGAAAATCATCCCTCAACCAAACCACTTGCACTGACCTTCTCCATTTTTGCTTTCATATTTATTATGACTGGAGAAATCCACCAGTTGGCAATTATTAACTTGAACTTAATGCACTAGAAAGTAGATAGGAGCTGCTTCCACCTCCCTCTGCACACATGAAGGCCGTGCTAGGTGAGAGGGATCTGGCAGTGCTCTGGAGGGTGACCCATGGCACCATGGAGGGACTGGCAGGTGAGACATCCACCTGCAGCCCAGCACTGGCTGACCAGCACCTCCAGGGCCTGAGATAAAATAATACTAATAGTAAATATTGATTTCAGGCAGAACTGACTAACATCAATAATTTATTAAAGCTGGCTGCTGTGGGGATGAATATTTTTGGGCTGCTGGCATAAAGTAATGACTCAATGTACCAACATTTCCTCATATAATCACAACACAGTTCCTACAGACACACGTGTATTATTGCTTTATGCAATACATCTTTGGAAACCTCTGTCCCATTAGTTTAGTGACTTTGATGGCTGCTTTTGTGAGATGCTTCAATCCTGACTGGCATAGAGCACCTCCAATGTGAGATGTAGCACATTATCATCTCATGTTTTCTGTTTCTTCATCAATATTCTTTCAAGTGGGTCCCCTGTTCCCAAACACCCAGAAACCCATTTCTTGCTGTGGTATATTGATAATCTGAGTGTATTTATGAAGAGAGTAGGAGCCATGCTTTCTTAATATTTATGAATTCATTTGCATTTCTCTAGCCCTGAAAAACTCATTAAATAAAACAATAAGGTGGATGTTGGAGACAGTTTGAAAGAGAAAAAGATTTTGTGAAATACTATATTTTAAGTGTTATTTTAGCAGGTGGGAGCAGCATACTTATAATGGCCAAAAAAAAAGGAAAAGATCATTAAAAAGAAAAAAGAGTCCTACCTCAAATGTTACCAAAATGTCACATCACATAGAAACACTTTCAAAGAAGAAGATATGTTCTTTCCTGATGCACCAGTTCCATAATATTGTGACATTTACATTCTAATGATAACTAAACTTTGATCTTTGGGAAATTTTAGAGCAAAGAGCCTGATTTGCTGTGATTTTGCCCCCTCCCTGAGGGAACTAGATGCAGCCTGCAAACCTCCCAGGAGTTATACAAACAGAAAATAAGAAAGTAAAATATTGGGAAAGCAGGCTGTTTGGATTATGTGTGCAGAGAGAAGTAATGAGGATTAACCAGGTTGAACACTGAGGTTTGGTTAAGGATAGCTACACAAAACCCATGCAAACCCTCCCCTGCACTTAGGAGGACAGGGAGCTTAAGACATAAACTTGAACCCATCTATCTTTTACTGACACTGGATCTTGAGAAGCTGGGAGGTAATGGGCTAAAGGGATTGCAGAGCTTCAGCTTTACTCCTAATCCATGTCACAGAATTAAAACTAACAAGGGGAGGAAATCTTGTAAAAGCCCTCTTTGGGGGGGGAGTAAAGGACATCATTCTGCATACAGCTAGGTAGAGTACAGCTGGTGCTGCTCTCTGAGCAAGGTGGAGGCTGTGGAACCTCCTTACTTTTGCAGGGCGAGTTGTCACATGTCCTGATAAAAATATCTACTTCAAAAATTGGGCTTGACTCAAGGAGCAGAAAAGGTTTGCACTTCTGGCGAAATACTGGCATCTGGATGCTGCTGAAGGCAAATCCTCATTGTACGCTGCAGCCATTCTTTGCTCTCTCTCCCCTCAGAGCCTGGAAGGAAAGTTTTCCTTCACAATGTTTTTCTTTCAAAAGCCCAGCAGCTACTGAGTTTTTAGGAATTATTTCCTTTGGTGTGCTGGGAAACTGTCTGCCTTTAGTGTGAGTAAACGGGGAAAGAACAATTTTACCTGGGTTTGTACCTAGCTGGATCCTGCAAGGCATATCATGCAACTCAGTGATATATTGGAGTGAGCAGGCGCCTTGCAACAGGGAGATAGGAAAAAAAAAAAAAAAAAAAAAAAAAAAAGAAGTGGTACACAATGCCAGGCAACCAAAGATGTTTTGCTTCTGTAATCATTTGCTACCATACCCCTATCCTGGGAAATGTTGTGCTTCTCCAAATTGAAGAAGACTAGGTTCATTAAGGTCTCCCAAAGACAGGCACCTTCTGCCCCAAAGTAATTTTTATCAACTGCCCTTCAAAGAAATATATGGGACACAATCAATTAACTCTTAAGGATTAGAATCTGAGCTGCATGTAATAAATTCAACTACTTGCTCCTGGATGGAATTTTTGCTGTAAGTAGGAATCTTCTTAGCATCAGAGTGCTCAAGATAATATTCTGGGGTGTGGCTTTTCAGAGCCAAATTAACAAGCAACGTATGTTCTGTGTATTTGAGTAATTCAATGATACCACCAACATTAACCTTTCTGCTGGAACTGGTGTGTAGCAAAATATCTCCAACGAGAGAAATATGGGGCTTACTGCTAAAATTCTTGCATAAGCTTTTCATACAATAATTCTGAACTTCAAATAATATAATAGTACATTGAATTAAAAAATGCAGTTCTCTCATCTGTAAAGGAAAAGTGTCTTTTGTGATTGACATAGAACATCATTTAAAGGTTAGCATACAGAGTTCTCATATGCAGGGAAATATCTGTGGAAGAAAATACAAACTTTGCAAATTGTTCTTGGTTTGCTTAGTTAATAACACTCAATGTTTTATATTTAATTACAGTAGATTGCAATTCATTATTTCAAACAGATTTAAAACCTAATAAGCATCAGACTGCAGAGCAAATACTCTTCCTTTGTGAGCATAAACACTTCCAGCTTCTCAACCTTTTGTAAGATAAGTACAGGAAAAGAAATTTAAAATATGTACATAAAGAGAGATACACTAGAACATCTTGTCTGTTCATTGGAGTTGGATAATCAACATGACAAGAAAAATTAAACTGGGATTTAGAGATGCTTTTTTTACCTTGTAGAATGAAGAGCTTTCATGATTTTACTTTAATTACCTTCATGTTCAGTTTTTCCTTTGTTGTCTAAAATATCAATGAGATTTCTTCTTCTATTTTCCATTGTTATGAATCTCTTGAGCAAAATTGCTGCTTTCAAGTAAGAGCAGAATAGAAACCAGAGACAAAGGCACAGAAATGTTTAGGCAACTGATTACATTAAGAAGAAAAAAAGGGAGAGATATATAAAGAAAGTACATCTTACTGAAGCAAAATTTATAAATATTTTCATTTCTTCCTACTGCAGAAACTTTCTGACCTCCTCCAGGATAGTTTCCCAAAACTGCTGTGAAGGCAGCAAGGTAGAAGATGGATGGATATTAGGCTCTGCCCTTCTGCCCCTGCTGAGCTCTGCCACAAGGCAATGCCAACTCAGCTCTGTCCTCTTCCAGTCCCTTTACCCACGTCTTACTCCTGCCTAGTCTGTAGTTAGACTTCTAAGCTGTCTGGGAAGGAAAAGAGCTAGAAGAAACACACTGAGAAAACCTGCTGGCTAACCCTGGGAATTAGGTGTATTCAGGTCACTGCAGCTCACACAATGTGGCAGCTGAAATGAAGCAGCATCATAAGACCCATAAAATCACACAATCATTCATGTTGGAAAAGACTTCCAAAATCCTTGAGTCCAACCATAAAGCCAGCACTGCCAAGTCACCACTAAATCATGTCCTTAAGTGCCTTAACTACACATCTTCTAAATACCTCCAGGGATAGTGACTCATCAAAGGAAAACCTTTTTCTACAGCAAAGAAGGCTGAATTAAGCAAAGCTTGGTAGAATGAGGATAAGATTAATAGCAGTGTGCCATTTCTAGAATTACAGTGTTGGCAGAAAGATATTTGTTTAAAGGAATTCTTTCTTTAAAGAAATACACTACATTATTATCATAACTGTAATAAACCCAAAAGATTTCAATCATAATTTTGTCTGGGAAACTAACTGTGAAATAACAAAATCTCCACAACTTTGCTTTTGGTATGTGAAAGAGAACACATCTAAATTAATCCTCTTGTCTTTTCACAGCTAGATTGATGAATAACCATGTCCTAGAAACAAAAGTAGGATTTCCAAAGACTGGAAAGCAGAGGAGCTGAACCACTCCTCCTTCAAGCACCTTTTACTCTACACCAGTGATTGTGAAGAAAGTGGGATGGAGTTGATTGAAGACTTAAGACATCAGAGCTGAGGACAGATTAGTTCTTCTCTTCCAAAAGGTTGTTTAGGAGAGGCAGACAGCCTTATTCCCAAACAAAACACGTGGTCCATCCATGCCAGCACGTGTTCTAACTTAAACAAGGAGAGGTCAGCTTGGGCACAGGTACCAAACCTACCAGATTGCTGTCAAATGAGCATAAACCTCTCAGAGCACAAGAGCCATGGCACAGCTGTAAACCTGGCTCTATAGGCTTCACACAAAAGCCAGCACCCAGCTCTGAAAAGCTGGGTTCTTGTTCTTAAGAGCATTGCTCTGCCAGCCTACTGAGGTCACAGAGAGCTTCTGATCAGCTGGAGCTTACAAGATGCTTAAGTTAGTCAAGGCCTAGTACAGATATGTGAAAAAAATGTAAGGTGAGGTCTTTTTAATCTCTCATTTATATTTTAACATTGGCCTCTACTAAAGGGGAAAAGGGAATAAAAGCTGCAAAGTTTCATCAGCATATATAAACCCCAAGAATTTGAGACACCTTCACAATATTTTATATGAATGCAAATGGCTCTTCCCAGATCTTTGCTTTCCTTTTTCCAAGTTTTTAATGGGTTTGACCTTGGGGTCCCTCACTCTAGTGTAGAAAATAATAGGTGTTAGTCTGTTTATTCTGAGCCCCAGGAAAATATTATGCTCACTTGCAGCAATCCTTGCCATCCTGGTGAGCAATGAACTGCCTTTAATAGCACAGCATCCAGCTTCAGGATGTGTCCATAGGCACTATGTCACCAGTAGGTTGTTCTGGGGAGAGACTTTTACCTGGGACACCTTCAGTCTGGGTTCAAAGTCTAGGTGTGTGACAGAGATTATTTCATGGATGTGAAGCCACTCATGGTCTCTGTGCTTTGTATCTGAAATGGGGAGGACCATGTTTCACCTGTAGGAGGCTGAGGTAGTAATTTGCTGAAGTTTCAGAGGATGAGAGAAATGCATCAGTGCTTAGAAGATTTATCAGAGTCACATCTGTATAATGTCTTAGAGATTTTCATTGGGTGGATATTGTGCTGGGGTTTTAAACGGAGGTGGAATATGGTGTGTCTCTGCAAGCTCAGAAGTCTCACTCCCACTGCAAGGTCTGAGCAGAGCTCTCAGTTCAGGAGGAAATCCTTCATCTTGCTTTCTTGTCTGCCTGCAGATGGCTTAAAGACACTACAGAATATTTTTCCTAAGGTAAAAAATGCCTCTGCAGAAGACTAGGTTTTAAAAGGTTGTTTCTTATCAATTGAATTTTGAGTTGAAATTGAATAGTGGCTGCCTCAGACCAGTATATGGCTTGTAAAGTGAAGGCCTGACAGACAAAATACACACCTTCTTCTATCTCATATTTATTCTTTTTTATGGCCCAGTCAAGACAGGAAACATTAAATGCACTATTACATTATAAATTTACTTGTGAATTACTTTCCCAGGGAAGGTTGGTGTAAGCTGAATGTCCCCCTCCTCTCACTAAGGCTCCCAATCTTTATAAACGACAGTCATATAAATGACAGTCTCTTTCTGTAGATGTCTCCAAGAGCCATTGCCTGTAGCTCCCTGCTCTGCTGACAGCCTCAGGGAGCAGCATGTCTGGGTGAGCACGGATGTCTCTCCCCAGCTGTGTCACCCGTGCCCACATCCTTGCATGGCACTGACTGCTATGGCTCTCTTCCCCACCATGTGGGAGGGCAGACAGCATTTTAGGAATGAAAGTGCAATACCAGACGAGAAAGAGGGAGAATGGCTAAAGCCAGGTCTTACTCAGAGGTCTGTATTTCTTCTCAGCACCTGAGTTGCATGGGAAGATGTAGATCTCCAAGCTGCTCTCTGCAAACAACTTCTTGGTTGAATTTAGACTCTCTGTGCCTGTTGCTTGCCAGAAATTCTTGTGAGAATACACCAGACATGAAGAAAGGCAGAGAAACAGCCACAGCTGGAGCCTGGCCAGCCCAGCTGGCATGGTGGTGTGTGTGAAGCCCCTGGAACCTGTCCAGGGACAGGATGGTGGGGGAAGCTGCTGGCAGCACGACCTGCTTTCCTTCTCCCACACATGACAACAGCCAGGTCATGGTAAAAGGGGGAGCCAGACTTGGAACAAAAAGAGTGGGCTGCACTCATGAGAACTACTGCACCACTGAACAGCTGGAGACTGCTGATGCTTATCTCTAGGGGAAGCATGGCTGTTTCCATTTTGCCTTCATGTTGCTACACTGTTTGCAAGGAAGGGCAACCCCTTCTGCAGATAAAGCACTGAGCAGCTGAGCCAGAAGAGCTGTACCACAATTCAAGAGGCTTTGGTCTGTTTGTGTATTACACCACACCTTCCCTTCAAATGTGTGTTGTCATAATGGCAGCCCTGGAACTTCTTTTTGTCAATGACCTACTGAGAAGTCCCTCGGCGTGATGTGTGCTCAGGTAAATTGTGCTGATTAGCTTTTCGAGAGGGGCTAATGAAAATCACATTAGCACTATTTAACAAAAAGGTAAATAAGGAAATCTTTCGGAACTGGGCAAATATTTGGCATCAGTCATGTGTTTCTGTGAACAAACCTTTTTAGAGTGACTGCTGATGCCACTGTCTATGAAGAGCCATGCATGCAGGCTAGGAGTAAAAACTGATTTTGCTAAAATATGTAATGTACACATTTTGTCTTACAATTGAAGAACTTTTGGTAATCACACTTTCAGGATTATACAAAAGGAATTATATCATTTTCAGGGCTATGAAAATTCAGACAATTTAGCAAAGACACCTAATTTCTAATCGAAAGGCTTCATCAAGTATTTTCATTACTAACTCTAACTGTAATGCTTTCTGGAATACATATATACAGACAATTACCATAACAGCTTGTCCCAAATTGAGACATTTTGTAATCTGCTGGCTTTAACTCATATCATGATAAGAGCAACGCACACAAGTGCTCCTTTGAAAATATGAGCAGTTCTCTATCTTTCTGTATAGCTGAAGGCTAAGCCTGCAAGGATTTTTAGAATAACTCCAGGGAGGAAGTTTCTAGGAAAAGAACTCATTGTACCCAGAGATGGCTCTTGCTATGCTTGTAGGAGTACATCCTGCAGGCAGCTTCCCAGCAAGAAAGAATAATTCTAATTAGAAATGTGGGGAGGCATTGGGCTAGAATGAAGGTCAAGAAACTTTGAGAAAGATTTGCATTTTATAAGAAAAGCTTCTACAATATGTAAATGTCCAGACCTTTCATTAAACAAAATCTGTTGAATATCAATAATAGAACTGGCTGGTATCTCTTGATTGTACTGTAGCCTTCACATCCAGTATTACCTTCTTTTTCCATAAGCAGGGATAGATTTTTACAATTAACTACAGCATTTGTTGGACCTCATAACTTCTTTCCTTAAGCTGATCTTTTCCAAGGTCAGAAGGAAATTGCCTTCTCTCCACCTTCAGCATTGCACTGTTGTCATGGAATATCAGTCATGGATAGGTTCTTTCATTTTCTTCACATGAATCCCAGTCATTACCAAATGCAGCAGTCCTGACTGGGAGGAAGAGGGGTGGGATAGGGAACATTTTTCCAAGTTTATGCTATTCCACAGCAAATACTCTGTTGAAATTGGGAATCCTCCAAATTCCCTTCATCTGTGTCTCAACACTATTCCTGCATATTCTCAGATGAAGGAAAACACACCACATCTTCATATGTCTAGATAATAAGAATTGGTTTCAATCATGACAGAGCTAAAATTGCCAATGTAGATAGTAACTTCAACTGCAATTTAAATGCTGGACTCAAAAAAGAGGATTCAAACAGAGTCTTTTTATCTACTATCTTGGGATGCTGTAGGAGGGCAAGAGAAACCATACAGCTGGAGTACATGGTTTTTCTCTGCACTTAAAAATCCTTTTATTGAAGAGGGAGGAAAAAAGTGGAATTTCAAAATCTGTGTATCTGATGAGAGAAGATTTTTTGTGCCTAATCTGGAAAGAAAAACAATCCATTGCTATGGTAAAGGGTTTATTCTGTACGTCTGCCAAGGTCATTGAATGCATAAATCCAGGGAGAGTACAGGCTTTGAAAGCAGCTCAGCTGTTTCCCCACAGCAGCTCTCTTAGGACTCAGAGGGGTTCGAGAGTTTTCTTGACGTTGCAAAACTGTTAAATACAACTGAAAATATTTTTCCTACATTTGTCAGTTTGAGATCTCACCAACATGTAATGGATCTACTGATACCCAAGAGATTGTTATGGACAACAAGTCAGCATGCCCATGTTTCTTTCCCAAGGTCTCCTTCCTTCAGAGATCCCACTGTGGGGTTTCTGTGCCGCAGTCTTTCAACAACTGGGCTTGTTTTCAGGTTCTTTGAATTCAGGTCAGTCTGTTCTCTGTTTTTTTCCATTTCTGCTTTGCAAGGCAGTGCAATTGAGCAATTCAGAGCATGTGCATGGGTTAAGCCCCTCAAAAGTCCCGTCCTCAAGCCAACACCCTTCTCCTGAAGTAACCCATATGATTTCAGAAGTTTTACTGGAATTGAAGAACACCAGGGTGTCAAAATAGAAACGCTCAGTGAAAAAGAAAGTTCTGTTTCAATGTACTCAGGTTGCCTCCTGTGTGCAACTGCCCAAGTGCCTCTTGGTACATCTGGCTACCTGCTACAGACTCCTGAATCCCAAGTAAACATTTGGAGATGAGAGATGTGTTGTCATAGGATGGGCTTTCAGCACTGTGATAGGAAGCCTGAGTCTTTCAGCTCCATATCCTGAGAAACATAGAAGTCCTGGCCTTGCTCCGTTGGTGGGGCTCTCAGGCTTTGTTGTTTGTTCTTGGAGAAACTGGAGAATATCCAGTGAAAGGTTAACAGGAGAGTGAAAGTCCAGCAGGATGAATCCTGTAATGAAAGGCTGGGCTTTAGTCTGGTGAAGAGAAGGCTGAAGGGAATCCAATAGGAGCCTACAGATTTTCAGAATCACAGAATCATGAAATGGTTTGAGTTGCAAGGGACCTTAAAGATCATCCAGTTCCAACCACCCTGCCATAGACAGGGACAGCTTCCACTAGTCCCAATCGAATCTGGCCTTGAACACTTCCAGGGACAGGGCATCCACAGGTGCTCTGGGCAACCTGTTGCACTGACTCACTATCCTCACAGTAAAGAATTTCTTCTTAACATCTAATCTAAACCTACTCTCAGTTTGAAGCCATTCCCCTTTGTCCTGTCACTACATGCTCTTGTAAATAGTCAAATAGTCTCTCTCCATATTTCTTGTAAGTTCCATTCAGGTACTGGAAGACCGCAAGGAGGTCACCCTGAAGCCTTTTCCAGGCTGAGCAATTCCAACTGTCATAGCCCTTCCTCATAGGAGAGGTGCTCCATCCCTCTAATCAGCTTGGTGACCCCCTTCTGGACTTGTTCCAACAGATCCATGTATTTCCTGTGTTGGGGACCCCAGAGCTGGATGCAGCACTGCAGGTGGGTTCTCACCAGAGTGGAGTAGAGGGGCAGAACCCCCTCCCTGTCCCTGCTGCCCACCATTGGATGCAGCCCAGGACACGTTTGGCTCTCTGGGCTGTGAGTGCCATGGCTGGGTCGTGTCCAGCTTCTCCTCCACCAAGGCCCCACATCCTTCTTGCAGAGCGGCTCTGGATCTGTTCATCCCCAGCCTGTGCTGAGACAGGGGGCTGCCCTGAGCTGGGTTCAGCACCAGCACTTGGTCTTGTTAACCTCATGAGGGTTCACTTCTTGAACTTGTCCCGACTGCGCAGTGTGAGCTGCGCCGTTCAGCTCGCTGTCATCTGCGCATTTGCTGAGAGTGCCCTTGATCCCTTCATCTATGTCAATAATGAAGATCATAAGTAACACAGGACATTTAATGTAACTAGTGTTGCAAAGATTATACAAATCCTTTGCAGTGGCAGACCATGGACCATGTGACAAAGGGCAACAGCCACCAGCTCTGCGCTCTGTGGTTCAGGACAGGCACTAGACAAGACCTCTTTACTGAGGTGACAGCACAGCACCAAAGCATGATATCCATATCATGCTCCATCCTTTGAGCCTTTTGATATTTAGAAGTATTAGACAAAGCCATGAATTCAGGCAGTGTTGATGATAAACATACTTTTAGCAGGAGTTTGAACTAGACAGCTCCATATGGTGCCTTCTGACCTACACTTCCATGAATCTATGGTGATTTGAAAGCTTCTAGGAATCCTGCTCTTCAGATAAGCAAGATCACAGGCAGGAACAGCTTATTTATCTTTCAGAAACAGATAAACAGTCTGCACTTCTCCTCCCAGGACAGCTGTACTTTTTCCCTCTCCTTCCTCATGTTGCCCACTTGCTGAATTTCCTTTCTGAGAGAACTTCAGAGAGGTTTAAACTTTGTTCTGTGTTGAGATGGCAAGCATTTCACATCTGTGGGTTTCCATGGGACCACATTAAGGATGTTGCCACCATGAGTAAATCCCTGCCATAGCCAGGGTGGCAGATGCAGATGGAGACCTGAGATCACCAGCACAAACCTGTCCCAATATTCATTGAACTGTTTCAGTATCTGGGCCATCACTTCCAGGCATCTCCCCTGCCAAATAGCCCAGGTGGGATTGTTCTTAGCTTCAGTGTATCATGCTCCATGCAAGAGGGAAGTTGGAGTCTTGATATCTGTCTCCCCTTCTGGTGCTGCACATGGGCTTATTCCCCAGAATTGGGCTTGCCATTCAGAGTATTTGCAATAATCTCTGCAAAGTTGCAAGAAAACCTTGCTGCTGCCTACAGTTTACCTCAAACAAATTGAAAGGCTTGTCTGTGATTTTTTTTTAACCACTCAGCAGCAACAGCAGCACAGTCTGAACCTGTAAAACAGCTCCACTGAGCACATCAGCTGAGTCACTGCTTTTTACCATAAACTCCTAGCAGCAGAACCTGGAGAAATCAATAACACCAAGCAGCTTAGTAAAACTGCTGAGGTTTTGCAAGGTTCTTATATAGAAACACACCAAGTGTTCACAGCAGGAAAAGCACCTCAGCTCATTAACACTGGAAAAAAGCCTTTAATTCACCACACACACTGAGGTGCCACCTCTGTGATGAGAGAAGTTGGTGGCTGAAGAAATACAGGAAGGAAGTGGAATCAGTGACACCACCAGAGGGGGAAAAGATCAGTTTTATAACTGAGCCTTGGAAAGCTGTTAATTGCATTTTGTATCCATCTCAATTCTGAGCACAGAGCCTGCATAAATACATGGATCCAGAGGCAAAAGATGAGGTCTTCTTACACTGTAATGCTGGGCTGTCTGAGGGCAGGAGCACCACAGGTAAGCTGAATGCCCTCTCCCTTAGCAAGTCACTCTGTAAATCCTCCTGTTCCTGGGAGACTGTGTTCCCATTATCCTCCATGGAAGGGATAACAAGATGTCAAATCCCACAAGAGTAAGGGAGGCTGTGCTACTCTCACCATCTACGCAGAGAGAGCTCTCAGCCTGCAGCGTTGCCAGTGGCAGGAGTCAAGACTCGGGATAACAGCCTGTTCCATCTTCTTGGACACACACATCCACACATACATGTACACCCTAGCTTGCATTCTGCATTCTACAAATCTCTTCCAAGAAACTTGCCTCTAAGTATTGGCTAGGTTCCTTTGATAGCTCTGTGAAACTCTTTGCATATTGCAGTGATTTTTGTCTTGCCTGCTCTAAAATTTGGAAGACCTGCTGGACATGTCACTAGAGTAAACATATTGAAGGATAACACTAGCTATCCACTACACATTTCTTCACTCTAAGGGCAAATTTATATGAAAGTGGCAAGGTATCCCTTTCTTTTGACAATTTTTTCCATCTTGCATCAACATGCCATTTGATTTCGCTTTTCCTCTCTTCTCTGTTTTAACTCTAATCTGTGAAAAGGTAGAGACTCCATCCAGAACAGTAAGACTTCCCACAGCTAGCAAGCAGATGTTCTTTGTTTGAACTCATATCCCAGCAGACACTCATCTCTTATCTGCTAGTATCTTATGGTTATAATCACAAGGTTCTTCTAATTATTACAATATTTTCTTTATTCAGTTATGAAACTGGTCCATGGGAACTTGAGTGCATTCCACAGGGCATTTGAGCTCTCTGACATTTCAAAGTCTGTGCTTGCTGCAGCTGTAGAGGTGACATCCCCTTTGAAAACTTTTAGGGCCAAAGAAAGAAGTTACAGCTGTGCAGGAAAACCAGGTACACCCATTTAAAGAAGTGCAACCAGACATGTTACAACCTAGGTGTCCCTAGGGTGAGCTAAGGCATTGTCTCCTTCAAAGTGGTCACTGGAAACTACCACAGCACCTCAGGGGTCACTGCTCTGTCTTCACTTTTCACATCTCAGTTTAGCTGCTAAGACCTGAGGAATATGAGCAGGGCACCTTATACATACACAGGCCATGGTAGTGTTGGTTTTGCTAGGGTTGGGCTGACCTTTTGTGTTTGACACTTTTGGTTTGAAAGAAAACAATTGTATTTGCCTCATATGCCTGTAGAACCATTCAGCTTCCCTATTTTCTGGTGGTATTAAATCCATGCTCTGCAAAATCAAACTTTTCAGCTGTTGAGAATGAACCTGTAAATGGCAAAGAAAAGCCTGATGGAATAATAAGGGGTAGTGTAAAGCAGGCACATCCACAAGGCTTCTCTGCATCTGATTTACCTTCCTTACTAGCAAAAACTGATATTTTATTTAGTTGCTCTGTGATAATTACAAGGAGAAGTCAAAGAGCAGACGAAAGACTGAGATATATGCAGCAAGACAGGAAGACTACACACATCCCACCTCATAAAAAATCTTCCTTTATATACAAGGTTTATTTTGAACATCTTTCTTTGGTGCAGCTAACATAACAAACGCATAAAGCCAAAACACACCTGGAGTTATTTATCACAGTCTCTTATATTCAAATTATTTATCTACAAAGAAACAGGTAAAAAAACCACTTCCTCCTGTAGAAAAAGCAACTGCACCCAAAAAGGCCTCTTGCTTCTCCCCTCCAGTGTCCTCCAGCATGACAGAAACACCAAACCTGACACCTCCAGTTTCATGGCCTGTGACTTCAAATTCTTTCCAAAGAAAGCAGCCTTTTTTAAAATTTTAAATTGCTTCCTACAACTAAGGGAGCCACTTCTTGGCACAAGATGGGAAGATTCCACTGCTCCTGCACGGGAGAAGTGGCTATGAGAGGATGCACTTGGTCCAATTTCTTTGTACCAAGCTACTTTTCACCTTTACAAGCTAGATTGGACAAAGATTTAGAGTCCACACCAAGGAACCCAAGTCTGATGAGGCTCACAAGTAGCCAGACCAAACAACTGAGTCCTTCTTTTACTGCCCTACAAGAAACTGTGAAAAACTGCTTGGCTCAAGGTGAACAATGCAGTGAAGGTATGGCTCCAAACAACACTTTAGAGACTTATTACTGGGCTAAAAGAGGACATCTGGGATGTAACCTAGTAATTTATCCTATTTAGGGATAAAGAGAGAGCAGGGTGAGGCACCTCCACCATTAGATATGTTAAATATGAGGCTGTAATGCCTAACATCTTCATAGCATTGGCACTACAGGGTAGACAATACTTGGCAATTTACTTTGTAAAGTCAGCTCTCCTGGGGTAATCATTTTTCACTGTTTCTGTTCTTGCACTCTTCCATTCCACAGGGGGAAGAGTACAGCTCTTATTTTTCTCTGCCGTTTTCCCCACTATTTCCTCATTTTTGCTTTAAAAGCACTCTCATATTCTTCTTCCCATGCCCTCTATATATATTTTCTCTTTTTTTGTACTGCAAGAAAAGCAAACTTGCAGTACAAAGCAGGTCTGTTGCTTTGTGTTTTTAATGGCAAACCTTTCAACAAGTAGGTGAGGATTCTGATGATCTGTAGGCCTTCAAAGCTGCTCACAGGTGGCAAGCACTGTTAAGCTCCTGCCAATCCACATTTGTGCTGACTGACTGAACTAAGTTTCTTCTCTATTACTGCATATTTGCTTTTGGAGAACCATCTCCAGGAGGGTTCTGCACTTGCCCTCTGAGCCCCTGTGCCTTATGCCAGTGCATGGTGTGCTCCTGTTAGAGACTCAGGGCTGTTTGCTGCTGTCACAGAGGCACCCCAGGACGGAGGTGAGGCTCTAGGCACACACTGCAAGTCACTCTTCACAGGCAATACCAGGACTGGCTGCAGACCAGAGGGCTACAAGTGGCTAAAACACAGCCCACACTCCAGGGTAATGGTGAAACTGTTGTGACTATCTCCCAAGCACCAATTCTGACCTCATCAGTGATCCTGCAGGAGGGAGTGAGGCTCCAGAGAACCCACTCATCTCTGTCTCCCTACTGCCAGTGCTGGGTATATGTCCACAAAATCACAGCAGTGTAAGCACACGTGCTTGCAGAACATCTTAGGCCTTGGGATGATGGCTTGAAGTGGCTTTTTGAGCGAGGACCACACTACAGTTATTGCACTCTGACGAATTTCTAGCTTTTAACCTACTGATTGAACCATGGAGAATTTCCCAAAGGGAGGGATTGCTGATCTCACAGCACTGGTTGAGGACAAAAGCAGGGCAAATATGTTTGGACAGTTGTCCTTGCTAGTTCTTTTTTCAAAGGAGGTTTTGAGCTATTGTCTTGGTTTCAAAAGACAGATGTCTGCTAAGGAAGGCAGGAGCCACCTCTGAAATGGAGAATGTAAACCCCCTCCCTCCAACTTGCTATATAAATTTTAAATTAAGGGGCTCTCAGGCAAAAATATGGGAGCAGGAATAACAGTTCTTTATTAGGGAAGAAAATGAAAAGAAAAATAAATAATTCAGTAAACCAAAACAACACTGACAGAGTCAGAATACAACCTGACACCCTGTTGGTCAGGGTGCTGGTAGCTGTCCAATTGGAATTGTGGCTGCAGTCCTCCTGGAGTGTCAGGTGTGGTTCTGTTGGAGCAGGGATCCTGTAGAAAAGGATGTATTCTTCCTTTGAAAATCCAGTGGAAGAGGCAGCTGCTGTTCCTCTGCGGAATCCAGTGGAGAAGCCATGCTGGTGTTCCAGAATCTCCAGATCATATCCGGGTAGGAATGCTTGGCTCCTCCCTCTGGGCAGAGCATCTCATAGTGGCATGCTATAGTCCTTATCAGTCATGCAGTGACATTCAGTAGCCTGTTATCAGCAGATGTCTCCCCTGAGTGAGGAGTGGTTGTGGAAGAGATAAGGAAAACTGCCCACTTAACAGAAGACAACTGCCATACAGATGGCAAATAGAGTACAATTTGCTTGGCAATCCAGGACAGCCACCAACACACACAATTTTTGACCTATTCATGGAACACTGTGTACTGAAATTTTGTCTACAGTGAATCTATTCTTTTGGAGGGAAGGTTCTCCATCTGTCAAGCCTTCCCTTCCAAATCAGGGTGAGTCCTTGGAAAACTGGAGGTCTGTCTTAGTTTAGGGCAAATTTGGGAGAAAAGTTTTAAAGGGTTTTTTTAGAAAGAAGATTTAAGTTGTTCTTTTTTAAACTGGTTTGGGATTTCTTTTTTTTTTTTTTTTTTTTTTTTTTTTTTTGAGAAAAGTGGAAAAAATTATTTGTTCAATAGGTAAAGTATTTACCGGTACAAAAAAATGAATAGTATTAAACAATAAAACTTTTTGCTGCTCTTAAGAGATTATAAACTCAGAAAGTCCACCAGTGGAAGAGGAGATGGCTCTGTCTATACAGTCATTCCAGCACTATACTGAACATGCCCAAAATGTGAAATATCTCCATCTTTCCATGTATGTCCTGACACTGACAGATTAAACCATTTTCCATTGACTGAGTAATACTTCTCACAAAAGAGTGATATCAGTTGGTATCAAATTTTATTCAGAAACTTGGTAGGAAATGTCTCAGTGCAGTTACCAGACTCTAAACTGTTCTTTGCTTAATGACAGTGGGATAATCACAGAGGTGCTTAGGAATTCCATTTTATTTTGTATTCCTATCCTGCATTAGTATTTTGTTTATTTGTATTTATGTATATGTGTCAAATACTTGAAAATAGGTGGAGGACACTAGGATCCCTAAATTGCATCGGTACAATTCATGCAAGATTGTGACCACTCTGCCCACAGAAATTTTCTCTACCAAGACTGGAGCACCACTTGTAAGTAAAACTGTAAAGGATGGAGCCATCAGTACAGAACTTAAATGAGGCTGGGTTGGGAAAAGAGAATTTAAATGAAAAGAAAATGAGCTTTTTGTTTATTCCTGAGGGAAAGAAATGTTTATTTCAGATCCAATGAAATATTCTATTAAAAAGACTTAATTGAGGAGGGACAATGTAAACAGGTTTTCTTAGTAAATTAAATGTTCAGCAAACCAATCATCATTTTTCCAATAGTCACTTAAAAACAGAGTATGCAGGAATGGTGATAGGAATATCTAAATTAAATGTGCTTGTAACTTGGATAGTATTTCTACAGACCAGTATCTCACTAGGGAAGAAAACAACCAAAAAATAATAGTATAAAATGAAACTGACAAAGAGTAGAGATTTTCAGTTTCACCAGCATTTATTTTCCCAGAAAATTGCTTTAAAATAGAAAGACTCTAGAAACTAAAAGTGTATTCATTATGAAATGATTTTGCATTAACTTGATAAACAACAAAATAATGGTAGGAAGACTTTTCTGCCCTTTGAGGAACACACTCTTTATTGAGTTTAAAATTATAATAAACCATTGAGAGCCTACTGAGCTAGGTAATAAATGTAGCACAGCAATTTAAGAGTTCATTTCTGTGGCTCTATAATAGTTTCCAGAGGTTTTTTTATCTTGGTAGGGTTTTTATGGTTGTGCAATTGCAGTAATTGAAAGTAGATTAAAAAAATTATTCTCCTCCAGACCTTTCCAGGAGAAAAAAAGAGTTGAAATCTGTATGATGTTTCATCTGGGAAAATATGGAAATACAATTTTCATATAACATAATGGTTAGTATGCCTGTACCAGCAATCTCATTATTACAGGGAATATGTATAAAATTTAAATTAAACTGGACATGCTCTCCTGGTTTGTACATCCATTCTCACCAGCACGGGCAGTGCAGAGCAAAGGTAGACCTGGCACCCATGTGAGCAGAAAGGTGGGATTTCACAAGCACAGCTTCACCAGTGGTGAGAAGTATTAATGCTCCTTGGAGCAACACCTGCCCCACAGCAATGAAGGAGGAGCTGTGCTAGTGCCAAGGGAGAGGTACAGCCCAGTCTTTGCAATGGGAGCGTGCAAGGCAAACACTTGGGGCTGCGAGCTCATGCTCTGAAGAATGTGCAGAAGATTCTCATGCTGAATACAGGAGAAGAAATAATAATCATGTGGGGGGGATAAAGAGTAAAAAGTTTTGCAAGGGAAAGTGACATCAGGAGGCTGGAGGTTGGCAGGGCAGCTCTGGGAAGCTCACGTGCAACAGAGGAGTGTTTGTGGGTCCCACCAGATTTGGATGGGAGAAAGGTGGCAACACCATAGGCAGAAGGTGGACCCCTCTTGTTTCCAGCTTTGACCAAAGGCACTGGACTTTGAAGAAAGTGGGAGTTCAGAGCCTGAATCTGTAAATCTGTCAAGATGAGAAGAAAAATGAATTTTGACAGAGGAAGTAGAGATATCATCTCTAGCAAGATGTGTAGCAAGTGAGAGAAGGCAGACTTAGCATCCTCATAGACACAAGAGGTCAGAATTATGTGGGAAAACTGGAACATGAGCCTTAGATAACACAAAAGCTTGAGGAAAAAAAGGAAACATCTGCCTGGAGATAGGCAGCCACACTACTTAAGTCAGAAAGCCTGAAAGGGAGAGAGCCTGTACTGCTGTGACATTGCACATCTGTGGTGGGAGAGCAGCACAAGAGCCAGAAAGGCAAGGATGCTGCAGGTGAAAGACCTGCAGAAGAATGGGATGGGAAGGTGGGAAATCTCACATTTCTTATGTGGGAATTTGATTGGTTGTTCCAAGTCCTTCTGCTCTTCACCTATGCTGCCATGTTTTAGAAATGCATAGCAACATTAATGAAAAATGATCTCTAGTGTGCTGTGTCCTGCTATGAACGTGCAGGAGCCTCATACCAAGCCCACCATCTTGGCAATCTTCGAAAACATCACAAAGAAAATACTTAAAACCAAATGAGTTTGTAGTGCTGGGCAAGGGTTTGCTAAATTTCACTTATGTTCTGTAAATAAAAATCCTGTTATCTGAGCCACAGTGACCTCTGAAATCAAGGAGACAGGGATATTGACACAGCCACAGGAAAAATTCTCTGATGCTACATATGCATGAAGGGAGTCCGGCTGTGTCAGCATTGTGAGCCGGGATAAAGGACTCTCGTGGCACAACAGAGCAGGGGTCACTCTCTGAGAGCAGGATGGGGATGGAGTTGCCATCTGCACATTCCTGATTCTCTTCATGATAATCGGCCCATTTTTCAAAACATACTTTGCATGCAAACGCAAGTGCTTAGCATTTATATTAGCAACATATGTGTCATTGTTTGAGCTGCAAGCTCATTAGCACCTCGATGTGACGTGCCACCTGAACAGAATGAGGCTTGCAGAGATTAAAAGGTACAGGGAAATGGCTGAGGGCAAAGTAGACAGTGGCAAACAACAATATCTAAAAGCAGGGAGAGTCATACTTTTCATTTGCCATGCATTTTGATCGATGGCTCTAACAGCCTCCCATTTAAAGGCACACAAAGAACAGTCATGTCCTTAAGGCAATGGCTGTGAGCACAAACAGAAAGAGTCTGGACTACACTTGCATCAAAAAATCAAACTAGAGAAAGAGAAGGACAAGAAGACTGTTGAATCCCTGAAGCAGCACTGACATTTACATGTGACAAGAAGGTGGGAGAGGTACTATAAAAAATGCAACCACTACTGTAAAAGATGATTATTAAAATATCCAAAGGCACAGATTGCATCTATAATAGTAGCACTTGTGACTGAAAATCATGAAGGATCAGTGTGGATGCTGCTAACAGCCTAAGATGGATGTGAGGTAAACTGCATGGGCAACATCTTTAACACATAATTGCAATAGAAAGTCTGGCTTTGTAAAGAATCCTCATCTGTTACATAGAGAATGATTTATTAAAGTGACTTTCTCTCTCTGTGAGGGGCCTCAGAAGGGAGCTGAGGATGATTTAAGTACTTAGATGTATGCACAAGCCACCAAGAAAGGAAAAAAACAGTGCCAGGACTGATGCTGGTTTCTGGAGGAGAGGGCTGCTTTTGTGCTAAAAGCCTGGGTGGATTTTTTCTGCTCTGTTTAAGAAAAGCAGAATAAGGGCTTTGAATTAGATATGAAAAGGCAAAAAAGGACTTCTACTCAAATTAACATGACTCAACCCGATGTGAGGCAGAGCTGTGGGGTAGATCTCCTTACACCTTCTCCTTCTGCTGAGCACGTGAAAACAGTTTTAATCTCTGCAGATCCATTTCACTAAAAGACAGGCTGGAGTTTAGTCACTGTTACAACCAAGGAAACCTGAACCAGCTGCCTCTGAAACAGATTAGAAAATAACATCTTTTAAATAAATATTCTCCTCCCGCATCCCAACCCCCTGCTCTTCAGAGCAGGTCCTTTCCCTCAGTCTTGCTCACAGACCAGAAACTTTTACTGACTTCCTAATTGCAAGAAACTTCACACAGTTGGGGAAACCTCTTTCTTTCCATCGCCTTTGAGGTCTGGCTGCATTTCTGTGCTTCTGCCCTGCTCAGGAGCCTCCAGCCCCTCTTCATGGCAGTCTCCCTGATGCAGCATCTGTCCTTGAGTAGCCCAGTCCTGGATCCACAAACATTCCCTGCTGCTGCCTTCTCTCCCTCCTTGCCAGGGCTCTGACTGTCTCAAGTGCAGCAGCCCAGACTAATCTTGTAGCAAAATAGATACCTACAACATAAATGGGGAGCACACAAGTAAAAGCCATCATGCCTTTGCCATGTTTCAGTTGATATGAGAAGTTAAACCAACACAGAAACTCAATTACCAGAAGGATAATCAAGATGAGCTCTTTCCTGCTTCATCATATGGGGTAACATAGAACTATATATGGAATATAATATATTGCACAAACCAGGGAGTCCACTGGATACTTCAGTCTGTGAACAAAAATCATTGAAGAACAAGTAAAATTTTATACCAAACACATGTGCCTATGGCAATGGGGCTGAACCAGAGGAGCAGCACTGCCAGAGAGTGGTAATAGGAGCTGGTGCTCATCTTGAAGAGATACTAATCCTGACATTACTAATAAATGACAGCACTGCTACGTGCAATAATAAAGGGTGAATATAAACATGAAAAAACAACAGTGAGAACAGATGGCAATCAATACACAAGGGGGGAATTAATACAAAATTTGTTTGGATACTGAGCTGTGGCTACAACTGAGCTGGTTTCTGAGCTCAGCTAAACCTGAGCTGATTGCTGCCTGGTACCTAAAGTACCCAAACACAACATCAAAACTGGATTGGCATTGGACTATTCCTCCTCCTTCAGGCAAGCACAGTGTTCATTACTTCAGGCACACAGGCCTAAGTACATAAACACACACGGAAGAAAGTTGCTTTGATTAAGTCACATCCTTTCATTTTCCCACATATCATTCTTCTGCATGACTGTAGCATTCCAACCAGAAGGTAATTCCAGCTTAGTGGCAATCACCACAGGTATTTGTTGACTTTTCTCCACCTTTTGAGTGCAGAGAGGTTGCTTTGCAGTTGCATGGATAACTAGATCATCTCAAGCTGTCTTTGGAAACTTGGAACCTGTGAAGGTTCCTCTATCCAACTTCTATCCAGCTCTGATTGAGTTTGATATTGTTGTAAGCTTGGCTGTACTGTGTATCACAATGCCACTGAATTTAGATGCAATATGGAAATGAAGATGCACCATAATAATCAAGCCATCTTATATCCCACTATGGCTTATTTTGTGTTTTCTTTACTCATGAAATCTTTGTGTTTTATGCTTAGCTCCCTTTTCCATAACATTTAATCAATTTTTGTTTTTATTTTTCTTTTTGTGGGCCTCATATGGGTGTCACTTACACTGAAACCAATTAAGAAACATCTGCAGACAACAGAACAGAGTCAAGTGTGAACAATGAAATTTCTTCTAAGAGAAGAGAGAGAGTAGAGCACACTCTCAGCAAGACTGGGAAAGCTCTGTCAAAACAAGTACCATGTTTATGTCCTCCCTGTAGCTCCAGTGTGTTGCAACCTGTCTCTCAAGAGCACTGTAAACCAAGACAGAGTTGGGCCAGACATTGCAATCAGCAATACTAATTAAATTTCAAACACCAACATCAGCTAGTCTGGTTTACATATAGTGTTCTTATAAGACATAGGAACATAAAGCAATGATTGCTTGCTTATGAAGAAGATATTTTACTTTAAACTGATTTTTTCTTTTTTTTTTTAATTCTCAAGAACTCACTAGTGAGCCTCGTAAAGGTTATATGGAGACATTTTGCCTATCTCTAACCCAATTTCATTTCTTTTATGCTTCATCTGAAGTCACTGGAATTGTCATGTTTCTTTATGGGATAATTATAACATCCCTGTAAGGTTTTATTACCTTAACACACTGGTATATATTCTCAACCCTAACTCTAGTTTAATATGTATTTTTAAATAATTAATATGTAGCCTAGACAAGCATGTGGTGCAGGAGAGAAATTGGAAGTCAGGAGTGTCTCTGAGGGAAAGATGTACCCTGCCCACATTGCTATCCTTCCCCAAGAGGCCAAGAGGGGTTAGACTAAAAAAAAAAACCTGGAACCATCACATTGCTGGTTCCTTCCTGCTGGTAAAACAGACTTTTACACAGTATTGTCAACCTGAAGAAGCAAAAAAATATATGAGAGGCTTCCACATCAGGATCACGTGGTTGAAAATAAATATGGGGGAAAGGGCTGGAGATTTTTGTGTTTGCAAGCGTGAGGACAAGAAAGTGGTTTTGCCTTTTCTTCTTTATGCAGGATGACCTTCTCATAGGTCTAAGGAAAAAAAAACCTCATTTGGTAAGGGCTTGAAGGCTAGCACTGATGGTATCTGAAAACTCCATGAGAGCATCCAACCCAGCCCTGAAACATCCAGCTCTGCACTGTTGGTGTAGGCAACACAGCCAAGGGGACAGCACAGATGAATTGCCAAATGTCTCCATGCAGTCTGGAGTGGTGCATTTTGCAATAGACCCTGCAAAAGCCATGCTGTTACCCATTACTTCCTGTAGCTGGATGAATGCTGGGCTCAGGGCAGGTCCAGGAGCTGCAATGTTGACCTGCCTGGAGGGAGCTGACTGAGACCATCATCTGTGGCTCACAGAGAACATGGTGTCCATCCCTTTTCCTGATCAGAGATGGGAAGCCTTTACAGTTTGTTTTGCAAAAATAATGGTTCCCTTTTCTTTATCAGAAACAACAGGCACTGGCATGACAGGCTGGTACTCCACAGGCTGATTTTTCCTCAGGCAATGACACTTATGCTCCTGGTCCCACTGGTATGGCCACAAAACAAGTCCTTAATTATAACAGAAAGCAAAACCAATAGTAGTCATTATTTAAAGATAAAGTAAGGTAAAGGATGACAAGTGCCACAGATGAAGCAAATACCTGACTTGAATATCTCAGAATTGCCTTGCAACACTTCCCAGGAGGGGGAACAGCCTTTATCACACCACCAGTCAACAGGGGCATGATCAATGACAGAAGAGTCTGTCACTTTTCACTAAATTCACCACCAAGACCTCTGATATTACTTCAGAGAAAGAAAATTTGGATTGGTTCAGTAAGAACTGATTGAACTGAACAGTTTTCACGTGGGGCATCTGCACATGGGGCAGACACCCCAAAATCTGCACAGTAACACCCAGAAACAAATGGAAGGATGCGTTATGATCTAAGTAAATGCCAGTGAATAAAATTAATAGCTCATTTAATTATTTATTTTTTATTTTCCCCCTTTCTCTTTGCCTTGTAGCCATTGGAAATGCCCATCCAAACAGACATTCATTTTAATCAAATCTTCTTCCTTTTCTGTTCTGACATATCTCCTTATGTCTCTTCTCTGGCAATCTTGTCATCTCTGCAGCAAGTTCTTTAAAGCAGTTTCTAATTTTATCTTGATCTGTGAATTTTTTGAAGATTCTCTGTTTGAAAAAGACTGGAATAAAAAATAGGCTGAACTGAATAAATAGTTATTCCAACATTTTGACGTCTCATGGGTTCAGAACGCGGGGGTAGGAGGAGGTTCTGACAAACAGTGAATGCATTAAAGCTCCCTTGCTGTTTTCCTTCTGAAACCCAGGGCTTTAGGTCATGCACCCTCCTTAACCTAGGTCAGCTCCATCACAGACATCTGATGCAGGCCTTGTGATGCACCACTCCAAGAAAGAGAAGAAACAGGGCAGGAGGAGATGAGTAAGAGGCATTGGGTCATAAGCTTCAGCTCCATGCAGCTGGAGACACGTGAACGATGGAAATGTCAGCAGAGGGATTAGCCATAATTGTATCAACAGGGCATGTCCTGCTTTGCTGTGAGAGTGTTGGGGAAATGGTTTGATTCCTTTTTGCCAGCATGTATCTGCCTTTAGATTAAGAATGATGCTTACCTGTATTTACAAAAACGCTCTGAAAGCCTTGGTTAGAAAACACTGCAAAAATAGGGATTGTCCTAAAATTCTTAAGAATGTGCATTGGATCAGTGGCTAATATTGGTGTTGTCTTATCAATAATAAATTTAAATAGGTAGTTGGTCAGTTATTTTGCTAAAGCTGCTTGGTGGTGGGCTTGCTATGTGTTTTTTTGAAACTTAGGAGGTGCTCACTCAAAAGGTAAGTCTTCACTGATTGACACAATGTGCACAATGCAGTACATTTAACATGGGGAAAAAGCTCATAATGTAGTTTTTGTTCAACCTGGTATGCATTGAGCTGAAACTCATATACTCCAAAGGATTCTCTCAAATTCTGCAAAGCTATTTAACAAAATTACTCTGCTATTTCTCAAGATAATCAGATATAGTTTTAGAATATTTTCAGGATAAGTTATTTCCTTTTTTCATATCTGAATCATTTTTTCCCAAAGTTAGTAGATGTCTTCACTTCCAGTGTTTTCCCCAAACACCTTTTAATGTCGTCTGTGGGAGCAGTCACAAAGCAATAGAAACATGCCAAACATATTGATTACAGAGTAAAATGGTTACCCTGGCAACTAAAAATCCCAGGAAAGCTCTTTAAACTTCCTTCCGTTCTCATGTGACTTCTTTTTATATACTTTTTCCCTCGGATGGTTTGAGAAATCATGGATATAAAAGTATTTGATCTGAATATACAGTAATGGAGAAAAGGTGATTCATGCCTAGATTATTTATTCCACCAGGAATATAACTACCCACATTACTGCCTTAGTAATCCATCACTTGCATAACAGGCAGGCAATTTTTGTAACTTGAGGGGCAGAGTAAACCTCTCCCACTGATTTCTAAATCTATATTCAGATGCGACCTAAGGAAAGAAATTAAAGGACTAGAATTTTCCTTAAGTTCCAATGCAAGCAAGATAAACAGTGTGAAGTAATTAGAATTTATGTGGAGGTCAAAAGTTTGCTCTGCTCTGTACAGAGCAAAGGAAATTATTGTTCTCTCTCCAAGGGTGATTTTGAATGAGTGGTGACTAGGTGTGGCATGAGTGACCAAACCAGAGGAGCAGCAGGGTCCAGAGCTGGTGGTAGTGGGCTCATGTGGCTGCTCAGGCTCATTCTAGGCACAGCCTGATGGTGCCAGGATCTTTAAAAGAACGTGCAATTGAAAAGACACATGAAGCTTAGTGGGGAGGAAATTTAGATGGCTCCTTTCTCTTACTCCTCCTTGGTTTAACCCCAGACACACAGAAGAGTCCCTGCTTACTGCTCAAGCAGCCCTCATGAACAGTCTCAGCTTCTCAGCCTTTCAATATTTCAGAAGGAATTGCCCCTGCAGGCATTAAGCAGATGCTTGTTGATCCATTCATTTGTAAGCAGGAACAGTAACTGGACTATGAGGAAAGGGGAAAACACAGAACAACGATTACATTAAGGTTTGGGGGTTAGTGAGAAGAAGGGTGTCTAAGCCAGCAATTCAGAAAACAGGCCACTGCTATTCAGGCTTTGATATGCTGATTTTTTCTTCTCTGAACAAATGGTGGTAGGTTGTTTTTAGGGATTTTTTTTTTTTGTCCTCTGTACTGGCTTTCCAAATAAAAATGGTTTTGAAAAGCTGCAATTACAGAGGTTACAAATAACAAGCAGCAACACAGCTGGCACTGGAACATTTCCAGAACATAATCACCTGTCGTGCCATGATGTGGGCCCATTATATCCAGTGGGGTGCGACAGATCTCTTGTTAAAAATCTCATCTCTTAATGGAGCAGCTCTAGGATTCTCTGAGCTCTAGCCTGCTTGCCTATGTCAGTTTGTGTTAAGGAGGTATGTTATTCCTTTGAATGATGGCCTTTTATCTGTCCCAGACTTGTATTGTTAATAGAAGGCTGAAGAAAATGTGATTAAGTTACATGGAGCCATAAATTAGCTTGCAGTGAAAAGAAATGACATAATCAAAACTTTCCAGTAAACATAATCCTAAGAACTGAGTATGGTATAAAGTGTGGAGAAACAGAGAGTAGTTAATTTTTATGGGTGGAATATTACTTCAGTGCAACAAAAGGCAGCTCTCTAACTCCCTTTATTTGAACAGATGTTTGCCTTGTGTTGTCCTTTGTATTCTCAGGGGTTTTTTGTCAGGCTTGAGAGGGAAAACTTTGCTAATGCCCTTTTAATACCTAGTTTCCTTTAATTTTTTTTTTTTTTTGATTGAAAAATGCAAACCTCTCTAGGAAGACATCAGCATTTGTCTCACATACAGGAATCACTGTCACTTCTATAAGCAGCTTTCTGCTGAGATACAGAAAGATAAGAGTGAGCACTAGCATTTTGACATATACCAGTCACAGGACCTAATGGTAACATTAAATTGACATACTTCTTAGGGAAAGGAGGAAATCCTCAAAGGAAATATGGTTCCACTTTTCTGTAACTGTCATCACTTTCCTTTGCATGGTACTGATTTGGGGAAGTTGGATCAAAACAGTGTAGTCAGCCTTAAGATTACGTCCCAACCTGACTGATTTTGCTGCACAAATAGGGCAGAGCATGCATCTGATTGCACTCAGTCATCTGCAGCTAAAACAGAGCCCAGACTGCTGTTGAGACATCTATCTATCTATCTATCTATCTATCTATCTATCTATCTATCTATCTATCTATCCATCCATCCATCCATCCATCCATCCATCCATCCATCCATATACCTATCTAACATCTATCTATCTATCTATCTATCTATCTATCTATCTATCTATCTATCTATCTATCTGCCACAATACCCAAGGGAGTGTTCTTCAGTTAAAATGGGAAGATGAAGACTGTTTATCAATAAATACCAGAAGTTTGTGAGATTTTTCCCATTTATGCTTGGCAGCAACCAAACTCATTGCACTAAACCCTATGGATTTTTAATCCTGTCAGCTCTGAGGACTGGTGCGGTCTCAAAAGCCAGGTGAGCTTCGCTTCCCTGCAGCACAGCCGGGTCCCCTGATGCCACAGATATCCCACACCACAGGAAACCGTGGCAGATGTCTCTGCCAAAGGCTGAGCTCCCCGAGCAGCTCTGCCCCGCCTGGCCTCTGCCCTGCTGTGCTGGCTCCTGCCCTGGGCAGGCTGTGCCAGCCGTGCCGGCAGACGGGGCTCAGCTGCAGGGACAAGCAGCAGCCTCCGGGGATAAAGGGTTGGCTGCTAAAGGTCCTTCCCCACGCACTTGGCACTGCAGGATTTGTGGAACTACAGCAGCTCCCTCAGCCTCTCTGTGACTTCCCAAAGCTTGGGCCAGGAAGGATTTACATGAAGGTACCCTGGTGCAGCAGGAACCCATAGCTCCATGTATGCATTTAGGGTGGGTTTTCTGCTTTATCACTCACTTCTCCTCTTTTCCTCTTCTCTCTGTGAATTACTAAGAGGCCTCTGTGTGACCAGGAGCTGACCCTTTGGGCACTGTATCCTATGGGACATTCACAGCAGCAGCTGGGACTGCCATGTGTCCCATGGGGTGGTTCTGTGAAAAGAAGCACCTCCAGGACAGTCATGGGGAAGAGAGGCTCCTGCCATTCAAGTGTGCCTGTACAGGGGGTGTGCACATGTAGGAGTAGTTCATATTACTCACTCCCTGGAAAGTAACAGCACTTCTTATGCAATGGTGGATGGGGCATTGAGCACAGGCTGTGGTTTATTGGATGGGAAGGGTGTCACTGCTACCTGGATATCACTGACCCAAAAACTCCCTTCTATGCTCCCAGGCCTCCTCACTGAGACGCTAGATACAAGCTATTCTTTCATTTTTTGAGTGTTTTGAATCTTTTAATTTTTTCTGATCTTTCTCTTCCTTTCTCTGCACCCAGTAATTATCTGTACTTTTTATATGAACAGGACAAGTTTCCTTCATTACTTGATTTGAGGCCCTGAAATGGATGCTGCTACTGAAACGCCGGGAAGAAGACAGGCTTGGGAGATGGTGGCTATTATTGATGGCCACAGTTAATTACAGATGCCAAAATGAGGGTGTGGAGGGGAGCAAAAGGTGAAAGGAGGGAGCACTCAAAACAGCATAATCAACAGATGTGTCTTGTTATTAGAAAAACCCTAGAGTTTTTGAGTTGTATTACTTTATTACTTCCTAATAAAGTAATATTAAAAAAGGTGTAAATAGTTTTTACATGAGAAATTTAAAGGTTAGTGTATTCAGTTTCCATGATTTTTCCTCTCTGATTTTAAGAGTGTCTGTTCCATGCGGACACATTCATGCACAAACAAGCTAAGCTCTTATCTTATACAGACAGAAAAAAACACAAAGGCTACAGTTAGCATACAGACAATTTGTAAACTGGGGTCTTAGACTGACACAAATAATGTCTAGGATGAGCAGAAAGGCTCCTATTTTTTTATATTTTAAAGTATTTTAAATATTTTTTAAAGTATTTTAAATATTTTTTTCCCACTTTCATCTGCTGATCTAACAAAATATATTGATTCCTCCAAATAAATATTGCCTCAGTAATACCAGACCAAGCATCTGAACTTGGTCCCCATCTCCAAATGTGGCACTTACATTTGTTCTACGACAAACAATGTCACTAATTTGCAAATAGTCAGATGGGACAGTAACAGCAATTTTTACCAATAGCTAATGGAAGTAGTAAAGCAGAATTTGGAGTTCTTCTGGGGAAGAAGAGTTCATGCACACATTGAAGAAAGTTCATGCACACATCATTCCTAGTAGATGTCCCAGTCTTGATGCTGTAGGAGAGACACATAAACAAAATGTTGTCCCTCTGTTTATGTTGTGCCACTATACAGAAAGTGAACAATATTCAAGAAGCCAGAAATTGAGAACTCTAAACTGAATGAAGGTCTCATTAATTTGGTCTGGAGCAGCCAAATAGCCAGATGAGCCCTGCAGAAACTGGTCCTGCATCTTTGCATTTGGCACAATGCCCTTAAAGGTGGCTGGTAGCGCAACAGGTTTATGCACGGCTAGATTTGGCATCTCTCACAACACAACATTGTGCCACAAATGATTGTCTCAAATTCTGGATCAATTGGTCCTCCTAGTGATTCTGACATATCCCAGAAAGCCTTCCTTCTCTTCATGCTTTTACAGGATGGAAAATATGTGTGTATGTTGTACATACACATCTGCAGTGTTAGGCATGTACACATAAATCCCTGCCTTACCAGTCTGTACAAATATTGAAGAAGCAGGGCTTGCTAGGCAATATTTGCTTTTCACAAGGAAGTAGCTAGAAGTAGTTTTATTACTTTATTTTTGATTGTAAACAAAAAGCCCACAAATTATATATATACACCCTTAAGGTAAGAAACAAATTGAAGATTCTAATGAAATCAGTGCTTGATTCTTCTTCTAGTCTACTTAATTGAAAGCTCAGACATGCCTAATAGTTTGTATAAAACACTAATGCAGATGATTTCCTCTACTTTGATGAGTTACAAATCATTCCAGCAGAAATTACTGGTTAACACAGAGTCTATTATCCATTTGGTTTTCCAGTCATGCTTCAGTCTTGTGAAGATTTAACATCCTTGAATAGCTTTGTTTTGCAAGACTCAGACCTTTGACTTCAGCTCTGCTGTCTGACTCACATACATATATAAGCTGCTGACTACAAGAGAGGTAGAAGACTTGTATGGCCTTGGATTCGAGTAATTTAATTGTAAACTCTTTGATACATGAAAGAAACAGCTGGGAAATAGCATTTTGCATATTACTGGCTCTCTGCAATAAGAGGCACCTCCATACAGTTATGTGCTGCCTTTGTAATCTCAGAGATTGCACCATACACACCTCCTTCAGCTACACGGGTTGCTCATGCCAGCACTTAAACAACAGCAGTAACAAAAGGAAGAGAGATACATGCAGAAGTTGCTGAAAAAACTGTGTTTTCTTGCAGGTGAAATGAGTTCCCTCAGCTCTGCTATTTATCTATCTTTTTGTTTAATGAAAGAAGCTGAAAGAGCAGGGGATCAAGAAATTAGAAGAGGAACACTTGAACTGAAAAGCAACTGTTTAAAAAATAAACCCAGCTGAAGGTTTGAAAATTAGGAATGTTACCAAATCCAAGAATATCAGCCAATATTTCTGTTGGGAGACTAACAATTTTGAATTCCTCACTTTTCAGATCCCAGATGCAGCATTCCTGTGCACACAGCATCAGACATCTGGAAATGTGACCTCTCTTTCATCAACTTGCTTGAGAATTCAGAATTGTTACTTGCTTTTCAGAAGCATTATTCTTTGTGAATGTACCCCACAGAAGGTAAGTATTTGTCTTTTAATTCTCTTTCACCTTACTTTTTATGCTTCCATGATTATTTAGTCCCAGGCTGCTAATCCACTCTATCAAATGGACTCTTCAGTTGCAGTTTAGCATAGGAGTGAGCTTTAGGATGGAATAAACTAAGGGATTACTCAAGTAAAGGTAACCATGAGTAACTTCATTTATGGAGGAAGTGTCCTCCCATGAGTTTTCCTCTGTGTTACAGGTGGGTGGCAGATTAGACTCAAAAATTAGAGTTAGCCCTTGTTTCAGTTGTGGTTACCCAAGAGTATCTGCTGTCAGGGTAATTCATGCTTTACCTGAATCCATTATTGGATTCCAAAATATGTTCACTGCACAGAAACCAGCCCAGCTCCTTCTGCCACTTCAGTCTGACAGATGTTCAAAACCCCCTGAAGATTACACTTGTGGAGAGAGAATACACGTGAGTAAAACCTATGGTAAAATCCTAGCTTCATAAAAATAAATAGAAATTGTCCTGTTGCCATCCACCGAGCTAAGACACCACACAAAGTGGCTTTGTACAGAGCATTTCTCTTTCTCAAAATAGCATTTATGCATGGACACTTCCACAGTGAAGCTGATTTATAATCTGGTCAGGATCTGTGTATGGGTGTGTACATTCATATGTCTGCCATGAAAATTTTCTACCAGCCAATCAACCCTCCAGAGCAGACTGGGAGCTGGCAGAGTAGCTAATTACTCTCACTAAGGGAAATCTGCTGGCTTGATTAATGCCTGTTTACCAATTGTTGCTGTTATTTCAGCTGTAATCTCAGAAAAGGGTTTCCAGAGGATGACTCTCCTGGAACTTTGTTTTTCAGTTTTGCTGTGTTACAAGCCTTGTCTCATTCTTCATTCCCTGAGGCAGTCCCCTGGACTTCCACAAATGGTAGACATAGTCATGAGCATGTAGTAATTAATACAGTGTCTGTTCAGTGCCATCCTCTTTCATAACACTATTCCTCTGTAGATCTAAAACTGCATTTGGAAGGAGGCATCGCTATCACTGTTTAACAAATTGGATCTGGATGTTGAGGTTAGCCCCAAAGCTTCCACCTTAGTTAAAATCTTCCACTGGGATGAAAAAGGACTAAGTTTAACTAACAACACTTTTGGTAAAGAATATCCCTTTCAGTTTGCTGTTCTGAGGCCTATCAACTTATAAATGGTATCTTGTCTTTCTAAAATGAAAAAAGGAAGAGCTATTACTGAAGAAGAATTTCAAGTGCCCTTTAAATGGCAGAAGTGTTTGTCCACCTGCACCACCCCTCTTACTGCACTAATTCTCATTGCTGAGGAGACTGAGGTTGTAGCATCTTGGGAAAATGAGATTGTGAGAAAATGAATCCCATTTTACTTTGCTGGGAGCAGTGCTCCTCAGTTCTTCCTGTGAGATCACTCTGGGGGCAGGAGACGGTACCAAACTGAGCCTGCCAAGCCTGTTTTGACTTTTACTGCTTGGCCAGGGCTCCCACCAGACCCTGGTGCAGTCAAAGATAACCAGAGCACAGCTCACTCTCAATTCTCATTGAGAATTGGTGGGAAAGAGGCCTCAAAGAAGGGCTGGCAGAGGAGCAACTTCTGAGACTCAGAATCCCCCAAGTCCCCATAAAAGCAGTGCAAAAAGGTATTTCTCAGCCTGTGCAGCTGGCTCTGGCTTATCTTCTCTGTAATGCCAGTGCTGATCTTTAGCATTTATGTATTAAATGATGCCTCTGTGTTTCAGCATTTAAAACTGGCCATACCAAAACAGTCAAAAGCTTCACCTGCTCACTTTGTAATTTCCAGCAGCAACTTGTAGCAGATGGGTTGGGAGGGAACTGGACCAAAGCAAAGACAGCAATACCTCCCATGGCACTCTCTCAGCATTACCTCCAGCAATCTGTGGGTCAAGGGTCCCCCATCCCAAAAGTGGGATCCCTGCATTTGTGCATGTGTACAGATTAACAGGGCCCTGTGCATGAAGTGCCCCCACTGCTGCCACCATCCTTCTACCAGAACATGGCCCAGTGTGCTCAGCAGCAGCTTGCAGCCACTTGCTTATATCCTGCCTGCTCAGAATGAAACAAAGAACAGGGACTGGAGCATGTCTTTGAGCAGGCTCTGAGCTATGATGCTCAGGTCTAGATTCGTAGCTGAATTTTTTCCTGGAACTGGCCATGTTCCGACTCAGTGTTGTGGTTTGGTCTAAAGCTATGGTTTATGTCTGACCCTGAGCCCAGAGCCTGCCTGAATAGGATCTGTTGTTCTCTTTAGAGGCTATTTCAGATAGCAGCGCTCCCAAAGGAGTGACTCTGTGCCTTTTGAAGTAGCTCTCCCTCCCAGTGAACACTTTCATCCCAAATAACCACAGAAACAGTCAAGTGAAAGGCTCTTTCTTGCAGGAAACTCAAGTCAGACTGAAGATGGAGCTCAGTATTTGTGCACTTATGCTGTATTTTGCACAAGTTTGCAATATACAGGTGTAAGGCATTCAAGCACCCAAGAAGCTGGCAAACTCTGCCTTGCCTCCAAGAACAGCAGTAGGAGAAGGGAAGGAGGAAAAGGCTGGGAGGAGCACAACTGGCCATGGGGTCTGATTCAGTGCCAGCCTCCTCAACAAGCCAGTGGGGTAGCTCATACACATCTCTTGGGAATCAAAATACATCACTTGTGTACCATTATTCCAGAGATGTTTCACAAATTTAACCTTTGTGTACTGTAGGATAGCAAAGGCTGGGAGACAGAGCTGAGGCAAGATCCAGCCATACAGACCAGTTCCTGTGCATGTGGTGTACGTGGCGCTGCCTACAAAGCACTGATTAAAGGAGCTGGGTGTCCATTTCAGCTTTGAGAAGTGCAAGTAATTCTCTGCAGTGAATGAATTATGACCTTTTCAATGAGAAAATTACCAGGCTCTATTACCTTCATTTCTGTCCCCTTCTCATCTGTTGACACACAGGCGCTCTGGAAGCAGCTCCTCTCCCAATGAAACAAGAGCAGTTAATTTGCTTAAGTTGATGTTTTCGTTTAAAAACCAGTTATTTCTATTGTCATTCCTTACCAATCCAAACAAATAAGGAAAATAAAATTAGTGCTCTGAGAACTTAAACATTTCTTTGTCAACACAGCAGAAAAGAATGTTTGACAAAGCCTAAGGAAAATTATTAAACTCTTTATCTGTCACACCAAGGAAAGTGGTGCTGCTCCTCTTGGTAATAAACCTATATTTGCTGTCCCTGAAGGAGAAGGTGAAAAATAAATTAATGACTAGAAGACAAAAAATTTTACTTTTTGCATGGTTTATTTCAAGACAAAAAATAGCTCCTTTGGGTTTGGTAATACATATGCCTAAAGTGTCAATAGTCATATTTATCACAGAAATTTGAGAAAATTATGAATTTCTGCACTTAAACCAGTAGCATTTCCCTGGGAAACACGGATGCTGACAAAATTTACAAAAGCAATTGCTGTTGACATAATTCTTCTTTTCATCCTTTGTGTTTGTGTCTATCAAAACTATTATATTAGGATTTCCTACATATGAGTTATTTTTAAAACAATAATTTCCTTTTTAATTTTAAAATTAGCCCCCAACTTGAGATGTTAGAAACTCATAGTGAAAATTTCCTGGAGACCATGTTAGCATGAGCAGGAAGATGATTAATCACAGGTTGCCATGAAAAAAATCAGATTGTGTATCAAAGGCACTACCTTGGAGAAGAAAGTGTTATTGACAGAATTGAAGCAGTGCAATCACAGCTGGGGAAAATCACAGATCTTTATAACTTTTATTCCCTTGGCATAGGTCACATTAGCAGAGGTGAATATGAACAGTTTAGATTTGTTGTGCAGTAGGATAGGCAATATTAGGATTTAGAATTGTTATTTATGTTAGAACAATTCATGGGCAGGGAAGAAAAACATGTTGAAGCATATTTATTTGTGATAGTGGCAAATAAGAGAATAGAAAAATATTGAAGATGGGCATCAGTGGTGGCAAAAGACCTAAGCCACGAGTGCTGAAGAAATGGTGTTACTGGAGGATCCTTCCAAAAGTATCACTTCCTGTTCTCAAAGCTGATACAGGGTTTAGAAATGAATCTTTATTTAAAGAGAGAAATATGTGACAATGAGCCAAACTGTGAGTTTTTGTCTTCATGTCCTGCCAGAGTCATGATTAAAGAGGTCAGAGTATTTGGTTGTAGCCTTACACTTTTAATCATTAAAAAAATACGGAATAAAAAGCTAACTAGTCAATTCCCTCTGCTTTTAACTTCTCTGAGGCATTGTTTGGCTTCAGGAGACCCTGCTGTGGGTTTTATCCCAACCACAGCACCGAGCTGCAGGCAGAGTAGTGCATGGAGCAGGTCTTGTTAGAATCTGCCTCTGCAAGCCCACTCCTGCCTGCTGTGCCAGGAGGTACAGCTCTCTTTTGCACTGCCACAAAAATCAGTCTTCTGTTTTTAATGTCATCCCTGGACAACACTTGTTGATATTTCAGAAACAAAAAACAAAATCTAATAAACCTAGAGAGTATCTGGCAAGTAAAAACCCCGAAACAACCCGAGAGGCAGGGGGAGCACAAGACATCGTTGCAGTTCAGAGGTGAGGTCAAGTGTGAGTGATGTGGAGGAAATTGTGGAGTATTTGTTGGCAGTAGCAAAGCCCTTGGCTGGCTTTTTGCTGGATGAATTCCTAAATCCACTCATCTGTTTTGCAAAAGACAAGGCAACACTTCTAGAGTTAATCATAACCAATTTATGTTTCCAAAACTGTCAAAATGTGATATAGAGAGAGTATTTTCTTGACTAGCTCATCCTGTTGAATACAATGGCTTATTATTACTGTTGTCATTACACTGTGAATATTGCCTTATATCAGTGGAATGAATAACACCTTCCCTATCGAACTAAGTTGCTCAAGATTGCATTTGTACTTGTTGAAGCCATCACTTTTTTTTCCCAGGTTACCTCAGCTCTGAGGAAAAGGTGAATAGATTCCTAGGAGATGGTTGCTTAATTGTGAATTAATCCCCCTGCTGGGCATTCTAAATGCAGTGTCTGGCATCTTTGCTGTGACATCAAGCTTGCCTTGCCTCCACAGCTGCACCAGCTGGTATGCTCAGTCCTAGAATTTTGATATCTGCTCCGATGGCATACAGTCTTTGAGACAGTGTATAATGTGAAAACACTCTTTATGAGGACTTATGTAAAATGAATTTCTAAAAAAGTTATCTTTGTTGCCTTAAAGGGATTTATTAAAACTATCTTTATGGTAAGCTTTCATCATATAAATGAAGTACCATTTGCACATTGCCTGTAAGATTTCAAAGAAAGTGCACCCATTCTGCAGATTTAACCTGGTCTCTTGGGACATATTTAGAGGCAGAGTTCTCAGGTAAAAATTCTCAGATTAAGATACTTTGACACATGCCAGAGTTTCACAGTATTGCTCCTTAGCTTCCTCGCAGACATGCCTGCATTGTAGTTGTGCTCTGGGAAAGTTGGCTACCACTACCCAGTCTCTGGGTTGGAGACCACTACCCAGTCTCTGGCAAGTGGTTGTCTCTGACTCTTAATAAACCAACCATGTGCTGTGGAGCTGGAAACAATTGTTGTCTGTAATATTTTTATGAGCAGATTAAAAAAATTATCACTTGGCAGTGTAGGAAAAGCTACACTTTAGTGCAGGAAGACAAGCTGTAATTAGCTGGATGCTCGTAGCCAAACTCTTCCAGGGAGAGGCTGTGAAGCCTCCATTCTTGGAAATATCCAAACACCTTGGGCCCTTGCTCTAGCTGATCATGTTTTAAGCAAATGGTTTGAATTTTACAGTCTCCAGGGGTCCCATCTAACTTCAACTCCTCTCTGAGAAACTGAAGAGGTACTAAAAAAACAAGAGTCTATTGATCATCCTAAAATATCTTATTATATCATAAGGTTAAAGAACTACAGCACCATTTTCTTGTATAGGAAAATACAGACAAGCTGCTTGAGGAACAGTGAAGAGATTGAAAAGAAACACATATTTTAAGTCCTTTAAAATAGTAAGGACACGGTCTTTCAAAGGCTTAACAACACAGTGTTATTTAGCTTATGGTTCAACCTGACATAATTTCACTCTTTTGCATAATTATTTGTGCTCTTCCACACCCCAGCAGTGTGCACAGCACAGTCCATCTTCTGCTTTTTTCACCTGTAAGCAAAATTGTAGCATGTACAAATGTACACATGCAAATTTGCTCACGCTCATGACAGATTCTCAGAGACTGCAGGCAGTCACCACATCCCCTCTGCAGGTAGAGACAGCTCAGCTAGACAATCTATCACCCTCCACAGCTATTTCTTCTATAAGATGGCTTGAAAGTGACCCACACTGCCCTGTGTGGTCCCTCAGGCTTTCCTTGCAGGGCTCTGGCACACTGGCTTCCTCCACGCTGGCTTGATTTCATTCTTTCAAGTGCTGACAAAATCACCCCTCAAGTGGGGAAGCTCTGGACAGCTTTTAAACTTCAAAGGTTTTTTGCAGATTTTTGCACACTACCAGCTCCCAGAGCAAGAAATCACGCTGAAAACCCTGGGAATCAGCGATGAGAGCATTCCAATTTAAACATAATATATTATAAACTACATTATTCTGTGTCACTGGAGACATAATAGTTTTGTCCCTCCATTTTGTCTCTCAGTTTCTATCCTTCTTAATGTATGTACAACCTGAAGCCTTGCATTAAAATAATTTGTTTGTCTTTTGAAAGGGAACCTTCCAATGCATGTCTGATAAAGCCATCAAAAACCTCTGTTATTATGTGCTATAATGGTCCACAGGAGTGTTTGATTAGAGCATTTTCCTTGTCACACTGACAAGCTATGAGATATCATCTGCCTCCAGAGGCTAAACGGAAGACTTGAGGGATTAAAAGGTCTGCTGCTATTACATGCATAATCTTGTGACAGAAAAAACCACCTGGGATTAAGAGAGCTCTTTGGATGCATGGAGTGAGATATTATATGTAAATTAGTTTTGTTTACCAACACTACTGTGTTGTAATTATTTTATCCAGCTACACTTAAACTTTAGAATGAACTAGGGAATACTCCAACTGTGATTTGATTGCTTTCTTGTTTATATCAAATGTTGTTTTCTTTATAATGGGAAGAAAGAACTGATGTTGATAACGAGGTAAAGACACTTTAAACACAGGAAGATCAGTAGTGATATTAAACATGAACATTACATCAAATCTCCAGGCCTTGACATCCTCTAGGACTACTTACCTATCTCCAATGCCACGGTCAGTAGGACAGCTTCTCCATGTAAGCAAATAGCCCCAGCAGTCCAGGTCCACTTGGAAAAAAAGAAACTGATCCTGCTCTGCTAAACTTTGTCAGTGCCATCTAACATATTTTTATAGGTTTTGCACTAGGAAAAAATAGAAACATTAGAACTGTGTGGTGCAATGTAAAAATATTCCTGAATATACCTGGTTAAATGCATATAAGGCTAGAAAAATAAAAAGGACAAATTATGGCCCTGTGGGTGCTAGGAGACAGGATGGTGGTGCGCTTCTTCATATAATTGTGTCAACAGTGAGGTAATTGCTGTCAATCTTAGGCAATGCACCCCAAATTTATATTTATAGATCTATTTATATGATAGATGTACTGCTCTAAGAAAATGCTGCTTTTCTTGGGGGTAGAACAGTTGTTATGGTGACTCCTTCCCTCATTTAATACAGGAAACAGAGCAGCAAAATAAAAATAATTCCATTTATGGAATTTATAAGAAACCCACTCTGAAGATGTAACTCTAGAGAGAAATATTTTGGAGTATTTAATCTTTATTTTATAGCATTTGACCTTTCATTCTGGAGCTTGCAATTTTGTGAAAAGATTGAGTAATAGGAAATAAATGGATGAAATGCATTTTTCGATGGTATACACTGTAACATTTGCTCATTTATAATATTTGCACAGTATTGTGGTCACTGAATGTACAAGTAGGTTTTGCAGGTTGGGTACCGACTGAGTAAAGGTTATGCAGGGTTCAATTTGGAAGACCTCATTTGGAAATAAGATGGATGCTTATTTTCTCCTTGATGATTCAATTTTTAACACTTCGTAGTTTTTCCTATGGGTGTTAACTACAGTCATAGTGCATGTTAAACAACATTTCTATCTTAAACAACATTAACTATGTTAAACAACATTTCTGTAATTTATTGATCATACTTATATATTTCACAATATTTAAGCAGCAGAATTTCCAAGAGGCCTCTTTTTTTTCAGTTTCTGCTTAGCTTAGAGTTGTTCATAAAGCTAATTTGGAGATTAAATACTCCATGACCATATAAATTACTTAACATTTTATGCCAGCTCTGAATTTTGAACACATTTACTCCAAACTACCTGGTAAGCATTGGATTTCTACTTTAAGAAGCTGAGGCAATCAGGTGTGCAGGTTGAACCCAGACTGAGGTTATGTCCACAGCCAGTGCAGATGGGATTTTGTAAAAGCTCACTCTATCTACAAGAATTTGAGCATGTCTTATGTTGGTCAAAGCTTCCAGGTGGACATCAAGGATAAGCAGCTCTGTAAAGTGCTTGATCCCTATCCAGTGGAGATAATGATCCTTTCAAGGTGTCTTCTGCAATGCTAAAGAAGAATTTGCACTTCCACAGAGCAGATATACAGAATGCAGCACTTGGGCTGAAGCAGTCATTGGCAGGAAGGGACAACAGAAGCTGATGGACAAGAGGGCTCTGGGAGGGAATCTGGGAAATTATCAGCTGCACATATTTAGAACAGGAAAAAAGGAACACACAGAAAAAAAGACATCTTAAGTACATACATGTCAGGATGCAGCTGGGGATGTGCTCAGAGAAGAATTGAGGGAATGCCAAATAGCAAAAGTGAAACTGGTCACAGGAAATGCACAACCCAATAACATTTTTTATTTGAAAACACTAAAAGGTATCTGTGGTGAAGTGCTGTATTTTAATTACTGTGAGAGGATGACTTCCCCAAGTGCAATGTTATCTTTCTATCAGCCTCCTATAGGAAAGTAGCAACATCACAGTGGATGAGAATTGATCAAGTTTAGTAGGATTAGACTACCAGTGTAACTTTTAAAGGAGTAATTTATCACCCTTACAAGGCCTGATTTTTATTATCCTCACCTGCAGCTGAAGATTAATTACTTTCCCAGTCTAGGAGCCAGCAGCCACAGAGCAGCAGCCACTGACCTTATCAGCAGCAAGTCATTTGCCTAACAAGTAGGTCCCATGCCACAGCAGGTTTACACTTGAGAGCACAGTAGAGCAACCTGCAGGACTTGGACTGCAGAGGGGTACCAAGGTGCCTGCAGTGCTGGTGATGCCAGCCCACTGCATCTATTTTCATGTTGAAGGAGCCAATTTGAACTGAAGTCCCGCCACCCTATAAACTCCTGTCACTACTTCCAGGCAGAGCTCCTGTTTCTCCCAGGTGCCTTATCTTTTTTATTCCTAAAGCTTCACCAGCCTAATTAAACATGTTTGGAAACCAGGTTACACCAAGGAGCAACATCCTTTGCATGGAATCCCTGAGCTCAGCTCTAGTGCTGCCCAGAGCAGGAGCAAGAGCAAGAGCATAGCTTAAACAGGTTTGCAGAGGCCAAGCAGAAGAATAGCAAAAGCCAGACAAAAAACCAAAAATCAATCTAAGAGGATCCACTTTAGATCAAACTGATGACTGTTCAGTTTAGGTTCAAAATGCAACCAGAAAGCCTGCTGGGATTTTTTTTTTTTTAAGACTACCAAAAGAGAGAAGGGCAACAAAGCTGGTGAAAGGTTTGGAGCACAAATCTTATGAGGAGCAGCTGAGGGAGCTGGGGGTTGTTTAGCATGGAGAAAAGGAGACTCAAGGGGTACATTATCACCCTCTTGAACTTCCTGAGAGGAGGCTGTAGCCAGGTGGGGGTCAGCCTCTTCTCCCAGGTAATCATGAAGCAGTAGGAAGTGGTATCAAGTTGTGCAAGGGGAGGTTTAGATTGGATATTAAGAAAACCTTCTTTACCCAAAGGGGCAATGGAACATGCTTCACACGGAAGTGGTGGAATTACCATTCCTGGGGATATTTAAAATATGTGTTGATGTGGTATGTAGGACATGTTTAAGTGGTGGCCTTGTCAATAATATATTAATGGATGTACACAATTATCCTAAAGGTCTTTTCCAACCTAAACAAATCTGTGATTCTATTGTATTATAAATCATGCAACTGTGAATTTGGGAAGGCTGATTTTATTCTGGTTTTAATAACTTTGAACATAATTTTTGTAAAGCCCTTCAGCTGATACCTAAATAATCTATAGGGGGCGGGTTAAAATAGAGACATTCAGAAGAAAATATCTTGAAATTCTTCACATAAGGGCATGTAATTCAGTTACTGTTTAATTTTCAAATCACACACTCATAATTACTATTTTGTAAACATTTAATTTTCTTTCATTCACAAAAAGTTTGATCTATTAGGAATGTTGGGAAGCAGGAAAAGAAGATTACGTCGTTCTGCTCTTTGATCATAAAATGTTGATTTGACGAAAGAAAAAACAGATGCTTCTGAAACACAAGGAAATTAATCCTGCTATATGCCCATTCCATCCACTCCATTCACTGCCACTCATTCTGGAAAGACATCCAGTCTATGAGTTTGCAGGAACAAAGAAACAAACCCACAACCCACCATGAGATAAGGAATGCCCAAGCACATTCTTGATATAAACCCCATGAAAAAAAAAATTAAGTGCTCTCTGGTTTTGATGTGATTGTGTAGTCCCCTGGAAGATACAGCAGACACTACTCACAAAGCTGAAGAAAAGGAGGCTTTGAAAATCATCTGACTGATATAAGTAGTTTTATTTTAATAATTGCTGTTGGAACAGACCTCTCAGAATGGCTGCTATGATTTCAAATAACTCAATCAGTAAAAGTTAGGATAGCTTAGAATGCAAATACTACCAGCCACATAACTGTAGTAGATGGGTATCATAGTTGTATTAATAAAGGAATTGTAAAGTATCACTAATAAAGGAATTGTAAGGTGTGAGAGGGCAAAGCAAAAAAAAACCCACCAAGTGATGTCCTGGATGGGAAAAACAAAGCCTTTTAAGGATAAAAAGCCTTTTAAGAATACATAAAATAAAGCCTTCCGTGTTTACTGCAGTGGCAAACTAGGCAAGCACTATTACAGGATTTACCTGTGCTAAACGAAAATGAACCCTCAGGAGTCTACGTTCCACTTTGCATAAGATAACATTTTAAAAGAGCACATCTAGCACTCACTGCAGCATAAAAATATGTCCCAGCACATTGCCATACTAGTTATACATCAAGCCAGGGGAAAATGAAATTCAGCCTTCCTTCCTTCCTTCTGCGTTGCTGCCAAGGGACAAAAATATACCATAGGATAAAGCCCTCTCTGCCAGCCCCAGACAGTTACAACATAACATACAATTAACTTTCACAGCTGGTCACAGGCTTTGTCAGAAGCCTGGGGAAAACAAAAAATCCTGTGTGTTGAACTTGATTGTGAATGTACTTATTAAACATATCTCATTAAATCCATCTGAGTTACACTTGCTGCTAGCTGGGTTAGCTGGCTGATGGTGTGCTTATAGGACCACATGGGAACAGTACAACATGATCTACCTCATCAATAAAATCCCTTAACTTCCATGGTCTAAATTACTTTTGTTGTTACACTGTATGCAGACACAGCAAGATCACTGAAATTGTGCTTTTTCCTAACTTTGGCTTCAATCCTGCCCATAATTCCACACATGCTCACAATTTATCAGAGAGATTTATTCTACTGCAATATTTGGACCCCACCTGTTAACTCTCTATGGCCAAAGTTATCATTGTATTACATGCACCCATATACATGGGTGTCAAAAACTATTTCTGTGACAGTTGTCCCTTTTTTGACCGAGGAAAACATGGATGGAACAGGAAGTTCTCACTTACTGCTTAGAAAGACTAGTGCAGAAGTTTTTTGACCACCAGACTGGAACCTAATGACTTTAAGTCATCTGACAAAGACTTTCTCCCCTTGTAGTACTTGCATTAATGTTTTAGATATTTGCCACATGCCTCAGAGGTTTGTGACCACTCTTTTGTCTGATCTCCAAATAAAATGGTACTTTTTTGCACCATACTAAAATGATATTTGGCTACCAGCCTGGAACCAGTTTGGTATGGATGTTGCATTTGGAGTTATCTGAATTCATCCAAATTGGTTTGATTTCCATAGAGAGGCCCAAACCCAAGATTTTAAAGGGATGATCACCTAACATTAATTTGGTTTCTACTTACTGCAGTTATAAGCCTAGTCTAACAGAATTGATAGCTCTTTTGAATTACAAATAATGCAGTTCCTCTAGCTACATGGATCTGTTTATTTTAATTAAAATGAAAAGTCCTGATCTTTATCAAGTTGTACCATAAGATAAGGCGGGAGGTACTGGATGAGGTGGATCAAACCAAATTTAATAACTTCAGTTGTATTCTTGTTACTCTTTCCAAACGATCCCCTGGCTGGTATAATGGCCTTAGTGAAATAATTTGGAATGGTATTTTCTCTAGGTATGTCCAGAGACAGATTGATATTTTGTGTTCAACAACCCTATGTGAACCATGAATGTTTTTATTTGTAATTCACAGCATGATGTTGCTGCTAGCAAGGAATAGCAGCTCTCCGGAGACTACTTTAACATATACATTCTTATGGGAAGGCTGTGAATCTAATGGATAAAGCATGTTTTTCACTACAATTCCTCTTTAGCTTTGCTCAAGGTTCACCTGGTTTCCCTATACCTATTACTAGGAAATGTTAGATCAATTCTTAATTGTTCTTGATCACAGTTCTTTTCTAAAGCAGATTTTCATGGAAGCCAAAGCAGTGCGGAAAAAATAAACACAATAATCTGAAAGTGATCCATGGATTAGCTTTGTTAGGAAAAAGAAGCTATCCTAGTGTGTATATCCATCCATTTAATCATGAGCACTATAAAATTCCTTCCAAAAACTGTCTGGCATTACAGAAGTAGTAGCCTGTTTGATAACAAAAGCATTTACCTCTGTTTCTACATCTGTTTGCACTTGCCAAAACGTTCAGCCTAAGAGCTGGGCATTGGAGACAGTATTAAATGATTTAATTAGTCAGCAAGGAGAAAAAAAGCTGTTCTAAATTTCACTGTAGATGTTGTGTATAACACCAGCCTCTCTTAAAAATATACATTTATAGATCATAAAAAATGAAAACCTCTCTTCTAGAAAGAAGGAGTGTCCACAGGCACAGGAACAGAAATCATATTTACTCTTAAACACCAGAAGGGTCTCTAGAATGTATTTGGCATTGACTGATTCGCACTTTTTCTCCCAGTTCTCAGGAATCGTGTGGGAGATAGTATAAGGCAAGGACCACTCCCAACATGCAGCTCACCTATTTTACCTGATAGCTGAGAATTACATCAGATATTTGGTTCCAGCTGTCACCACAACCATGGAAGGAGTCCAGAGAATTTTAGTTTAGCTCTGTAAGAACATATCCTTAAGGAACCCCGGTTCAGCGAATGGAGCAAAATTATCTTTGCTCTTAGGCTCTTTGCACATGAGAGAAGCCTTTAGTTTACACTTCAGTATTTATACAGAAAAACCCTATTTCACTGCAGCGTGCTTGACTTAGGTAGAGAGAGATAATCCTTCCATAGCCTTGGGACTTCAGTGAAAGCATATGCTTATCTACTTTGTTGGCATGTTTTATCTCTGTGGAAAACCCTGGTAGAGGAGACAAGTTTTTTGCTCTTTTGATTAGGAAGCTGTGTTAGACGTAAAAGCTAACTTGATGCATCATTGTTTCCATGACTTTATATATATAAACCAACCAAACAAAAAGGCCTGGCAGATTGTAACGTGCTGATTCATAGACAACAAGGCCATATGAACCATAAGGTTCACCACAGTGTTCATGAACTACAGGCTTCTGTCAGGATCCCATTACCCTGCAAAAGCCTCATCTTTAGTCTCCTGAAACTAGATATTCAGTCATGTAGAAAATCAGCTTCCTTTCATGCCCATTTGCAATTTATATAATTTGGGAAAAGCTCATTTCTGCATTTCAACAAATACATTTTATGGTTCAATTTCTAAGTTCCATTGTCAAAATTATGTTCCCGCATGTGGAAAGGAATAAACTCAGGCATTTCTAGGATGCCTGGCTGTACCTGAAGTACCCAGATCACATACAGAGAGCTAGCTGTGCTGTACAGATAGATAACTGCTTTCTGCCTACACTGACATATGGCTCTGAACTTCTAGGTCCTGGACCTGAGGACTGCTCTAATCTCACTCAGCATTTTGCTTGTAATTTTTTCTCCTTAGTGAAAGACACTCAGAAATGAAACTATTCATTGTTTTTGGTGGCTACTTCCTCCCCCAAAACTGCTTTTACTCCATGTGGCATCTTTTCTGACCTGTACAGCCTGTACAGCTTTATCTGTCCCAAATTAAGCTTCTCAATGCTTCATTCCTTCTTCTGTCATCGGAACGCTTATCTCCGCCTGGAATAGGAGACTTCAGATAAAAGTTGCCATGTGCTCCCAGGTCATATTAATTATTCACCATGATAAGTGCTTTTAAAAAGAGAGGGAGAAAAAAACATATTCTATACACTTCTTTTTTTAAATTGTATTCTAGAGGCATATATCTTTCCCCAGAACAGTTCTTAGCCAGATTTTTAATTATAAGAGTCTCTGCCTTCCAAAGAGCAGGACAAGCTCTGCAAAGATAAATTAGTTCCTAAGGAAGTCTGAGAGAATATAAAAGAGAATGTCTCTTTGAGACCATAGTGAAGGTAAAAAGGAACTTGTAATAGCACCATGTCCTAATGGAGTCCTTCTGCCAGGCAGGAATAACTCCACAGGAAATATTATAGATCACACTCAGGAAAAGACTCATGTGGCCTCAAACTGAACTTCCCCATATGATATCATAATGTGTTCCCATTGCTTTCTCTGTAGCACTACTTTCAGTGAATTTAAACACAGCCTAAGCAGTGAAAGTATTTTTTAAAAAAAGCTAACCCCTTTCCCCCAAATCTCCAAACCAAGAGCCAAACATTTACCAAGTGGAAAACATGTTGAAGACCGTGACAACAGAGGAACTCTAGAAGCTGTGTGGCAGGAATGCTCTGTGACTTCATGTTAACCGGAGTTTTGTATTAATTTTGCCTGCTGAATGCAATGCATCAGACAACATCACTGAGAATGCTTGCTTTGGGTCATGGTTACTCTGCAAGTCCTTTCCAGAAGAACAAGCAGTCAGCTAAACCTAGCTAAGACTTGGAAAAGTTTTTCTCTTTTTTGAATAATGCATGTCCATAGGTCCTCACAAACAAAAGAATGCCAGAGTGTAATTTAATGATACACCACCTCTAGCAGTGACATAAAGCTACTTCAAGAGTGAAAGACTACTGCTAGTTCATGTGGTACTGCACAGCTGCAGTATTTGGAGACAGAATTCGTGGCTGAGGACAGAAAGGTGAAGCTACTTCATAAATTAGCGAAGAGATTTTTTAATGTCAGTGCTGCTCTGACAGAAACACAGCATTTGGAGTCTGGTCTTGAATATTCAGCATGTAGCAAGCTGAAGGGAGTTCAATTTATTCAATGCAGTAAGGAGAAGTGAAAACTCAGTTTATCACAGTAGTTTTAGCAACTGATGCTGGAAATTCTGCCAACTGTGATATTTTAAGTTTCATTGGAAAACTTGAAAATGCCACTGCCTAATGTAAGCAGTATCACCACTGCAAACAATGCTGAACACTTCCTTTGAGTGCTCTGCCATGATGCTGTGAACTGTCTGAGAAGGCACAAAGGAAATTTTATGCATCACTACAGATGGTTTGTGACATTTTGCCAATCATATGTTTTTCAGCCACCAGAGCAACCTCAGCAGTGCATTGACACATCACTCTCTGTCCTCAACTTGCTTCCAAAAACCTCATCAAGGACCTTTGTGGAAGGGAATCAGTGAAAGCTGCTAGGATTCTGAAGGCATGCCTGGACCCCATATTTTGTGTGTAGTTACCTTCCAGGCTGCTGCAACCTCCCCTGATGACTGGAGCCATAGCACTGCTACCAACACACTATCCTCCACAGTGAGACTGGTGACCTCCTTCCTTGCCATCGGGGACAGGACACTCAGCTCTGGAGCTGGAGGTTGGGCAGTAACTCTAAAGTCAGCAATACCTGCAAAAGAGCAAGAGAGGTGACAAAAAGAGATAGTTACTTCTCAGAAATACCTATGGAGCAGGTGGATCACATGACTGGGAGTTCGGAGTAGGAAGAGGTGTGGAAGTCTATGAAGTTATACGGGGAAGTTTCCTATGAGATGACCTGTCAGAACTCAAGACATTCCTTTGAGAGTCCGAAGTTTCCTGAGACCCTTGCCAGGGGGTTCGGAGACCCTAGCACACAGCCCAGAACACCAACGTGTTCGATTACAAACCACAAAACAACTTGTCACCTTTATAGAAAGAGATAAAAGCCACAATAGTGTAAATAGTGTAAGAATAAAATAATTACAGAGTCTAAATGTAAGTTTTAAGATTTTTGGTATAAGAGTTTCTAGTGACAAGATAGAGAGATTTGGGCGTGTCTAGCCTTTCTTCTTCTTCTCTACCTCCATCTTGTCTGGTGATGTCAGCACTTTTAGATTAGTCTAAAGTAGAAACTCACTGTCTAATATAGATGATAAGTATTAGAAAATAACTGTAAATATTGTACATGTAGTTTGTAGTATATAAAGATAACACCGCCCTGGGGGTGGGCAGAGTGCCTCTGGCTGTCCTGCCAAACGAATCTCAGCTAGACAGGGAGAAAGAACTTTATAGATAAGATGCAATAAACAATCTTGAGACCGAAAAAATAAAGAGCCCTGACTTCTTCTTCAAGCACCAGGCTAAAAAAAGAAACTTTCGAACTTTTCTCGGAGTCACTCTAACCAGCTAGAAAGAGAGACTCCGACAATGACCCATGTTGGGACTGGCCATCTGGGTTTGTGTCTGCTGTGGGGTGACACACCAGGCATAGCCCCCTCACCCCTTAACTGTCTGACAGAAATGCCTCTCTGAGTGAACCTACCCCACTCTTCACTCAGCGTGACCAGTCCTTCCAAGGCACTTTTAGGACACCCTGTGAACACACATTACATCCCATAATTTATAATGGGATATTTGGAAGAAGAAAAGGAGATATAAAACTGGGACTTCCTTTCCAGCCTGAAATGATTCTTGTGATTCAATTTTCACGTATTTTGTAGGTTTACAATAGCATTGCAATCCTTGGCCAACTCCAATGCAGGGCAGAGGTGAAATTAAAATAAAGAGGCAGAGGAAAAAGAAAGAGCACTGCAAGCTGGTGTTATATGACTTATAACATAAAAAATCACTAGATATACAACTCTTGGTGTTTTTTCAGGGAAAAAAGTTTATTTGATTAATATTTAATGCATTTACAGAATAATACACATTATAGTATCAACAACTATCAACAATAAAGCTGACAGCATGGGAGCATTAGGAAATGAAAAGGCACCATAAATGAATGGAGGGAAAGCATCCCTAAGAGCATACATACAGCTTGTGCTATCTCTTGCATCAAGACACTCCCTTTCAGAGATCAGATGAAGAGTTATAGGGTAATTTTAGATGGCTAAAACAAAAATAAAATCTTATTGAGAGAAAAGAGCCATAGAATGCTTTGGCCTTGTATCTAGTGAAACCATTAAGATAAAACCATTTTTCCCTTCTACAATGAAGAATATATATCCACATGTGGACATGACTTGAATAAGAGTCAGAAAAAGAAGGTGAACTAACTCTGGAAGATTCAATGGTCGTGATTTTTAAATGCTGTGCTGGAGAAGCTGAAGTCCATATTCAGGAGAGGGAAACCAGAGACTCATGGCAAAGAGATTATATTAGAAATACTTTGCTTTGCTGACTTCTCTATAACATGAGAGACATTCACATCCCCTGAAACATGGCTGAGATGTCATCAACTTCACCCTTTCAAAAGCAATACAGTAATATCAAGAGCCTGGTGTTCTGTGTCAAGCTCTTTTGAGAGGCTCTGAGACTGATGACTTCATGTGAATTTATCAAATTTTGGAGTCTGCTCCAAGCTGGTCTGGAAGACAGAGCACACAGGAAAAAAGGAAATTCAAGCAGATAATATTCATCTGATCATTTCCCTTAGGATACTTTGTGGCTCAGCTTTTCATGGGAAAGTTTTCTTTTCAAATTAAACTGTATTATCTATACTTCATACCACAAAACCAGAACTGTTTCCCAAGTGTCTCAAAGGCTCAAGGGCCAATGTACTTTACGTGTTTGCCATCCAATCCATTGCCCAAAAAGGAATTAAAGTACTGTCTTTCAGCCACACAAAAACACATTCCAGCAGAAATGAGAATCTAATGTAAGTCTCTTAAATGCTGGATTTACTTCCAGCCATAGTAAGTATTTCAGCAAAACTACAGTCAAGATTTCTCATATTTATTGAGACATGGAGTCCTTTTAGTTGACACTGAAATGTGCCTTTAGTGGAGGTTAAACATTGGGCAGTACTGCATAAACTCAAGTTGTGCTTAGATCACTCACTGACACTGTGTGAGATCCACCAGACTGCCATTGAATTCCTGCAGTGTGGAAGCATAATATTCTTCCTGACCATCAACA